>NC_134643.1:206844004-207157132 GCF_030463565.1 Pelecanus crispus
TGCAGTTTGGGTTTGTGGCATATTCAGACTGCTTCCAATCTCTGTGTTTGGTGTTCATGGAATGAAAGTCATCACTAGACTCCAATGCAAGTACCGATTTGAAAGCCTCATTCATAACTTGGTTTAATAAGTTGTCAGGACGTTTGCTTTAATTTTAGAACTGCACCGATACTTCTAATGGTCTTTTGTTCATTCAAATGATTGTTGTAACTCAGAAAAGAAAAACCCAAAGCCAAAACCCCACCACCATACTGTGGAGTCTTAGGAAGATCACTGATGTCCTCACACAAGATCAACACTACTTTGGGGAAGGCTTAACATTCTTCTGCCACTTTTAAGGAGAGACTGTTCTTCTGAAGTACTTTTTGCCTGCTTTTAGGCTGTTATGCACTTTCATGATTTCTTAACAAACTACTGTTAAAAATGTACTGTAATATGGATTTTGATAAGCGCACATGTATTTAAACAATTCGCTCAGCCTCAGGAAAGCTGGAAAAATCGGATACCTGTTTTGTATCTTGGTTAAAATGTTTGTTACCTACATCCCTAAAGATGGCCAGATAATGTCTAGATCCTGTGAGTGTAACTATTTAAGGTACCAGTATAGTCTGTAACAGGAGGACAGTGTAATTTTACTCTAGGGACTGAGAAAATGGTGCCCTTCTCTTATTTTTCTTAGAGGTATATATAGTCTGAATTGGAGTTTCAAAAGCAAAAAACAGTGATAAACCCCATTTACTGTTTAGGAAAAAAAAATGTTTTCTTTCTTAACACTAGCTTATTCCTATTTTCTTCCTCCTCCTTAAAAAGAGTGTGTGAAATAAGTGTAGAGATATGTGTAGGAAAAACTGTAAAATCTGTTGCTGTACATAATGTTTGCTACTTGACTGCTTTTTCTGTTCCACTTTAATTTTACTGGTTTTGCTAAATATATTTTATATATTTTCCTTCCTGCTTCTTGTGATGGCAGAGTGATTACATCTTTGGGGGGGGGAAAAGCAAAAACTACCATGAGAGGGCTCTGGCCAGAAAATTCCATTAAGTTTACATGTTAGCATGTATCTCAGGGCATTTTTCTGAGAGAAAAGCATAAATCAGGGGCAATATGGCATAGTAAAATCAATGGGGATATTAAAATGTATGACGGTAGAGATACTGGTAATTCTGTTTCAGTTTGTTTTTTTTTTTTAAGTTACTTCTAAAATCTGTTTAAAATGTTGATACTGCTAGATGTTATTAAGTGACTCGTAGTCACTTAAGCGGAGCGCTTTTCAATCTGAAGTCTGTAGCCCTCTTTGTGATCCCTGAATTACTTCCAAGGGATCCACAAAGCCTGGCAAAATAGAAGTCACTGTGATCATGTGTCGCTGTAATGTTTCTAAGAAGATCTGTATCTCCAATCAAGAAAGAGTTGGGAGTCCATAAACTGTTGGAGGATGAAAACTTACTTCTGTACTTGAATTCAGAGAGTGGCTGCAAGCTTTTACAAGGCTGATCGATAATCTGTCCTACTGCGTGACCCAAGGTCTCAGGGAGCTGCGATGCACCTGGCCTGCAGAGCTACCCCACGGGGCTCTGACGCAGGTTTTATCCTGCATCTGCAGGAGAACAGCTCGGTGCTGAAAGAAAAAGTGCAGTAAGCCTCTCTTTACAAAGATCAGATGTTGCAGGTTGTTCTGCAAGTAGAGTATTTGCACTTCTATTATTTTCCATCTTCAGAAGTAGGATTACGTTGATGTTAACTAGAAGTAATCCTTGTATGGTTGTAAAGCATTGCATGCTTGGCTGCCTTCCAACTGAAATGTGCAGTTGGCTTGCCAGCCCTAAAAATGTCGAGATTTGGTGTGTGTGGGGGGGGGGAGACACGCTATTAAGAAATTTTTTTAGACTTCATGGCAACAGCAGAGATTCTACAATTGGAATTTAATAATCTATTTTCATATTAGTTAAAACCCATTATACTTTTTCGTATGGTTATGGTTTGTGCTACAGCAAGAGGACTCAAAAAGTATAGACTTTCATAAGTAAAGAAAACAAATACAATAGACTGTAAAATAAAAAGATGACCCTCAAAACCACAAAAGCCATGAGTAACAAGTTGCTGTTACTTACCAGGATAGAACTGTGTTTTTAAAAACTGTTTTCATGCTCTGTTCCTGATCTGGTCTGACATAGAGTACTAGCAAATGTATTAGTATAGTAGCAGTGGTCTATATCATCAGGTTCGTCTTCGAGACGCCAGTGTCACTGCTGTGTGACGTGGGTCTGTTGGTGAAAGGATAGGGGAGATAGCTTAACTAGAAATACCTTTCTGAAAAAAAAAAAAGAGATTAGGAAACAATAAAACCTAATTATTAGTAAGAAATCTCTTGCAGGGTGCACTTTACAGGTGTTCGCATATTTGTGGTTCGTTTGTCCTCACATCCCAAAGAAGCTGTACTGCAAGATGTAACCTGTTTTCCTTCCCACAGTGTCACTCCAGCTCCTCCTGAGCTTTCCTTCTAGAACCATCTTGTAACACAGATTCAAGATCGTGAGCTGTGTGTTTGTTGCCAAGTACTATCTGATACCATAACCTAAATAATGTCACTCTGCCTGCCCCCCCCAAGCCCCCGCACAGCCATGTGCCCTTACATGATCTCTGTAACCCTCCTGGTGAGGAGGTGTCGCTCATCACGGGGGGAATGTTGCTCTGGGAAATCAGGACTGAGAATATGCGCCTGCCCGTCTCCTCTGTCCTTTCATTGTCAGCCCTGTGCGGAACGTTTTTCATGTAAAATGCTTTACAAACATGTATGAAATAAGAGAATTACTTAAATGTCACTTTGTAGAATCTAAACCAGATTTCTTACTGTGCTCAGTAATATTCTGCAGGTGTCGGATAACTGTCACTTTGCAGCAATGCAGGGAAAAGGGTTTTTTTTGTTTTAAATTACAGCAGTGGTGGTGACATGAATGGATGTGGGTGCACTCCATCTAGGACAGTCTTCTATGCTGGGATGAAGACCTTTTTTGGCATTTCAAAGAAGCCAGAGGAGGTAATGCACTGGATGCCAGATCCAGACTACTTGGAATTCATTTAAAACCAAATGGAAAAGCCCACAGTTCTCTAATGCCATGCAAAGTATCATTTCTAAAATGGAAAACTAAGTGATGTAAAAAGTACGGGGATCTGAAGGAAAAACCAGCCTATCCCCACATCCTGCTCTGGCAAGAAAATTTTATTCTCCGCTGCCTGCGTAAGCTGTGCTGCAAAAATATTTTATCAGAATTTAGTGTTTCTGTCTTCTAGGGAAATAGTTCTGCTCTGCTTTTTGGTGCCCAGTGCTGAGCCTGGGACTTTCTGTTCAGCCACAAGCGAAGTGTTGCAGCAGATAAAGATTCAACAGGTTATAGGTAAAACAGCAGTTTCTTATTCAACTCATTGCTGATAGGCACATCTATCTAGCTCTGGAGCATGGGGGGGAGTCTGCTGTTGGGTTAATTATAATTAATCTGAGTTGGCTTATAGGGGAGTCACTGAACAATAGGAAGACAGGAGGAAGTTCTTAAGTTTTTGTTTTGGGACAATGAGATGACAAGAAGTGCCAGACAGGCACATGGTGCCTGTCATGAAAAACAGGGAGATGAGGAGTTTGTATGCCCAAAGAGAAAGATTCGGTGAATTAGTTGGAACAAGCAAAGTACTTTAAAACTTGTTACCTTTTGAAACTGTCTAAGAAGCAGCTCGACTCCTGCCTGTATGCAAGAAAGGGAGCTTGTTCAAACTCGATCATGTTTAATTCAAAGGGAGAGACGGGACAGGCAAGCCAGGTCTGGAAAAACGGTGTGGGGAGCTGGGCTGCTGCTGGAGGTAACAGCTCGTGGCTTTTCACTGCTTGGCATTTGGCTCGAGATACATCGCGATTTCGAAGTCTAACACGACTGGCTACCTGCGCGTGTCTAACCTGAGCTACATGCTACCTAAGATTTCTGTATCCCTGGAACCAACCCTTCAAACCCGCGCCCGCCTCTGCAGGAGCGGGAGGGAAGGAGGCGGGAGCCGGCCCCGCTGCGGGCCCCGAGGAACGGCGGTCACGGCGGTGCCTCTCCGCGGAGCTCGCACGGTGCCCGCGAAGCTTGGACACCCTCCTGCAGATCGCTTTAAAGCCACCCGAAGCACCGCGGCGGTGACAGGCGCGGCGAGGCCAAGGCTTCCCTCCGGGTGCCGGCGGAGCAGCGCCCCGGCAGCCCCCCTCAGGCGGCTGCGCCCCGGGCCAGGCGCCTCCGGCCCCGGCAGGCGGACCCCCGCCAGAGCGCGTACGTGGCCGGGAGGGGGGCGAGGTGGCGGCGGCAGCCGTTGGCGCTGCGCGGCCGTTGGCGCCGCGCGGCCCGGCCCGGGCAGCGCGGAGCGGCGGGAGCGGCCGGGGAGGGCGGGACCCGGCCCGGCCCCGCCCCGCCCGTTGCAGCCAATGGGGGAGCAGCTCCTGGGAGCCCCGCCCCGCAAGTCCCAGGCAGGGGGCGCGCGGCCCCGCTGCGCGCGGCGCTGGGGCGGGGCGGGGGAGGCCCGCGTGCGCGGAGGGATCCGGCGGCCGGTGAGTGGGGAGAGGAGGCGGGCTCGGCTGGGCGGAGTGGCGCGGTCCCTCCGCCCGCCTTTCCTCCCCGAGCGGGCGGCCGGCGGGGCTGGGGCCTGCTCTGCCCCCGGCCCGGGTCTCCCGCCGGCGGAGGTGGCGTTTGCGGGCCGGGGGGGCGGGGGGCCTCCCAGCGGGACGGCCTTTAGCGCCCCGGGCCTGGGGGCGGTGCGTCCCCGCCCTGCGCCGCCCCCAGCGCGGAAGGGGCTGCTGGGGCGGCGGGGAGGGGGAAGCCTCCCGGCAGCGTCGGGGCAGCGCGGAGCCTCCTGCCGAGCGGCCGCGCTCGGCCCCCGCCGCCCCGGGCGGGTGGTGGCCGAGGAGGGGGCTGGTGGGCGGTGGTGGGCTCGCCGCTGCGGGGCCGGGCTCGCCAGGCTAAGCCCTCGCACCAGGAGAGGCGCGGGGCTTCTGCGGCTCGAAGCAGTTAAATACAAGAGGGAACAGGGAAAAAGGGCCTGCTTCAGAAACTGTGTTTCGTCAGGCACGGGCAGGATAGCAGCGGTTGTGAGTCCAGCTCCTCCTCTGACTGTGCCTAATAAAGAGGATGAGAATTGGGCTAGAATGCATCATACTTTCCTTCTCCTTCAAGTAGCCACCTGGCTTCCAGACCTTACTTTTTGAGTCCAGTGCAGCGCTTCTACATATTTAGTAATCCTCTGAGAGTTTCTCTTCTATAAACTTTTCTGTGTCGCTTTGAAGCACTGTGAAGTTTCGTCACCGATGGGGATTCTGTAGCTCAGCAACACCTCGTGTCAAGAACCAGCTCCTTTTGATTCTTTCTTTGAAC
Organism: Pelecanus crispus; assembly: GCF_030463565.1. Taxonomy (NCBI): domain Eukaryota; kingdom Metazoa; phylum Chordata; class Aves; order Pelecaniformes; family Pelecanidae; genus Pelecanus; species Pelecanus crispus. Next base: position 206,849,399 of record NC_134643.1, read on the forward strand.
CAGGCTCTTGCAGCCTACGCTTGTTGCCTTGGAAAACAGCAGTTGGTCTCTGCCCATGGTGTTCATGCCCCTCGCGATTACAGGCTCTGTCATACCCCTTCTCGGTTACTTCTTCCTCGTACTCATTCCTCTGCAAAAGCTATTCTAGTCTTCGGATGTCTCGCTAACCTTCTTGAACCTTTTCTATTTGCAGTATTTTCTCTGCTTTTCGTTGAGATGAAGGGACCAGAACTGCTGTTTTGTTTTGTTCTGTATGTGCTGGTGCCTTCAAGCTCTTGGCAGATCCATTTACATTTCTTTGTAAATTCTACTCAGTCATGTTCTCATCAGACACCATTCCCACTCAGGCAGGAAACTTCGGGATTATGATATGTAATTCTGCAAAAACATGATATCAGGGTTTGGTGGCAGCCAGAAAAACACATCAAATGTTAGATTTTTTTAGGAAAATAGACTGTAACAGAAAACGTCATAAAATTACAGCATATATGTGTCATCACCCATATCTTAGATACTGCGTAGACTTCTAGTCTCCTCATCTCAAAAAAGGGTATATTAGAAGTGTTTGACAAGGATGAGCAAATGCATGGAAAGACTTTTGTCAGCCGGTCAATGGAGTGGGTTAAGACCCGCCAACTTGCGGAGTGAGGGAAGGGGGATGACTTACAGGTGTCTGTGAAATGACATGGAGTGGTGTGGGGAGAGTGTGTAAGGGCTGAACCATTTGCTTTCTCTTCTGATACATGAAGTATTTGCATCATGTGAAGCTAGTAGCTATGTTCACAGCAAGAAGAGGTAGTTATTCGTAAAATAAAACTTTGTACTAGCTGACATTATAGACTAAAAAACTTTATGTGAATTTAAGGGATACTGGACAAGTGTCTCTAAGAGAACTGCATTCACAGAATAAAATCACTTCAGATGCAGAAACAACTCACTTAGTGGAAAATGGTTAAAGTCTGGGAGAGTATAGAGTGGGGAGGTATCACATATACTTGCCTTATCTTGCTCCTTCTGAGACAGCTGCTTTTGGCTGCCTTCAAGATAGAAGAATGACCAGTATCAACCCTTGATCTGATCTAGTATGGCTTTCCTCTTGAACCATTTGCCATGGATATTAACAAAAAGTTCTCCAGACTTAATCCTGAAATGGACCTGTTCTCAGATGTGTGGGAGGTGAGCTTCTCCTGGTTTACAAATCCTGCCTTGTCCCTCTTTCCCTACTCCACAAAAGCATTAATATATAACAAAACTGCTTCAGGTTTGTGTGCTGGTTTGTCAGTTCTGCTTTTCTGATGTCCCCCAGCTTGGCCATGCTGTTCAGGGGCCCAAAAACTGGGCTCCAAAAACTTGAGGTTTTGAGTTTTTCCCAGTTGACTGCAGGGGAACAAGCTGGCTGCCTGTGCTTAAGGATGACCTCTCAGATGTTTAAGAAGTTTTGATTTGTATTAGGAGACTCTACAAAACAGATGCAGGTTTGGCCTAGCATTTCTCTGTTTCCTTCTGGCTAGACTATGCTAGCTAGCAGGGGGACTTTTTTCTCTAAATTACTTTAGACTGATGTAGTTCATACACTTTGTCCTGTCAGTCATTCCTGTAAAAGTGCATTTGGCAGTACTCCCAGTGTCTTGTCAAATCATTGACAATTAACTCTTTTCAGGATTTAAAGATCTGAAAAATTGTTTCCAGTAGGAGAGATGCTTTCTCTGGGCTTTTACTATGGTTGGGACAGACTCCCACAGCACCTACGTCTGGGTTAGTTTGGCCACTCCTCCCATCACTGTCTGGGGACGGGGTATTTGGATGCCTGTACACGTTAAGGAGCTGAAGCTTGAGCAGAGCCCAGTACCTCCCTGGTTTTAAGGTAGTAGGGCACGTGTCCAACCTTTTAGTAACTTTCCAGTCCCTCTGATCGGGACTTGTTCACCTCCAAGCAGGTGGTTGCAGCCCTTCAGGTGATTTTCATTACAGTTGCACACCATTGTCCAGCTTTTCTTGACGTGTGTTGCAAACAGCATAGACGATGAGCTGTTTGTCTCAAATACTGACTTGGGTGGCTTGGGAGAAACACAGAGAACTGTATTTAACTCCATTCCATGCTGTCTGCCTTTAGATCCAAGTTACTGTAGAATAAAATCTTTTCTGAAGTTGCACATGTGCTTTTTATATTCTTGGTAAAACATCTAAGGGGCTAACACAATTCTCTTCCTCCCCCCTCCCAGTGATGAGCAGGGTGGCTTTCCAGTTGGAAAGCCTTGTCCTTTCAGTAGTCTTTCCTCTCCCCTTCAGCTAAGGGGCATCTTAGTACAATGAGATGACATCTTTAGGGTACCATAAAAGAATGAGCATTGGAAACTGGCAGAGCAGCAACGTGTCCTTCTGCTTGTACACTTACCAAACAGTATTTCCAAGTTGCATGGGCATTGGGGAGGCCTGACTTACAGACATGAGTTAGGTTGATGCTACCTCTTTGGCAGAGAAATGTGAGCCAGTCAACTTCAGTGCAATCTATTGGCAAAAGCTCTGAAGAAGCAGTTGTGTACTTTACAATGAGAGTATTTTTTGAGGTGGCTTTGTAAATACGGATCCCGCCTCCTGCCTGCCTTCCCCCACAGAAGAGGAGCTTCCTCTTGAGTAGTGCTGTGGATCTAGCAGGATCTGACCTCTGGAGCAAGCTACGTTTTCTGTCTTTATGGGGTGAGCAATGGTGCAAGGGCACACGGGGCACTTGCCTCAGCTGACCTGGTGACTGCAGGTTTCCAGACTTTTCTGGATAGGGGCACACAGTTACATTGGGGCGTAGGAACCGCGCTCTATCTCAGAGAGTACTGGTTTCCTCATGATCATAACTTCATAATTACGGGTGGACCGAATGTACAGGGGACCAAAGACTGTAGGAATTTTTGAGTGAGTTAATTTCTCCATAGTGTTCCTTCTAACTTGGGTTTTTTTTTCTCCACTTCAGAATTTGGCTATATAAAATCAGAGTTTTCATACATGACAGCTGGAAACTAATGTTAAATAGATGCAATACTCTTGTGTAGACAAGGCCTTGGAGTCTCCTGTGCTACTATTTTACTTGGTATTAGCTCTTTTCATGTATTTTTTGTTTTCTTTTAAGAGCTTTCACTCTGTAGTGATGACATTTACCTGAACAGTTCATCAGCTAATAAGAGAGGGATTGAGCTGTGTAGAGGGGAAGGCACGAAGGAGTCTGCAGGCACCTCCACCCCATTCATCCTGCCTGCTGCACTGTGAGAGCCACATGGTGTAGTTGGTCACCTCACTTTTCCTGTTTTATGGGTAGATCTGGCCCTTTAGAGGCCAGTAGCATTCAAATTTGCCATTTTACCCTATGAACACAACCCTGCCTGTTCATGTTCTACTGTATCTGTGGGAGCTTACCCCCTTTTTTTCCTGCTTTCCTTCAGATGAACTTTGACATCACCATGAGTCTTATTTTTCCAAACTCTGTATGCAGTGTTCTTGAGCTATTCTTGGAGATCTGATTTCTTGTTTTGCTTTTTAATTAGGTGGAAACGCAACACCTAAGCTAAGAGTTAATAGTAAAGAAGATTTGTCATGTTGCTAGTTTTAAACCTTGTATTCCTATTAATACAAGGGTTTCATGTAGGTAATATGGCTCTATCAGCAACGTATGTGTTACGAACGCTCTGAATCCCAGGGCATTCCTAAAATGCAACCCTGTCCCCCCATGGGGCTCTCGTAGAGAGCCTGTGTGAGGACAGAGAGCCGGCTGCTCCTGGGGAACCCAGGGGCTGGGGCAAGCGCGGATGGGCCAGCTGGAGCCTCAGGGCTCCAGGGCCTGGGGAGTTAATAGAGTTTAAAGGTTCTCTAAGCGCCAGAGGCACTGTGGGTTTCTCTGCTTCCTCTCGTCGTCCATCCCCCCAAAAATTTTTAGGGTTTTTTCTGGACTTGAGAGCAGTGAACACTCTGGGAGGGGCATAGATGGGCTTTCAAACAGTAGAACTTTCTCCCTTGAAGGCAAAGGAATTTACAAGTCTTGTTCACATAAACTCACTTACTTTAATAGTTTTCTGATGTAGTTCTTGAGCATGAAAATGTGTTCATGCTAATGACCTAAGTCAGTATATGTAGACAACATATGTATGTTCAGAAAAATACCTTGAATTTTGAAAGTGTTCTTAATAGATGTACAGCATATTTCTACCATATGTTCTGAGTTGCCTCTCACTGCAACCTCACAGATAATTACTGCTTGGTTCCTAAGACTTTAATTTACAAACCAGAAGGAAGACTATTAAAAAATCAACTAAAAAAATATTTATAGAAAAAAGATGCCTGTGGCTGTATGCCTTTTTATCTACTGAAACAATGGGTAATGCTTCATCAGCAATTTTATCTGTGAGGGTTTCATTTCATGGGCATGGATTTAATCCTTGCAAATGCCTATATAGGCTCACTGAACATAAAATCAAAATTTCAACTTTTGACTTAGAACTGCAGGTTTGCATCTGTTTCTGTTTCTTAGTGTCAAAGCATAGATGTGTCCTTGCCTAGGTGATAATAGCAAACCAGATTACTACATGTATGATGCACATAATAAAAAAGCAAGTTGTGAGATGAGGAGTGATTTTAAATGTCTAACATCTGTCCTAACAGAAAAAGTTCCTGTATGGGGCCTAAAATGGATTGTAGCATTACATATTGTTAGAGCATTGTTGATAGAAACTATATTATCTGTGTGAACTTGCAGTAATTTTAATAGTAAATACTTTAAATAATACATAATTTATAAATAATTTTAAAGCATTTATGTTTTATTCAACAAAAAAATAGGGACAAAATTAGCTATTTGGGTTTTACTAGGTAGCTTGCCTCCAGAATTCTCCTCTTGCGTGAGGCTAGTGGCATAGATGGGTCTTTAGGCTCTGAACGATTCCCTGTTTGGCCAACCTGGCCTGAGAAGACAGCAAGTCAATAAACAATACTCTGGAAAAGCCAAGCACTTTACTCTTACCACATGTAGGTGAGTACCGCATCAGCGGAATGGCAGAGTAATTACTCTAGTGAATACTGATGAGTTATCTCGCAGTGGCAGGTTAATGGTACCATTTTTCCAGCAAGTAGGGAGTAGGTGTGTTTTAGGAAATGTCTTGAAAGCTTCTGCTAGGGCGAGCAGCACAGAGGGAAGGGTGGAAGGGGAGGAGACCCCGAATTCTGGAGTTCTGGTAATGCAGGGAAGGGGGAGAAGAAAACCCGTGAGCAGCCATACTTCAAATTATACTTAACTTTTGAAGCTACACACGGTTCAGATGGCACGCGGTTCTCTCAGTGACTTCTGCATGAAGGCAGGCGTACGCCCGTTTCCAAGTTCTGCTGAAGTCATTGCTCGTGTACTGGTTCTCAGATCAGACACAGAGAAAATGGGTTTCTTGAGAGAAGAATCTTCTCCGCTTTTTTCCAGTACTTCTCACAAGCCGAGTTCCTGGTTTTGTCCCGCGAGGTGGCACTGTCCCTCTGGGAAGGACACCAGCGCTCCAGCTTTCCCTCTGGGCAGATGCTGCTGAGCTGCCTGGGGTGCGCAGGCTTGAGTGATACTGTGCAGCATAACCCAGGTCAAGAGGTCTCTGAAAATGCCTGTACTTTTCCCTTACCATATACTGTGTCTTTCTGATACGAGTTATGTCCGTGTTCTTATGCACAAAATACACAGTTTTTCAGTCAAGTAGTATTGCCTTAGACAAACATCTTCTTGAGCTTCTTGCCTGCTTTTGTTCGTAGAAGGTTTCAGGCATTCAGAGGAATCTTTTTATGGTGTGGAAGTTAAAGCCAGGTGATGCTCATACTAGAATGCTAGTTTACTTCATTTTGAGTCAGAATTGTGTGACTTTCGAACATTGGAAGGAAAGACCAGTAGCTATCATTATTTCTAGGAAGGAAGGGAATAATTTCTATAGGATTTGACAAACCCACTAAAGGGGGGGGGTTTTTTGTGCAAGCTGATACAAAAAGGGTGTATGGATTCAGGAAATCAAGAACTGCAATGACAACTTCCCTGTAAGAATACAACGCAATTGTGTTGGACAGAAAGGGAACAGTGTTGCTGCTGTTCCTGAATTCTCTCTGGAGATCTGTTATTTCCAATCTGCCTCTCACTGGTTTAAGAGCTCCTAAGTAGAGGAAACATGTTTTCTCTTGTTAGGAGACTTTCCTAGCTAGCTGTTACACTAAGTCTGCATTGTCGGTGGAGGTGGTTTTACCTCAGGAGACTATGCCATTATAAAAAGCATTCACCATCGAAAAGGGTTAATTTAATTAGGTTTTTTTTTTTTCCTCTGGTTGACGTCTAGAAAAATGGATGATGATGATGATGATGACATTCCCCAGCTTTCATCCCATACATTGGCTGCCCTCCAGGAGTTCTATCTGGAACAGCAGCAGAGAGAGGGCATGAAGACCTCCCAAGGGTTTAATCAATATTCCATTGGCTCAATAGAAGAAGACTGGGTAAGAAACTATAAACTTCAGTGAATGAAGCAGTTAGAGGAGTAGCCTTTACCAAGTTTCTTTTGTGGATGGATGATGAAATGAAATTAAAAAGAGGAACACTCAAGATGTTTCTAGAGGAGCAAAATCAAACTATTCATGCACAGCAACACTGTAGGGATATTTGCTTGAATATTAAATCTGGGTATAGCTGTCTGTTCTACGTGTGCTTGGGGGGTACAAACTGAAATTACATGGAGAGGGAGTAAAGCTACCAACAGAAGCATCTATCCCTTCTGGAAATTTTAACTCCAGCCTGGCATGTGAAGGTAGTAAAGATTTTTCCCTGACTTTGAGACAAACACAGTGTAACAAGATCAAGTGATCTTTCACATCGTATTTCTTTCTGTGTTTTATTTCTTTGGTTTTGTGGATGGTTGCTTTGCTGCTTTTTTTTCTTCTGACAGACTGATTCTTGATTTGTCTCTGGGTTGGTTTTTTTTTAGTCTTCCTTTTTCTGATCTCTTCCGACTTAGTACTTTTATCCTTTATTTCCTTCTATACTGTCATTTTTCAGGTTCCATTTTCCTCTTCCACTAACGTAACTCAATTTAAGAGCACATAAATATTTTCCATCTGCATATTGGGTTTGAACTAACCTCGTCAGTGATTTTGCATTACTTGGTTTTCCTGATACTGTAGTAAATGCTTTGCAAACACAGTGTAAGCTACCTGCTGCGTGTCGCTGGATTACAGAAGTAAAAGACTGTAAGGAAAACAGTCACCTTTCCAGCTTTACAGTTTGTGAACTGAGAATTTGCTATGGATTTTGGTTTTCTTCAACTCTGACTCACCACACCTACCTGTACATAGCACAGGCAGAAGATTTGATGTTGTTTGTAATTGTGCGTTGCATTTCTCAGCAACTGAGCCAGTTTTGGTACAGTGATGAAACTGCATCGTGCCTGGCTAATGAAGCGGTTGTGGCAGCTGGAAAAGGTGGCAGGTAGGTTTTAATAATTACATTGTAGATTTAGCATGTCTTTTCTGTAAGTATTTTGTTTCTACTATGTAGACAGACCATGCAGTTCAATTCATTACTCATTGTACTTCATCTTTGTTCAACTGAGATATTGCAGAAATGCTTTGATGTTGTTTAATTAATAGTTCATACTGACCTTACTATTTAGCATTTCATTGAATGTTGTAGGCTCTGCCTTGTAAAAGTTTACTATGAATCATTTTATTTTTTGAGAAACACAAAGAGCTCCAAAACATATTAATGACTTGTAATTCTTTTCTGTTTTCGTACAATGTTTCTGTAGAACAGATGGAAAAACTTGGGTTTCTTCCTACTTCTCTAAGAAGTTATTTTTAATTTTAAGTTTTCCAGTATATTTCCTTGCTGTTCTGAAACAGGATTTTCTCTGTAGTTAAGCTCAAGGTCTTTGTGCAGCATGGAGGTTGAACAGGTGATAGCTTTAATACTTAAAACTCTGTTATTAAAGTAATTATTTGTTAGAATGGAGGAAGAATAGCTTACATTTTTGGGACTAATGTTTAAAGTGTTTTCCCAAAGCAGCCCTGAGGATTGTTGTAGGGGGTTTTTTTGTTGTTGTTGCTGCTTGCCTTTTAAATTAGTATTCTAAGTTATTGTCTCTTTTTCAGGATAGCATGTGTTAGCGCACCGAGTGTGTACCAGAAACTGAAAGAACAGGATGGTAAAGATTTTTCAGTGTGTATACTGGAGTATGACAGAAGGTTTTCTGTATATGGAGAAGAATTTATCTTCTATGACTACAACCACCCTTTGAACTTACCTGAAAATCTCCTGCCACACAGTTTTGACATCGTAATAGCAGATCCACCCTATCTGTCTGAGGAATGTCTGCAAAAAACTGCAGAGACCATCAAATACTTAACAAAAGGAAAGATTCTGCTTTGCACAGGTATAATTAATAAAAATGTTAGGTCACCATTAAGCATCTTTTTCTCTCAAAAGACAAACTTACTCAAGTGAGAAAAATACTAACTCAATAATACTAATTTATGGTTAATTTAAGGAGGAATATGTATGCTTTTTATTGGAATACTGTAGTTCAACCTTTATTTTAAACTGAAGGCCTGTGGTTTTTCATAGTTGAAGTCAGTACTTTTTTCATATGGCATTACAAGTTTTACTGAATTTTTGAAGAATTGTAAGATCATCCTGCAAAGTTCCAGAATTATTTTTTTCTTGTAAAAGGGCCGCTCTCCATAATTGCAATGATTGAAATCTGGGTATGACAAATATAGGTGGAACTTATTGTTAATGTCTTATTCAGTAACCTTACAAATTTGTGATTTTTTAAACATGTCAGTAGCTGCAGGATTTCAGCTGCCACATACTACTTGGCATCTAAGGTGAGCTAAGTAGAAAGAATGACAAATAGGTTGGAATGGCCTTTGCTGAGTAAAGTGGGATGATTTTAGCTAAGTCTTGAAAAGAAAAACAAAGTCACCTTTTTTTTTTTCATACTACCTGTCCTTACTGGTAAACATAGAAATTGTAGTGTGAATGAACGTATGAGGGGATTCTGCCACTGTGATTCAAGTAAAGAGATCTTAGGCACTGAAATACAGCAGGAAGAATTAAAAAACAGTGATACGAGCAGTGAAACTGGATAACTTACCAACTGTACTCATAGGTCTTTCTTTATGAAGATGCACTTGCTGGTTTAAGAAGCTATGAGTATCTGCCTTAGTCATGGTGTTTCTTAAACTGTAATCTTACTACAAGATATCTGAAGACATCGAGGCAACTTTTGCAAAAAAACAACGGACAAAAACCTATACGTACAATTTGAGGGAATTCAAGCAGGCAAAATAAAGAAAGATTAAAGTAACATATGGCCATAGAAAGCCTACTTTTTTGTTTAATTGCACGTGGCAGTCATGCACAAGGATGGTTCTGAGAAATTTTTTCCCTTACATGGATAGGTGGTCCTTCAGTTTACAAAGTTTGAGAAATACTGCTCAAGGAAGTGATTTCTCAGTGTGTAGCTGTAAATATTGCACTGCGGTTTATTTAAGTGGAAGAGTGTATGTAATCTTCGCATTTCCCATGGCTCCCTACCATGTAATTTCTTTGGCATGTAGCAAGAAGATTGAGTTCAAGTTTCTGTTTTCTATAAAAGGGGCACTGATCTTACGCTCTACCTATTTTTATGAAACTTCTTGGACATTCGTTTCCTTGGGGCGTCTTCCATTCTTTCAGATTTATTTTACATTTCCCAGTAGATTCAGTTGTTAAAGAGGACTGACAGCGTAGCTGCTTTAAGCCTTGCTTCCTTAAAAAAAGCAGGCTCTATATATATACATTTGGGAGGAGCTAATAAAAAAGCCCAAAACGTTGTGTTACCCTTTTTTTCATCGACTACTAATTATTTTTGCTGCAGGTGCAATCATGGAGGAACAGGCAGCAAAGCATCTTGGTGTGAAGATATGCAAGTTTATTCCAAAGCACTCACGAAATTTAGCCAATGAATTTCGATGTTACGTGAACTATGCTTCTGGACTGGACTGATTCTCATAAGAAGATCTACAACTTTTTCAGTCAAGCTCCTTTCTGGTTTTTTATCAGTGACTCCACATTTCTCAATGCTGAAATACTCAGCTCCAAGTACAGTTTTCTGGGCTAGTTTTAATCAACACGGTGTGACAGCCTTTGTCTTTTAAATGTGTAAGCATTTGCAGTTACTGTGTTTTGTATCTTACCTATTAGGTAAATAGGGACCAAACAATGCAGGTGCTGGATAATGGGAACTTCTCTGTTAGAGTTTCATTCTAACTGGTAGTTTTTCCCATTCAAGGACTCTTCAGTGACCTCTCTGAAGTGATTTTAGCTGGTTGGCTTATAACAACACATAGGTGCTTGCCTCACAGACATCAGAATTCTCATTGCATCAGAACTGCTGAGTTGGTAGCTAGTGGGTGGTTGAAAGAGCATGAATAGTGGTTTCCTTTCAATCTTGAGAGATGCTCCCTTAGTAGAAGCACTGAGGGATGTTTGTCCTGAACATGTCATGTGTTTTCACATTCATTATCCAGCAGGCTGATGTTTTATAAAGGAAAACTAGAAGATAAGATAGGTTTCCTCCTGGGGAAGCCTCTCCAGTTGCCTTTCATAATAATCAGAACTACCTACCAGCTGCCAAGTAAGATAAGACCTGCTATCCACAATTGTTGCCAGACTGGCTTTTTAAAAACTTGTAGTTATTATTTCACTTTTTCTCTAAAGCCTTGTCACAAACCCAGACTTTCTTTTTGTGAAAGAGAAGATCTATTTTGTCATCACTTACCACCATATAAACTTGTGTATGTATGTATGCTGTACTAGAAAAAAGTAACGGAAGTTGTTAAAGGTCTCTTTGCAGAAGTACGGTGTGTTTATTTTGCGATGTTTATGTGTTGGCACAACAGAAGGTCATGAGCTTTTAAAAAAACACACAACTAGGCTGTTCTATTTACTAATTAAGCTAATCTCCAGAGGTGGTATAAACCTGGTGTCTCCTTGAAAAAAGCACAATAAGGATTTCCCCATTAGAGAGAGTTTTACTTTCATTAATAATCCTATACATTAGTCAGGCCAAATCACCTGGAATATGAAGTAATTACTAGTGCTTCAGGCTGTGTTCATGGGTTCTCACTTTGAATTACTCTTACTGTTGGTTATGAGATACTTCTGTAGTAATGTGACCCATGCATGTTAGTCCCTTAACTCTTGAATCATAATGGATCTGATTAAATATAGTGCCTGCTTTTTAGTAGATTTCAGTATCAAGCTAAAGATGATTTACAGGTATGTTAAGTTTGTAGTTACAAGAACAGTCCTTTTTTTCCAAGTGCCCAGTTTTATCTTTGCCTCCTGTTCCACAGACAGCAGCAGAGCAGTAGAATAGAAGCATCTAGGAAATTGTTGAATCTTAACACCACTGAGGTGTAACATAATGTATTGATAAACTCCCACTGTTTCTAATAGACAAATGCTAAATTTTATATGCAAGGTTCAGGCTGTATTTCAATCAATTTCAATCAAAATAGATGATACATTAGAAAAACTGCTTTGGGATAGTAGAGATTATTGGTAACTGAGAATTTTTAAAGCCAGTTTCAACTTTTGACTACACTACTAATGTATTTTTGGGTGAAAGCTGGTTCATAAATTCCAAGGCACTCAACAGTTTTGTCAGCTATAAATATACTATACAAAATATGAGTACTTGTCTTTATATGCCGTATTTATATATTGGGATTGTGTAAAAGACTAACAGAAATGCTGCATCTTTAAAACGAAGTACCTAAAGTGAAGTATTAAGAAATTTATTTTGTGGTGGGGATAAACCTAATTAAGCTTGTGAGACAAGACTTTTAATAAGGTAGAGATAATACTCATGTTTCTGTGCATTTCTGCTGTTTGGATGCAGATTTTCCCATCTGGTGGAGTAAACAAATGAGCAGGAGTAAGGTAGATGGAATATAATCCTCTCTCAGCACTCAGAGAATCGTGCTTCCTGAGCTGGACACAACACTGCTTCACAAATACCTGTCCAAGCCACTGTTGCTCTCTTCCCCATTTTCCAAGAGATCTGTTCACTTCCTAAGGCTTTTCCCTCCTCACATTTTATATCTGCTGCTTCCTCCCCCTTCTCCCCCCATATAGCATTCCTGAGTTTCATGACAGCAGTTTTCTTTCTCTTTGACGTGCCTTGGTTTCTACCAGACGGGTAATAGGTATTGCTAAAACGAGGAAGGTGCAGCAGAGGAAGAGCTTGCAGGGAGAATGGAGACAGGGTGCTTCTGACAATCTCTGTGAGCCCGCAGCCGGCACAGTTTTGCCTTTCAAACCAGGAGCTGTCCTTGCTGCTGAGCCCAATAAAGCCAGAATCCCCCCCGAAAATGACTGCCCACAGGTGACATACAGCTGGGTTTAGCTGTTTGCCAGGAGGCTACGCCATTGCTTCTATGTGGCCAGTTTCAAAATAAAGCAAACCAGAATGTTAAATGCATAGGTATTGGCACAAATCTGTACTTCACAATTGTAAACTGGTTTATGTTTCTTACCTCAATGTCTTGCACACCAAGCAGATGGAGACAATGAAGTAACTCCTCAAACTTTATTTTTAACTATGTAGAGGCCTTAAGTGAGACAGGTATGATTGCCAGAAGGGTTGGTATTCTTCCCCCACCACCCACCTAAATTAGAACATGCTGTTCAAATACAAGCTTCACCTATGTTGCTGCTTTGCTATTAATTCCTTCAGTTGTCTGCTTCATTTTGGTAAATGTGTGTTGTTGGGCGCTCTATATCAGAATTAAGACAACTTTGCTAACTTCATCAGAGACCTTTCTTAAAAAAAATTACACCATTCAGTTGTACCAAGAAATTCAGTTCACCAAGAAAATAACTGCTACTTCTCACATATAGGTCAGACGGCTTTGAAAAGAGGCACTGTGAGGATGCATGATTATGAAAATGAGGGTACATGTAAATCTGTGTAGACGCAGTCAACAGAGCAGCCCGTTGTCCACCAGCTTCCCTCTTAAAAGTCTGGTGAGCGCAGGCAGCTGCCCAAGCAGAGCTTGACTAGTGGCATTCACGGCCTTCCCCAATGATGGGAGGTAAGCTATTTTTGTTGTACTTGTTTCCAGGGTAGTAGCTGTGTTTCTGAGAAGGCTGCAAGTTGCAAATATTTGTAGTGAATTTGTACTTTGTGCCATCACTGTAACTTTAAGAAATACTATGTGACAGCAAATTTTTTTTTTTTTTTCTGTAATAGGATTATGAAAAAAACCTTCAGTGTCAAGTAGTGATTGGCTTGCTTTATTGTGGATGGCTCATGATGGACTTGCTTTTGGAACAGACTGTGGTGAAGTGTTACCACCTTGCTGCTTTTCCAGTGGCATTTATGACTGCAGAGTCATATGTGCTACAGCCTCTTGGCTGCAGCAACAGGCACCGTGCCGCTGCAGGACATCTCAATGTCCTGCTGTTGGTATGGTTGTGACACTTGGCAGAGGAAACCTGGGGTCTTGTGCACAGGCTGATGGCTGTAGGTGGAAGAGAATGTGCTGCAGCAGCCCCCACCTCGCCCCAGAGGACAAATGAAACATTTCTAGAAATGCTGTTGCATGAAGTCCAAGGTACTGCTTCCATTCAGATCTAATCTGCACTTCCCATTAGAAATGGTGGTGTTAGCTCGATGTTGCACAGTTAGCCCGTCTCTGTACCACACAATTGCCTTCACCCCTCTGCCCATGCCCCTCTATACCAGAGCAACTGGGAAATATCTCCGATGGTTGGTTTTGTCACTCTCCCTTGGTTGCCTGCACGGTGCAGCCCCAGTGCTGTGCAGTGAGGTGGGAAACAGGGCGGCTGGGTTCGGGTCACAGAAGCCCCTTGTCAGCCGGCTGTGCTGCTGCTCTGGTCCTACTCGTGTTCTGCACCTCCTTAGATGGGAGTAGAGCAAAAACAAGTGGTAGCTCATGCCACTACTCAGCAAAACATGTAGGATTGACCAGATCTCCCTCATGTGCCCTAGTCCACGTAGTTACGGCTGTTCCCTAATCCCAGTGAGATTAATGGGTGTTTATACTTTCTGAGCACATCATAGCCGCCTTCCCTTTTCCCCTTGCTGCTTCCATGTTTCCCCATACGATTTCATGTTTGCTTGCAGCTGTAGACCTCTGCCTATTCAAACATCTTCATGTAGTGACTGACTAGTAAACCAAAAGTAGCATCTCAGGCTTTTCTCACCCTTCCTGAATGATACGAATTTTCCAACCTATCTTAAGTGATACTACAGAGAAGAAAATAATCTCTTTACCAAGGATATTGTTCTGTGTTTAGTGGCTCCTAATGTATTCCAGGGACAACCTCATTGAAGGAAAAGACTTTCCTGGCACAACAAAAATTTTCTCAAATCAGCTACAGCTGCCAGATAGTTTCAGCTTTGAATTGTTTGCATTTATTGGGCCTGGAGTTGGTTCAATGAGGCATTTCATGTCTGCCTTGTGTCAACAGTTTGTGAGCCTTGAAGCAACTCCAATGAACCCTCCCTCCCCCCATGCAAATTTAAGGCCAGGCTGCAGCAGCTGGAACCAGAGGGCTAGAAGCTGGAAAATGTCACACCACAGTTGATGTGAAACCGATAGAAATCCATGATGTGATGAGCTCTTTAAAAACAAAACAAAACCCCAAACAAACGCAAACTACATTTAATACTCAACCTTTTCCACAGGAGTTATGTGGAGAGGGTTTATATATGGAAGGATATTTTGAAGGGTAACAAATGTTTGTGTAGCTAACAGTTCTTGATGTGAAGTATTAACAAACAGTTGTTCACTAACAAATTATTAACAAACAGTTGCTCATGCTAAAACATAAACATAGCTTTTAAGCAACATCTAACTGGAAAGTTGGATCGGGAGGCAAACTGGTTCAGCTAAAAAGTCTGTCACAGAAGAGGGTGAGGATTAAAAAAGGAAAATGGGCTTCTGAGCAAGATAACATGAGGTTGCCTGTAACCATAGGAAGCTTTCTGCACTTGTTGCAGTATGACAAGAAGGAGGTTGCCAACATACATAATCTATTGATCCACTGAGGTTTAGCAGTTCTCTAACACTTTCCTTTCAGTCATCCAATTCCTGAAATTACATGTAAGCTAAAGCATCTGTTTTTCTGGATTGGCGAAACCAATTGTGTTCCAGTTACCTGATCTCAGCCTGCAACTCCCAGGAATTCCAAGAACACGCTCTAGTTACTTGAAAACCTCAAACTGATTCCATAATTTATGCCTGCAGGACGAGAGAGTTGCAACAAAAAGTGAGATTTCTTTCTCCACATCATGCAAATAAATCCATGTGCTCTAGTAACTAATTTGTTGCAGACAAATTTGTGTAACAAAAGTGTGTGGGCAGGCAGATGAATTTTGCTGGAGAGCAGTGTTTAGCCAGAGCTTTAGCTGGTAGCCCTTCTGGGTATTTAATAAATGTTAAGGGTTGTGTGGTTTGGGATTTTTTTTTTGTTGTTGGTGGTGGTGGGCTTTTTTTACTGCCTTTTACTGTGAAGACTTTGCTTTCTACGCTGTGGAGTCTGAAGGTACGACTTCACCCTGCCTGAAATGTGTGGAGAAAAAAAAACCCGCAATTTAATAGTGAAACTGTAAGATCTTAGACTGCTGAAGCATCACCTAATGCAGTGTTTCTCCAGTTTTGCAGGTCTGCTTCCCTTTTGAGCCCCTCTGTCTGATTACCATTTCCCTCTTCTCAGAGGGTGAGAAGTTCTTCCACATTAGGAGGAAGGAAAGTGGCTGTAATTGCTGCAAGTATTTACATTCTCCAGGGAATGGGTAACTACCTTTAATTGCTGGCAGCAGCTAGGCAATTAGCTGTTCTCTGAGTAGTTTAAATGCTTTATGACCTTCTTTGAACCCTCCTTTGAGAATCCTCCTGAGATAGAAGCATCACAATTTGAGGAAACACAGATCAGAAAACAAGTAGAGTTGTGGAAAAGCATCTGCACAACAAATGCGGTTATAAACTTCAATCTGACATTGTGGTGGGAATCTTTTATTGGTTTCTGGCACTCTTAAAGTTGTTTTAGGCTTTGTAAGAAGCTATACAGATTGCACTACAAAAATAGTGTTAGACTAGCCTGAATCATAAAGAACACAGTCAATAATTATGCATCAAGACAAGGAGTTGTCATATGATTTTGATTCTCTATTTAACTTGTTAATTCTGTTTAGCTTATAGTCTTTCCATTCTTCATCCGACAATACTCCAAAGGAATGTGTGTTTGTGTAGTGCAAGGACCTTCTCTGCTATGAATTAAGCCCAATTTTGAGATTCTTGATGTAGCAAATACATTGCTGCATATGGTGCTTATTCTTTTTTATAATGCTATTGCAGCCATGATCCTTCAACTGTAAAAGACATTCTCTGCTGTGCATTCAAAGATTTATCAACTTTGGTGATCATGGCCCTCTGAGGAGTTACGGTCATGCAAGGTATGACTGGTTATTCCTGATTCTCATTCACTAGACTGAGTCAACCTTCAGTCTCTTGTCCTGGAAACGCACGTTTTTTTGTATCGAGGGTTCCGGGTTAGGGCTTGCCGTCAAGTTCCTGTAAGCTGCAAAGATGGAAGACTGCTCTTCCGCAGACTAGCATCTTTTGCAGGTGATTGTTACGTGTAGCATAGGGAAAAATGAGTAATACTAATTGTATAAATCAGTTGGATTTAACAAGTTTGGATTGGTTGGGACTCACCTCAATGCCCTCTGTAGCATCTAGAAGTTAAGACCTAGCCTGTTTACTCATCTGCAGTGTACCTGAGATGAAGCCTATCCTTTGTACTTTTTTTTTTTTTTAATGGGGAATCTCCTCTCCTAACATGAAAAAGGTTTTGGCCTTTCAACTGTACAGAATATAGTTCTGTCACAAGAAACAGTTAAACGGTTAATGATGAATGAAATCTAATACAGAATTCTTGGACCCAAACTGCGTTTTTTCTAATTGCTGTTTTCTGCATAGACTTAGTCCACATCAAAAAAGTCCACTGCAGTTTTACAATATTCTAGCATGCTTTTTCTCAACACTTTTGTATCCTTAGCAATTTAGCGAGTTTAAAAATAGCAAACTCACAGAATATTGTTTCCTGAACAACTCAAACTCAGCAAAGGTTTCCTTGCTGTAGTGTATAAATGGCCAAAGATGTAACAGCCAAGAACACTGCTTGGAGTTGAGCTATGCAATATAAAGGAAGGCTCTCCCAGCCTGAGAAATTACACTTTTAGCTGCTGATTTGGCACATGTATGACATCTATGTGATTTTTATATAAGAGTATTTAAAAGTAGAGTATAAGAGATTCCTTAAAAGTATCTACAACCAGTAGTCTGCTACAGCAATAGCTAGCATGTCTTACAGTTGCATCATCTAAAATTTACTGTGAATAAGCATGGATAGAATGTTCTGCTCTAAGGAAAAAAAAAGCTACTTTGGAATTTGCAACAAATACTTACATGAACTAAAGAAGTTCTTAATATGAATCGTCATTTCTAATGATCTGAGTGACAGGACAACTTTCCATCTTATAACTGAAATAACCGTAAGGAGAAAAAGAGGGTAAGTCAATGGGTTTGCTGCTGTGGTGCGGTTTCCTGAGGTGGTGAAATGATGTTGTGAAGCCAATACTGTAACACAACTCTTTATATATTCTTCATTCTGATGACGGCTTGTTCTGGCTTACCAGCAGCTTCATTTCTTGCTTATCTATGCTGGAATTTACGCTTTCGGCCTCTTTTTCTTGCTCAGGTACACAAGTGCAGCCCACCGGGATAGTGACGTAATCTTCTGTGTAGACATAACGGCCCCCAGCACACGACGACGTGCGACGGAGGATGACTGTTGGCATGTACACAGGGGTGCTGCGGAAGTGAAAATTCTCCTCGCCAAAGATCCCCATGAGGCAGCCTTTGCACAGACAGTATGCTTCAGGAATATATTTAGGATATCTTGTGGGATCATAGGAAATTCTACAGGGAAGCAAATAATAAAGATTCATTAGTAACTCTAAAAATAGATATATTCATCTGGAAAACATTATTATAATGTGATTTAACCGTAACCATTTGCATAATGTTTTTGTTTTCTTTGCCAGGAAAAATAGCTATAGCTGTTCCTGTCTGGCTTCTTATTTGTAAAGTGTAAAGAAAAAACATGAACAACGTCTAGCACTGATCAGGTCCTACAGCACACACTGAAGTATGTAATGACTGGCTTTCTAAAATGTGACATTCAGGGGTTTAAGCAGAATAAGTTTTGCATTTTGGACTGAATGGGTAAATAGAGCATTAAAAAGGACACTTGGGCATTTCCACACTTTTGATCTGCCTTGAGTTCTTCAAAAATCAATAGAAATCCTTGTTAACGTTGTTATTGTTGAAGCTATGACATGAGGTTTTAAAATTTTCTAATTTAAAGAGAATTGTACTACTATTTCTGCAATAGTTTTTGCTCCCTAGTGTACTTGGGGTTATAAAGGTGCCTTCCTCTTGAAAGCAGAACTCTATTTTTTTCTCCAATTCACCTCCACTGTCTCTTTCTCTAACCAGAGAAAAACAACATTTGCATGCCCACACTGAGATAAACTGCAAAGTTAATGTTTTTTCTGCCCTCTCCTGCTATATTTTGAAGTAAAGCATTGCCCCAAAGCTTCAAGAGTATAGCCTCTATTTTTTGTTGTCTTACAGTTTGTTGTTTGATCCTTTCTTTTTGCTTGTTAATGCCCTGCCTCTGGAAATTCCTGATTAGCAGGAGCTGGAAAGCTTGTAACTGAAGTCCAGCTTGGACCAACAAAGTCCAAGTTCCAGCATTCCTCTCTGGGTGTCGTTGGACGCAGAGACAAAGATGTGCTACTATGGTCTCAAGTCATACAGATCCTGGCTGACCTAGAGCCATTGCTTTTAGTGAAGAGAGTAAAAGCTGATAAAGTCTGCTTGTTTTCTGAAATAAAAGACTTAAGTACACAATGGATTACACATACTGGAGTGTGTAGCCATGCTGCTTATTGTGGTGGTGATGTATTTGTTGCTTTGTTCTTTACGTGCTTTTCCTGCTTATACTGCAAGTAATTGCTGGGCATGGCTGTAACTTGTACATTATTACAACTGTGTGTCATTATTCTAGAAAAGGGGTTTGCACCTCCAGAAAAAGCAGATTTTTTTTATATGTTTAGCTCGTATGCCAGCTGTCCTCCTTGTACCTGTAAGCTTCCTCCAGATCACCCCCTGCTCTCACGCTGTTACAAAACTAGCCCTGCTTCAGCAGTGGTTGCACTGTCCAGCTGGAGAGGGATGATGGCTCTCTTCGGCGGAAGAAGCGTTCAGCCCAGAAACACTGCCAGCTGCCTCTCGGTGCTCCTCCTGCAGAGCCCGTCCCGCCTTTGCGAGGATGCTGACCCCGAGTATATCATCAGAAGCACTCACCCACCTGTCAGCTCACAGAAAACCCTCTTCTGCCCTTTCCCCCTGCTCCTGCTTTCATACAGTGGATGGTTAGACCTACACACGGTGCACAGCAGAAGTATCCTACAGGCTGTTACTGGCACGCAGAGAGCATGAAGACACGTTGGGAGGTCACCTAGTCCAAATGCCTCCATCAGGCAAACTCAGATGTACTTGCCCATGTTCACCCAGCCTGTTCTTGAAAACCTTCAGAGGCATTCCCCAGCCTGCCCAGAGGCTCTGTTTGCAGTATTTCACCACCTCTTCACTTGGTAAGTTTTCCTAACAGTGAAGCGGAACTTTTTTTTCTTGCAAACTAAATCATTTCCCCTGCTTGGCCAGGAAATCACAGCAGCTGAGGCTAAAAAACTGAGTAACAGTCAAAGATCTGATATGAGAGAGAATGTTCAAGCTGAGAATGTTCATGTTTACTGTGATGTGAAGTACTGCAAAACCAATAAAACTTCTTGCACTGGGTTTTAAGCCATACTCTATTTGGAATCAGGATAGGATCACCACAGAGTAGATGAAGTGGGGCAATTACATAAAAAACATGAATAAATTAAATACCTGTCATCAATATAATTATTACTGGGATGATACAAACTACTGCATATACAATGCCCCCCTTTGCACAGCAGTTTCAAAATAACCGATTTTGAAAACTGCAATAGGTTTAAAGTGATTCCTAAATTGTGTTTCCCAGGGTTTGTATCACTCCCTGGGGTATCAAAGCGTTAGCCTTTTATCTTTACAGGTGGTCTCTGAGACGAGGTTTCAGCTGTGGAAGGGCCAGCGTAAGCCTGCCTCGAGCTGTGATTGCACAGCCACTTCTAGTCAACAAAATCTGCACTTCCCAAAACAGGCAGCCTGGCTCTCCCTCTTGCCTCCGCCCCGGGTTGATGCTGATGTTCTTCTGGTCACAGGGTTAGATCTGGGAATTCATCCAACTGAAAAGTAACTTAATCAAAATCTGGATTTTGGTCCTTCAGCTGTCTTGCCACATGGACACAGAGCCCTACACAAACAAGCCAGTGTGAACAAGCAGCTGTAGATGGGGGCAGAAGGGAGCTGCCCTCTTCAGAAGTATCACCAGTTTATCAGGTTAAAACAAATCTGGAATCACAGCTTTAGCCAAATACAAACTTGATTATCCTGTCATCAAAGAAAAGAGACTTTTTTTTTTTTCTAAATGGCAATATAATCTGGAGTCTTTGTCTTTTTAAGGAATTTGTTTTCCTCACAGAAAAATCTGACCAGTTCTCTCATAACCAGACATCTGTGATGTCGCAGATATTTTTTGCAAAGCTTCTCTGTCCCATTTGTACTCGCTTACTTTCCCCAGGAAATACCCGCATGTTACAGGATCTCACACCAATGTGAAATAAAATGTCTGGTAGCCAGCAGAAGAGAAGAAAGTGGAATACAGGCTTTTCTCCCGTGATACATTCCCATTTCAAACTCAAGTGTGAATGATTTCAGTGGTGGATTGTTAAACACACCATATGTCAAGTCATTGGTATTTCCTCTACTGTATTATCTCTAGCACCTGGTTTATGATGTTACTGGAAAGCATGAACATGCTTCTGGATGCAAACATAAGCGTTTTCACTAATAACAAGAGAACACTGTCATTGGAATCATGGTCTACAACAAGTTTCCCCTCCAAATTCCTATGTGGCAGAAGTCAGGTATAAATGAGGATTTTTTTTTGAAAGGATGGTGTGGTTTTCTGCTTTCTATAGAAAAATCCCTTGTATTGCTAAGTTTGCTGTAGATACCTCTACCCCATCATGTGAGGACTGGAAGGAATCAGAGAGGATCCAAACCCAAAGATGGATCCAAAATACAGATGGGGGTTTGCATCCAGACCAGAACTTTAAAGCTGAAGACTCTTGAGTAATGCCTCCTGAAATTAAACGCTGAACTCAAACGTCACTGAACTTTGGAGCCATATCCGAGGTTCTGCATCTTCAGCTCAAACCTGTTAAGAAAGGACGTATAACTAAAGCCTCATTTTCATCTTTCTAGGCAAGCCAGCCTGAATTGGGTCTGAACTGCTAACAAACACCAGTAACCTAGCTGTATAAATGCAGTTGTGTGACCTGCTTCCTCTGTTTTCATGCACTGAACATAATCACTCTGTGCATGTAATGACCACAGCCTCAGCTGTAGTTCGATGCACCTCCATGTCTCCAAGCACTGCAAGTCATATTTTTATGTCTTCTCCTAGAACAGGGCAAACATGTTTGATCAGGTTAATTACCTTGATAAAACACATACTCCAAGTTCCCACTGACTCTTTCGTGTAAGTAGTGAAAGATGCATCTAACTGGGGTGGACACAACAGAAGCAGCTGGGAAGAGTGGTGGAGAACCAGAGAAGTGCAACTTCCCACTGGCACCCAAGTGCCCCCTTCATCCTTGTGCCATTTGCTGTAGCCACTGCTGCAAACTAGACAGCCCAATCATTTTGATAAGGGTTGCCCTTGTCTTGTGAACTCAGGTTACTGGTATGTAAGGCTAACTCTGCCTAGCCGGCACTCCTGATTTGCAAATGACAGGAGCAGTGAGCTATGCTGGGCTGCTACGTTTCAATCTGCTGGAACAAGAAGCAGGTTTGTACTGAACTGGAACTGCTAATGAAGTGTGACTAGTTCTAGGCTGCTTTTCCTTATGGCCCTATGAGTGCTTTGAGAACTCCCACTGAAAAACAAACTTCCTGCCGTTTACGTACTAAGCCTGGAAACTCAAGAGAAAAGTTTCTGTTAGAAGTGAAACTCTTGCAAAGACTTCATCTGTCTTGTCTTGTACCGCTACTTTCATATGTAGTATTTTTAATAACATTATCGCTTCATAGTTTCCAAGTTTCTAAATCCAGTGGGTCAGATGCTGTGCTGGGGCAGACAGGTACAGCTGACTCTTCAGAAAATCACTGTCAGCACTGGGCTAACAGCTGGATGTTATCAGAAGTCTAATAAGCAGATCATCATCCCTTTACTTTGCACTCTGAAATACTTACAGGACTAAAGCTAACAACTTTTTCTTTCCGTCTTGGCAAGACATTTATTTTTCTATAGCAGGTGTTCTTTTGTTCACAATATGTTTAGTTTGGTTTATATACAGGTAGTAAATACAGTGCTTGCATAAAATAGCCTAGTGCCAACAGTGATTTTCTGGAGTTGTACGAACATGTACTCAAATGAAAAGGATGGCAGTTCTGTGTCCCCTTGTATTCTTTCCCTTGGCTGCATCTTTGGGATATGCACACTGTGCCACACGATAATGTTAAATCCTGGAAAATGTCTTGAATAAGGTTCTTGAAAATCAGTGGAGTATTATTTAAAGGAAAGCCCTCTTGTATGACTTCTTTCAAAGCACTGCAGACAAGCTTGGCTTTTACCAATAAAAGACTTGCCTGTATTACTTTTATTAAGATTTTATGCAGATGAGCACTAAATCAAGGATGTTTATAAACTGAAAGTGGTTTTTGAAAAGCAGAAAAAACAAGCTGGGCAATGTTTCAGAGAGGGACTAGCTAACAGGGGATTTAGTGATCAGATCAACACTGACATAAAAGTTAGATCTCTGTAAATGAACCCTTCGTAAATGCAGGATTAGGCCCCAGAAACAGAAGCCATGAGGTTTGGATATTCAGAAATGGGAATGACTTCTTGAATACACATAAAGAATTTTTGCTAAATTCGTGCAGACGTCTGTTTGCAGAAGACTCTGTATTCCTACAAACTAGCTATTAATGCTATTATAACCCTAAGACAACAGAGACCAGAGCTGACGTATATAGCTGATTAATGAATGGCACCTGTGCTCTGCAGCACCATGAATGGAATCACAAATCAATGCTACCTGTAAACGCACTGTTGACTTCAGCGGGATCAGATTTTTCAACCATTACTCTGAGCTTTATGATCAGACCCTGCTAACATTTAGGCACGCATTTAAAATTAATCCTTTTTATAATGGCTCTTGTCCACGAGCCACTTGAGTGTGCCACCTCTGGAGCTGAGCTTGCATTGGTAAAGATTCACCATGCTTATGGCTTCTCTAAATTTTAACAAGCAACACTCATCCTGCGCTGTCGGCAGAGGTCTGTAGCTGGTAAGACAACCTGTATCACTAATTCTTGTGAAGCAACTGTGAATCATAGCAATAGCCAAGGACCACAGCCCTTACCAGTACCTCCCTCTACAAGCAGGCTTTCTGGATTTCATTGACTGTCCTCGTAATACTACTAAAAAGGACAAGCAACTCCTGGATAAATGTCAGAAACTGGCACACAGTCAACCTGATGATTTCATGGCATGATGATTTCATGGCAGAGCTTCTGCCGCTGGCTCTATTTTTTTAAAAAAACTGGGTAATTCTTAGACCAACTTCCTGAAGTGCTGAACAGTATGATATAGCCAGTATGCTCAAGATTTCACTCCACTCAACTGACTTCAGGGAACTCCGCTGTCTCTTTATAGCTCTGCAGGGTGAAGAGCGATTTGGATGATTAAACTTTGTGCTCTGACTTATATACTGATCTCCTGTGGCCATCATGATGGAATTTCAGTATCGGGCAGATGGACTAATATTCTTCCTCTAACTTTTGCGTCAAATACCAACTGTTGGTTGCTGCCAGCAGCAGGATCGTGGACCAGATGGATATGCGGTGCAATCCATGTGCAACTCCCGCATCTCTGGGTTGTAGCAAGCCAAAAATGATGTAAGTCTTGATTTTTGTATAACCAAATTAAAGAGACCAAGTAATAGCAAATAAATAGTGAGCACAAAACAAAGACAAGGAAAGCAGCCACACAAGGATTAGCTGAACTTTGAGTCAATCAAACCTAATTCTTCCACACTTAAATAGAACGACAAACTTGGATATATGCGATGCAGTAGGATGAATGTTATACACAGATCTCTAAGTAATATATTTGATTCTTTCTCACAAATGCTGATATGAAAAAATTTCAGTTGACTTGAACTGAACAGTCATATGAGCAGAAGAATTACAAGAAGCAGTGTTAAACAGCTGGGAACAGGTGCCTAGGGAGATACGCAGGGGAAGGTAGGTAGAGCCAGACTTAACATCTTTATTATTAATGACCTGGAATAGGGAGTATAAACAGTATGTTAATGAAATCTGCAGATGGTAACAATGGGAACTGCTGCAACACCAATGAAGACAGAGAAACAGCATGAGGTATCTCAGACATTAAAATGCAGTTCAAAAAGCAAAAAGACCCGTTATGCATAGAGCAGAAATTAATTGCACTGTGACTCTTCAGGGGCAGAAGAGAAGTTGGAGAGCAGGATGCCTGCGAGGCGCTGAAACGGGGCAGGCATCTTGATGCAAGTTTCAAATAGTCAAATTCATGCTTTGAGGGGTGTCCTATCAGAGTGTACAAGAGGGGGCTGCCTACAGTGAATTAATTTCTGAGCATTCACTACTAGAACAACTCTGGTGATTCAGGATGCAGTTCAGGAGACAGCAACGAATGAGTGAAGGGGAACAATTTATGAAGAAAGATTAAAAGAATTAAATGTAAACAGGCTTGTCAAGAAAGCTCTGTATTACAGAAGAGAGCTGTATGCAGTTTTTCACATTAACACCCCAGCCATGGAGAAGAAATTGTTGGGATTGTGTAAGTGAAATTGGTTAACCACTGACAAGACGTAATGTGCCATTACTTGCAATCTTTAATGGACAGTTGCATGTCCTTTTTAAAGATATGCGGTAGCTCTAATGGGATTTGGGAGCTTGCTTCTAGGGTAACCAGGTGAACCCCACAGATCAGACCAGATCTTCATAATGCTTTCTTTATCAGGCTTCAAAATTTAGGAAATAGCAGGTTGTAACAGCAAATGCATATTACCATTCATAATGAGCAATTTTATATTTTACACCTTCATTACACGTCTTGCAATGTCTGTTGCTGTCTCATTGCACACTAATGATACAGTAAAAATGCGATCGAGAAAAAAAGCTGTAAATGAGATCTTTTAACTGGACAGTGTACTTGGGCCTCTGCACCCTGGAGAAACAACTTTTCTCCTAAATGTAATTTTAGAATTTTAGATTTTGCCTCTAATGGTGTAATACTTTTTTTTTTTTTTCCCCCCGACTTTTAAAATTTGTAGTTTGGAGATGTCATGAAGTTACTTGTATGTGACTGGTTAATGATCCATTTGAAAACATTTTGATGAAAAGTACAGTGGATTTACAGTTTCTTAATAAACTTTTTGTAAGCCAGGCCCCAAATAGCAGCTGGTTCTCTGTTAAGAAGTAAGCCCATACAGAGCTCCAACTGAAAATAAATACCTACCCAACGAGATGTGAGCATGGAAGGCACTGTTGTCAGACCAGAAGAACAATTTTCTGATAGCACTAGGATTTGGCAAAACCAACGTAAAAAATACCTGAGCCTAATGGTAAGTATTGCATTCATCACACTTTGCTCTTTGCACACTTAGGTAGCTTAAAAAAATCCTCAGTCTGCTTACAGAAAACATATTGCTAAAAATACTATTTCTAAAAATACTTTGTTTATGAAAGGCTTCTTGAGCAAATAAACCATTTTTCTCTCAGTAGGATTACTTCTTCAACTAAAAGTGGGCAAAAACCATGCCACAAAATAAATGTTTATTGGAGATCACTAACAAGGAGATATTGAAGTTTGCTGAATACACAGTAACTGTGTCAAGGTATAGACGGAGGATAATGTACAGAAAGTAGCAAGAAAGTCAGCTCCTTTTAAGTTTGTGCATGTTTTAGTTTCCTGTTGTCTCCAGTGCCTTTACAGAAAGCTGAAAACAGAGAACCCCATTCTGCCAGTCTTACTCAGACAAAACTACCAGAAGACTTGATAGTGAGAATGTGATCACACACTGGGTTTAGTGCTCTAGGACAGTGCTTTCCAAGCTTTTCCAGAGTTCCCTACAGAAGTGCAGACCCTTGTTTTGTGTATTAACCAGCCTGACAACAGATTTATTTTACTTATTTTTATGCCCCCTTAAAAACAGTCTGTCAGCCCCTGTTCCACCTCAGGGGAGGGGGGGGGGGGGGGTGCGGTCTGCAAAGCGTAGGTTGAAAACACAGATGTAGAAAATCGCAGTACTCATTCCTCGTCTACACTCCTACAGCAAACTGGACAGCAAGCCCTTGGGAGCGTTTGCAGCGGCGTACGTGAAGACACGGCTCTGCTGGGGTGTAAGAAGAACACACGCTGTACTCTGACAAGTTTTAGAGACCGGCAGAGTGCCTGGAGCCGCATCTGAGGGGAAGCATCTGAGCCCCCTCTGGGGATGCTACAGGGTCAGGAGGGGCTCTCCTGGCGATGGCCCTTTGCTGAGGGTCCTCCGAGTGAACTTCGCACCTGAGCATTTGCCCAAGTGACTTTTGGAGGGGTGGTCTGCGCTCCCGGGCGGGGGGGTGGTGTGTGCGTGTGTGTGTGAGCTCCATCTCATATTTACCTTCTATCTGCCCGTTCAGACGCCTACTGTAACACCTCTCCGTCAGGCTGCTGCGCGGTGCAGCCGTCATCCCTCGGGGCCGGCGCCTCCCGCCCCCGCCTCAGCGCCCTGCGCGGCGACAGGCGGCGGGAGCCCCGTCAGGGCTCGGCGGGGGGGGGGGGACCCAGGCAGCGGAGCCGGCGCTCGCCGGGCCACTGGCACCGCTTCGCCCCCTGACGCGGCTGGAGCCCCCCGCTCCCCCCCGGCGCCCCGGAGTCACCTGTAGGCCCACGGCGAGGCGCTGCGCAGGTTGACGGGCAGCCGAAACCTCTTGTCGGCGGCCGGCCGGCCCCCGGCCGGGCAGCTGGCGTTGTGCTGGCGGCCCGGCGGCTCGGGCTGCAGGGTGTGGTGGAAGGCGCTGAGCATGCCCGCCGCCAGCCGCCCGTACAGCTGCTCCAGCAGCTCCTCGGGCCGCTCGCCGCAGGTCCGGGTCCGCGCCGGCCGCTTGGGCGCCTTGACGGCCTCCGGGCGGAGCGGGAGCAGCGCCGCGCACAGCAGCGCCGCCAGCGCCGCCCGCACCTGCAACGACGCCGCCGTCAGCGGGGCCGGGGCCGGGCGCCCCCCCCCCCAGCCCCCGCAGCCCGCAGCCCCCGGCCCGGCGGCCGGGGCGCTCCCCCCGCGCCGCCCTGCCCGCCCCCCGGCCCGCAGCCCCTTACCCTGCCTCGCTGCATGGCGCTCGGGCCGCTCGAGGGAGCCGAGGAGAGCGGCGGGCTGCGGAGGGAGCCGCGCCGTGCCACTGGCTCTCTCGGCGGAGGAGCTGTTGGAAAAGTGCCCCGCTCCTCACTGCATCTCCCCTGGCCTCGCATGCCAGGAACATTTTAGGCGCTCACGGAGGCGGCGAGCGCTCAGCGCCGGGAGCCGGCCGCTCCCGCTCGGCGCGGCCCCGCCGTCCTCGGCCCCCGGGGACAGCCCCGCCGGCCTGCCCCGCTCCGGCCGCCACCGGCCGCCGTCCCGCCCTGGGCCCGGGGCCGGCAGCCCCGAAGGGGCGACCCGCCCGGCTCTCCCTGCAGGCCTGGGGGGTGTCAGGGCCCCCCGCGGGCGGCGGGGCCCCCCGGCCCCTGCGGCAGGAGGCGAGCGCTCCCTGCCGCGGCGTCCGTGGCGTGGAGATGAGCCGGGCTCTCCTAAAGCCGCCGGGCCCCCCAGCCTCGAGTGGGACCCACGGGGCCGGGGCACGAGGCTGAGGCAGAGCCGGGATGGTTTTGGCCCGGTCAGGGTCAAGGCTGTTGAGAAAAAAAGTGGGGGCTTCTGGCTGAAAATCGCACAACTCCGGCTATGTAACTGCAGCCGCGGAGGGGATTGCTGCAGTCCGGACGCTTTCAGTCACTTTGGAGCAACTGGCACTGTCCCTTGTAGGGGTTTGGGATCTCCAACATGCCTAGCTCCAGGTAGCAGCACCTCAAGTTCGCTTCTCCAGAACCAGCCCTGCTGTGTAGATCCTCCAGCAGACACTGGGGTGGTTGAAGTCCCGCATGAGGACTGGGGCTGGCAAACACGAGGCTGCGTTGAGCTGTCTGTAGAAGACCTCACCTACTGGTTCTTCCTGCTGAGGTGGCCTACAGCAGACACCCACTACAATGTCACTCTCCACTGACTAAAAGAAGAATAGAATAGAATAGAATAGAATAGAATAGAATAGAATAGAATAGAATAGAATAGAATAGAATAGAATAGAATAGAATAGAATAGAATGACAGAGTAGAATAGAATAGAATAGAATAGAATAGAATAGAATAGAATAGAATAGAATCATTAAGGTTGAAAAAGACATCCAAGATCATCTAGTCCAACTGCCAACCCAACACCACCATGCCTACTAAACCATGTCCCAAAGTGCCATGTTGACAGGTTTTTTGAACACCTCCAGGGATGGGGACTCCACCACCTCTCTGGGCAGCCTGTTCCAATGCGTGACCACTCTTTCAGTAAAGAAATCTTTCCTAATATCCAATCTGAATCTCCCCTGACGCAACTTGAGGCCATTTCCTCTCGTCCTAAACCTGGAAAGGAAACCTGCTTCAGAAGGTGAGAAGCTTGCATTGTACATATCTAAAATAACATTGAGGTGAGTCTCACCTCTAATGACTTCTCCATCCATTCTGTGCTGGTTTACCGGTACTTTTAACAGCCACATAATGCAATCTATTCAGGGTCTCTGGCACAACCCACAAAAAATGAACATCTGTAGTACTCTGGGTCATAAAAGATGTGGTCCACTGAAATGTTTTGCACTAAAAACAGCCTTTAGAATTTATCACTTGAATCAGATATTTGGTGCGCTGTGATGAAGTCCTGCATGTCTATTGAGGCATTTAGTATAAGGATAGTTAAATGTGAAAATATTGATCAGGAGTAAGGGAAAAAAGGTTCATAAGTCATACAAGGACTGTGAAACCCCAGCGTGGTACCACAGAAATACAAGACATCAACTTCACAGACCATACTGGAATTGAAGCAGGATGACCCAGCATTCATAATGTGATGAAGTGACTTGATTTCATGGTTTCTGAAAAGTGATTGAGTTGAGTCAAAGCGTGATTTTTAGTGGGTTTGGTGCCTTATGCATCACAGGTCAGTATCACTCATGAGCGGTATCTTAACCTTGAACTGTATGGGATTGGAATCAGGTTGCAACTCTGAGGAAGGACTTTTTTTCAAATTGAATTCAAAACTTTCCTTTGCAGTCGTATCCTCAGGAGACGGACTGGGGCAAGGCAGCTGTCCATTTAGCACGGTCCCGTCTAACCCCCTGAGCCCCATGCTGCACCTGGGCTAGGGTTACTTCAGCACCAAGTGGCATGTGTGGCAGCATGACTAATATTCATCATGACAGATGTCTTTATATTACTCTTCCTGGGATAAACCAGTCTCTTTTCTCAACGCTTTCTGAATAGCATGAGGATGTCATACTTGACTTTTATGCACTTCCTTTATATCCACTGACATTTCTGGGAGCGGTCTGGCTCAAAAATCAGAGCAGAAGGAGAGGAAACAATGGCACAGACGTTAAATTTCCAGTGAGTTTAAGGCTTTGAGTCACATCTAGACAATATTCTAATTCTGTCCATTAGTTTAAATCATATTATCTGATTAGCAATCTCATTGATTCAAATAATAAGAATCACAGAAGGGCAACAAATGAGGTTCCATTACATGGGAATTGAAAGCGTACTATGCCAGCTCTCACGGCATAGTCTATCCCAGAGACATCTGAATCATAAAAATTTGACTTACGTACTTCAGCAAAACATAGATTTTACCATGACTTTGAGAAGTTACTAAGATATTATAAAGGTACCAGTATTGTTGTCTATATAATCTATATAATGAAATATTAGAAAAAATCTTTAGTAATAAAAAGCCTGTCCTGGATTTGATGCAATATATGATATTTCCATCAAGAAATTCAGAATAGCAGCCATATGCACCTTTACGTGAATCTATAGGGAATTCCATGGCTCATGGGTGGTTTTTAGGAGAAGACAGACAAGGCAGTGAGATGTTTCCCTTCGATGGCCTCAGGTGAAAATTCCCAGCGATGGAGCACAGAACATCCCGCCTGTGCCCTTGACAACAGCTGACCCGGTGCTGAGGTCCGTATGGAGGCCACGGGCTGCGTCCTGCCTCATCCCGCTGGCCGAAGGACGTGACTCTTGGCTCTTTGTAACGGCACTGAGCTGCCTTTTTGTAAAACATGACCCACTCATTTTTCATATCCTCTGGTTGACTCACGGCCATTTCTTGGCACCAGCCACCCCTTCCTGTCAGCTTTAGAAGGGCCTCAGAGTGGGAAGTCCCCTCCCACAGCATGCACAGGGGCCACCGTGTTGTTTCAGATGCCATTTTGTGGCAGGTAGTCGCCATTTCTGACAGTCTCATGGCCCACATGTTTTCATCCTGGCCTGTGCCTGGCTGGCAGGGCCAGCCACCCCTTACAGCTTTGCCAGCATTATGTGACAGCAGGAAGCCCTTGCCCGCTGCATACATGGAGACTGCCGTTGTTGATGATGTCATACCCCTGCCTGTTTCGTACTGTTTCCAGCTGCTATCGGGCAGATGTCATGATTTGAAACCATCATGCCCACATGATCTCAGAGTACCCTCTGACTGGCTCCCCACTTCCTTTATGTCAGGAGGTGTTCCTGTATAACATACAGATTTCTAGAGAGAGATTTCTGTACATATGTAGGAACAAGTTTCCCCCAAAAGACCACACAAACAAGAACCAGCCAATGGGTTCATGAATCAGAAATCTTTATTTTGAGAGAAGTGACACACAGAGAGGTGCAGAGCTCCCCTCGTCCATGGGTGTGGGGAGCTTCCAGCTGCCTGTGAGACTGTGCTGCAGGACAGGCTGTGGCTGTAAAAGACGGGGTAATATCAACAACCGGAGCAGCCACCCTCCATCGCCCTGGGCAACCCCTGCCGCCTTGCCCGGGGCTCTCCTGGTGTAACATACTTATCTAGTGCCTCTTTGGCTGTCTTAAAATCTAATATCCTGTGAGCATGCAGGAAACTGGCAGATAAGACACTGGACCTGGGATCAGCCGCATGGGATACACTAGGGCACCACAAATTGCACTAAAGGCTTGATTGTAATGCCTGAAGTCCACACTGGCTCCACTGATGGACAGTTAGCTCACACCTGGCTGCACAGAGCAGGATTCAGGGATTCAATCATCTGGAAACAGGCTCCGCAGTGGCACTTTGAGCAGTGTGAGGAGCCTCGCCTCCCTGTAGCCGCTACACCAGGACAGGGCAGGGCTGGCATAAATGTGGCACCGTGCTGGTCTGCTCTGCCTGGGGCAGGTCTCAGACACTCCACGACCTCCCAAATGCCACTGGATATTTGTCTGTTAGGAACTGAACACTCTCTGCACAGAATAATTCAAGTGCTTGAAGTTGGGTGTCTGGCCTCATCCCCAGAGGCCACTTCAGAGGCTTCCCATAGATCCTCTGTCATATATGGCAGCTCTACGTGGATCTCTTGGTGAGTCTGAGATATGGCTCTACATAAGTATGTTTTAGGCATTTTAAATGTATTCCTACCTTTAGACTTCTAAATTTGGTTGTACACAATGTGTTGCTGACAGATACCATGAGAGACCTGATTCTGTACACTGGTGGTTGCGATCATCTAAACTGTTTCAAAACTGTGTCAGAATGAACCCACTCCTAGAAATGCTGGTTTTCTTGTGTACTTTACCACTAAAGATGACCCTTCATTTTGCTAAATAGAGCATTTCATCTTACGGGTTATAATTACGTGAATGAATGTTGAATCACTTATTTACTGTGTCCAGTTTTGGGCCCCTCAATACAAGAAAGACATTGAGGTGCTGGAGCATGTCCAGAGAAGGGCAACAAGGCTGGTGAAGGGTCTGGAGCACAGGCCTTATGAGGAGCGGCTGAGGGAACTGGGGTTGTTTAGCCTGAAGAAGAGGAGGCTGAGGGGAGACCTTATCGCTCTCTACAACTACCTGAAAGGAGGTTGTAGTGAGGTGGGTGTTGGTCTCTTCTCACAAGTAGTTAGTGATAGGACGAGAGGAAATGGGCTTAAGCTGCGCCAGGGGAGGTTTAGGTTGGAAATTAGGAAAAATTTCTTTACGGAAAGGGTGGTCAAGCATTGGAACAGGCTGCCCAGAGAAGTGGTGGAGTCCCCATCCCTGGAAGTGTTCAAAAAACGGGTAGATGTGGCACTTCAGGACATAGTTTAGTTTAGTCTACCCTTGATTGGTTTAGAGTGGACTTGGTAGTGTAGGTTAATGGTTGGACTGGATGATCTTAAAGGTCTTTTCCAACCTAAACGATTCTATGATTCTATGATTCTATTGCAGAATTCCTATCTTTTAGTAAATCCTGAAAACATAATGACCGCAGTGTCACAGCACTGTAGCAACAACATAGCTCGATGTGGTATCTCACAGGAAGGAAATACTAATTTATGTTAAAACACAACTGATTTTAGCCCCTAACACACTTTCATACATACAAACACCAAGATGCATGTAGGTAGTCCACCGAGCAGTCAGGCACTGACACCTGTATCCAGGGAGTCTGTCCAGGACTGCTTGCAATGACATGGAGGACAAGAGGCACTGGTTTTCAAGCCTATTCCCTACACTTACTGGGTTCTTAGGAGGGTGCTGGTTTTGGATGCATGTCTTACATTGTTACTAACACTTGGAGAAAACATATGTCATAGCAGGAGAAAAAAATTCTATTCAAAGACTTTGTCATCGGACCATTAAGGTAACTTGGAAAGTTGTTTCAGAACCATTAGAATGAAATGAAATGAAATGAAAATGAATATAGAATGAAATGAAAACCTGCCAGTAGGTGTAAGAATGGAGCCCTTCCCAGACACATCAAATCACCAGCAAGCAACCTTGTCAGGAGCTTCTTTTGGTTGGGATTGTCGTCTTCCATAGCCACCCTGGCATGACAGCTGGTTCCAGATACTATGATTCACACATAAATAAAGCGCATTATTGTGACAAGCATTATTAATGATGCCACAGTAATGTGCTTGTCACAACAATGAAACAATTGCCCTAAACTGGCATATTCCAAATGCACATTCCCATCTTGCTACAGCAGCATGTACATTAACAAGATCCCATCTCTATCTGAAATAATGACATGAAAAACATTCAAAAAATCATCATACAGATCTTCAAGTTGAACAACTCATATTGTTGTATGGAACAAACATTCAGCTGGCATCACCAGCAGGTATAAATCTTCAGACAGAGAATTAAATCACTCCCCAAAGATGCCCTTCTCCCTCACGTTCTGTTTGCAGATAACCTCCCACCCAGACTGCTGATTGTGTTCCTATCCCCTCTGCCCTGCATTTGTAAGCACTGTAGTACCACTTTGCAGCTTCCATGGCATAGCATCTTCTACAGCAGGGTCTCAGCATATTTTACAGTTGTTAGGCAATTTAGCTTTGCAAAACTGATTTCTTGTAAAGTGGAGAATCCTTAACGGTCTTCATTTTGCAAAGGTGGAAACTGAGGTGCAAACAGGTTAACCA
Source organism: Pelecanus crispus (assembly GCF_030463565.1). Classification (NCBI taxonomy): domain Eukaryota; kingdom Metazoa; phylum Chordata; class Aves; order Pelecaniformes; family Pelecanidae; genus Pelecanus; species Pelecanus crispus. The sequence goes on from NC_134643.1 coordinate 206,883,473, forward strand.
TAGCCTACTGAAAAGCTGAGCATCTGTGCCTTTGAAATCAAGAGCAATCAAAGCTTAGCAAATTAGTTTCTTACAGTCTCCTACCACACTTGCAAAGAAACCAAGAAGAGAAACAGACCTTTTTCAGAAGACTTGCAGAACTATTTATCCTTTTTTTGTACAGTACTTGTTTCCCATGTTAATCTAGAATAACTTTGTTCTAAAAGTAATGACTTACACAATCTGTAGCAAAGGAATTCAGGGTGAAACATGAAATACGTGAATAAGAATGCTTTGATATTGTGGACTTAGGCTTGTTTAGAAACTAATAAATACTAACCCAGGTAATAATTTATATTTGGCTATTTATGCTGCCAAGATACTCGCCACCAAGGTAACCAGCTAGAGTGTCCACAGCCTATGCTCTAAGAGACTATTCTCAAAGGATTTTTTTCCCCACCTACTTCTGAAGTAGTAATTCACATAGAAGACTCTAGAGAGACTCAAGATGACAAATGTCTGTTTCAGGGGATAGAATTGCTGTGATTACTTTCCACCTTTATCCAAGGAAACTGAATTCCTGTATGTTTTGTAAAATGACCGTGACTCATAGGGTCATTACCAGAGAGCCTACTGTAGAAAGAGACATTTTTCACACATGTAAAGAGAAAGGTAACTTTCTACCTAACTGAATCAAGCACATCCTGAAGAAGACTTACAGAATGTCTTAGGTCTAAGAGGTCAACCAAAGATTGTTTTATATTGTGACCAATACATTTTTCATGATAATACAAGCTAAACCAGCTCATGAGTCAGTTCCTCGAGAGGATTATCATTTTCCTAGGTTTAATACTGCTGCCTTCCTAAAACCCAAAACCCTAATATAATAGCAGTCCTATTGCATTTACCAAAACTTTATTCAGGAATTTTAAATAATCTACTAATTCCAAAATGCTAAACACAAAATCAGGGCTTAAATGGTGCTGGAAGCACATACCTGCAGTGTGGCTTCTGGAGATAGAGTCCATTTTGCACAACCAAACCTGACTAAGTGTTTCTGCTTGAATTTCTGGGATCAAGGTAGAATTATTTAGCTAATGCAGTGTTTCCACTGCTGTGGTTCCTGAGACCTATCTCAGGACTGAGGGCATCCTACATGACAGCAGAGAACACAACTCACATTGCACCTGAGCAAAATGCCAACCAGGATAGCTCCAGGACAGGGGCAGGGTCATCACATCAACATAGCACAATAATCACCCAGGTATAACCCAGGTAATTATTTTAGACACATCACCCTACCAGCATGGCCACACTTCTTTCAAGACCTGAGCTGCATGCAGGCATCATGCAGGTGTGTTCATCTACCAATAGCTTGAGGCCTTCCAGCAACATAGCACTTTGGACATGCACACAGCTGCTTTCTCCTGAATGGATTCCAGTTATATTAGCCCCTATCAGGGAGCACTCTCCAGCCTTGAGTCCAGGTGGGATGTCGCATCTTGCGTTCCCTCACACAGAACGTCTCACACGCTGGAAGAAGGAGGCTGCACCTAAGCTGCCTATGAAGAATGGTTCCTGGCCCAGGCTAACCTTTGGGTCATGCAAGGGAATTGTCTGGGAGATTGCTAATAGTCACAGGCCAAAACTGTACCGGGGAGCGTGCTACCAGTCTTACAGTGTGGATAGTTACTGCTCTGCTCTGGGCCTGCCCTGGAAATACTGCAGTTCTAGTAGAGATGCAGCCATAGTTAACATAGTTTTGAAGGAGTTGAACGTGGGCTAAATCATTTTGACTGTGACCAGGATGACTTATTCCAGTGTTGGAGCTGGATCACATGGCTTTCTGTCAGTTCAGAACAAGCTCAACTGTGCTTGCAAAATAATGTGCAAACACATCATAACCCAGAGCATTATATGATCAGATCCTCATGCTATAGGAAACAACATGTTCCAGAATTTCCTGTGATTTTGTGCAGGACTGGAACAAAAGAGCAATTCTTCATTTGTAAAACACAGAATTTTACATAATGTATAGTTAGGCATCTGGGCAAACTGAACTAAGACTGCTGCTGATCAAAGTCTCTCTGATGTCCATAGAAGTTTCTATGGACTAAGTCTGCCTGTAAACCGTATTCCGAATTGTTAGTGATTCATACCACTTTATCATGGACACGTCCATGCAATTGCAGTGTTTGATTAGATGCTCTACTCAAAGGGTTTTGTGTTAGAAGACCATGACAGTATCTTGCCTGTCTGCTCCTTTGCCCTGTTTCACAGGTTTATCTGTACTCCCTGCCATGGTCCCAAAACTTTCTCCCACTGTGATTAAGTCAGATACCTCATTCCACTGCAGTCTGTAGCTGAAAACGTTCCCTCCTGCCTGGCACATCGCATCCTGGAGGTCCAGATCTTCCAGGACTGTCAGCCTGACAGAAAAAGACTACCATGACATCCAGGAATATGTCATTCCTTGTCCAGAGCAATAGATACGGCAGCACTGAAGAATGAGCAAGGGAAAAAGCTGGGTCCCAAGTGTGACCGTAAGGTTAAGGCATCTGCCCGAGCCCTTCTCTGAGAATTGTTCAGCTCGATTGCCTTTCCATCTCCTCTCCTTTGTCTTTCTGACATTTCATTGAAAATGTTAAAAAATATACAGTGTTGTACTGGGTGTCAGTGCCAAGGTTTTGGCAGTGGTGGGGCTGCAGGGGTAGCCTCGGTGAAGAGAGGCCAGGGCTGCCCAGTGCCAGAGACAGCAAGCTCATGCCGGCTCTACAACGGGCCCAGAACAGACCCAGCTGACAACAGTACACAGGCTCCACGTTCACAGGTGTGCACCGTCTTTGGACTACTGTCAAGGAATGGCAAAAAGTAAAATGGTGAAGCCTGCAGTGAAACTGGGGATTCAGTGGAGACAAAAGAGGCAATGTAGTTCTGTATTTCTCATTCTAAAAGACACAGAAGGTCCCCTCAGCTGAGGTGAACAGTCAAAAAGCCAAAGACTGCTCTGGCTTGGCACATTAGCATTGCAGTGTGGTATCCAAGTTCTTTAGCCGCATAAGCCATCCATTCTTTCCCTTTCTGTCCGTACCTGCAGCAGAGGTCATCTTTGTTCCCTTTCTGTCCTGCTGCTAAGAGAGAACTGCAGCACAGGAGAGACTTGCAGAAATAAGACAGGTGGGATCCGCTTCCTTCTTGCGCTCTTTTGCACCTCTAGAAGGATCAGGCCCCAGAGCTTACTGTGTCTTTTTTCTTTGGTGAGCTCCTCAAGATGTGCCATAGACCACACTGAATGTGCTCTGCTTATACCACCAAGCAGAAGCTGTTGCGGTCCTAGGCTGAGTGCTGCACCAGTATCATGAGAAACACATTACATGTAAAGCAGTTCATTAACTGTACCATAAAACACACAAGATCACATTCCTACAACTGTGCCATTAAAGAAGCATTTCTGACCACTTGCAGAGACGTCCTATGAGACCAGGCAGATGTTTTTAAAACCTGAAAAGAACATTTCATGAAGATATAAAGAGAACTTTCCAGTGCCACCCGTAGGGAAACAGTCTAAGCACCAACACTGAGAATGAGCACTGGAAATTTTAGAAGACTGAATCCTTGCATTTCAAAGTGTAATAACAAAAGTCTAACTATTAAACCAAACTCACACAAATGTTTGAAAAACAAGTCCCTGCCACCCCAGTGTACTAGGTTTGCAAGTATTTATTAGGAAATTCTGAACACCTGACTAGTATTTTTATCTCCAAAGAGTGATATAAATTGGAAACCCCATGTTCCTATTTAACATGTCTCAATGACTTCAGATCAAACTTGTTCAGTTCATAAGCAAAATGATGGTTTCTGTAACTAACATCTTTGCGCATACTCAGCCTAGGCTGTAGAAAGCTACCTGTGCATAGTCAGTGCCACAATCCCCAACACAAGATTCAATAGCTGAAATCTAATTAGCAACTCCGAACATCAAACTAGATTGAAATCCTGCCCACTCTGACCATTTGAAATAAAAAAAAAACCCTTATCTTTGTAATTGCAAAAATACCTAGGAGATTGCCAAGAGACTGCAAAATGGCCATAGCTCAGACTAAGCATAGACTAAAATTAAGATGCTTTCTTCTGTATCAGTATTAAGTGCTTTGCTGAATTGGGGCCTTGAAGATGACTGATGTCATATCCAACATTTTCAGAAAGTCAATTCACAGGCCTTAAGTAAGTTCTGGCTTTGGATGAGGGGTATGGGAATTTCAACCTTATAACATTGCTTCGAGGTATTTTGCACTGAAAGGTGGAATTTTAGAGACTGCTGTGTTTCCTATTATCATCAGACGCACTTCTGAAAGCAAAAGCTTTATGCACTTGGTATAGTCTGCAATGAGTTTGAATACCTGTGTAGTTTCTATGCATGAGTAAAATAACCTCAGCATTATTTTTAAAAAAATCAATTATGAAAGACACTGCAACTTCAAATCCACATTTTTAATGTAAGATACCATATATTCAAAGTATTTCACAAATATTTTATCAAAATCCACTACAAAGATCATCATGGATGAATGTTTTTCTGCTAAAACTTTTAAAAGGAGAAAAAGTTATGAGTGGACCATATGCTATTCTGGAAGCAAATCCTCTCCTAGTTCTTCATCAGCAAAGTCATCTTCCTCAGTTCTTTTTCTTGCAGCCGTTTTTGGTCTTTCTGCTTGTGGGCCAAGTGGATCTATATAGGAGGCATCTAGGGTTTAAATAAATACATTTGAAACAGTTACCTGCAAGTAATTTTAGCTTTGTTTCAAACATACACAATCAAACACAAGAGCGGGTTTTAGCATTACACATCCATAAGGTGTCTTTGAAATGCAGACCAGAAAGAGCATATGAACACTGAAGGAGAACAAGGTACCACATTTGGGAAGCAAGGCATGGCACAAGAGCAAAGTACCTGAGTGCTAGTGATAGAAGCTTCTCTTTTTTTCCTTCCTTCTTTTTTTAAAATAAATTTCTCTTTATTTTATTACAGTCTTTAAGTGACAAAAAGACTTTGGAAAAGTGCATGGAACAGAAAGACTGAGGAGTTGGTTAAAGGAAGGGCCTTTTAGGAAGTACCACATTCCACATGGATTTGGGATTTTAAACCCCTTTGAAAAGTCAATCTTAGTGAAGAACTGCTGACTGCAGAACCACAAGAACTAACTAAAGGATGCAGCAGACATATCAAAAGTAATAAATATTTACATGGGCCACATTTCATATTTACAATTACTTTATAGGGAGCTCTGAACAATGAAGCTAAAGCCATTCTTCACATTTATTTCATGGGGAAAATGTTTTCCTAATTGTCCAGTTATACATGCTCTTCCAATAACTTATTTTTTCCATCTCCTCTCTCTTTGAGGGCCAGGGAAGTAAAAAGGTATAAAATGCCCACTTGCCTATTTCTTTACTGCCACTACTTTCATAGGGTTCACTTGTTCCCGGCAAAGCTTTTAGTTTGGCACTCAGTCTTTCCCCTTTGGTACCACCACTATCTGGAGGGGAAAAAAAAAGTTGAAGACAAATAACATGCTGCTATGGTCTGTGAAATCATGATAAAAGAAGACATAAATTCAGCTACTATCTGTCAAACAAGATTTGGATGAAACCATCTTTTCATGATGAATACAGTACTCATTTGTAGTAGCGGTCATTAAAACACAATGGACACTGTGTCCACACATGTGTGTGTGTGAATTTTTTTTTTTTAAATGTATACAGCCTTATTTACTTTGGTGTAGACACATTAAAATATTTCTGTTTCAAATGCTGACATTTCAGTTGCTTATAAATTACAGTCACATTTTGGAGTTAAAATAAGCATGATAAATATAAACACTGTCACAATGTACATGGACATTTCATATGTCTGTGTGCTTACTAATATATTAGTATGATCCACTTGTTGAATGCTCTCAAGGTTAAATACAACACTAACTTTGCTTTTAATTAGAAGAATATATTTGGCATGTGCTGTCTGCATGGCAGGCAGGCACAGTTCATGTATACAGACCATCCTGGCCCTGCATCTTGCTGTAAACACTGTGCTGGCAGCTCAGTTTGCAGCGGGGCCCCAAGGAATGTGTCGGCTCTGAGGGCTGCCTCGTGCCCAGACAACGTCAGATTAACATTCTCTTGCCACAGCAGTACTCCAGACACTTTAAATATTCTGTTCACCTCTGAATCTCTTTTTCACATTCATGGCAAGCTTTCAATCTAGTCTGCTACAACAAATTTTTATGCATTTTTTTTCTCCTAGGAGAAAGCGCTTCATGTTTGGCTTGGTGTATTTACAAGGCAGGACATGCCATGCTGCCAAATACAAACATGCTCATTTACAACATGAAACAATGCTGTTATTAAAAGTCCTCCAACTGTAAGGAGGAAAAATGGGTTTCATTCAGCAAACATTAATTACAAAGTCTGGACTTGGCGACACATTTCCATTGTCTTATTTACTATAAATGTTCTTTTTATAAATATTGTTACTATTTAAAAAAAAAAATCTTCCACAAAGATGACAAGCCTTTACTTCTCTATAAATACTACTGCAGATTTCAGTTTACTCAGCCCTGAGCTGGAAGAGAATGTCTCTCCTCCAAGAAAGATCTAATACATACAGTCACATGTCAAACAGTTAATGTTTACAAGACACAGATTACTGTTGAAACTTCAAAGCAAGAACAATCTATTTTAATGTACACCAACCTGCCTTGGATCAATTCTCATTGACAGGTTCCATGGAAGAAGTGAATGCTTAATGAAGGATTTGAAGAAACTGAAAGAAATCAATGGGTTTGATCGAGGGTGCTCAACCAAAGGGCTGTAAAATTACAAAAGGGCTGCCTCTTGATTTCAGTGGGCTTTGGACAGGCCTGCACAACAAGGAGGTGAGTGCTGAGCTTCAAAGATGGTGTGGATGAAAACATTTTGAGGACAGTTTACAGGAGAATACAAAATGTTTAACAGGGAGAGAAAGAGTAGGATAGGAGTAGGCACAGAGTCTTGTGCAATGGAAAATAAGTAATTTACAAAATAATGAATAATAATAAATAATAATAAAGAAGCAGTAAGGAGATGCAAAGACAGGAATGATACAGCAGAAACTACACTAGCGGAAGACTGAACTAGTCAACAAAACTCCACAGGTTTAATTGGTTGGTTCCAGAAAGGAAGAACTGGGTGTAATGAAAATAGAAGAGGAAGATGGCATATCAAAAGTTTTCAACTGTGAAGGAGGAAAACACATGGGGTTTAGTGATACTACCAGAGAAAGGTGAAAGATTTTACATTAACTAAAAGAAGAAAAAAAAAAAGGATGGTAGACAAACCAAAATGGCTGGGATAAACGTAATACCCACAAGTTACCTGTACATATTACTGCCCTAAAACAAGCAGTTGAAAACAGAAGCTTTCTTGGGCATCCTAGGGCACTTAAGTTTTATTAGGGCTACATCCAAGAAGGCAATGAAGCAGTAAGTCCAAAATTTGAAGCCAAATATTCCCCCTTTTCTCTCCTCATCTAGTGGATGTCCAACCCTTGAAGTATCTAAACCTCACCAACTGCCCCCCCTGCATAGCTTTGAAGTTCCTTAAGCACTTACTGCTATGACTGTGTTGTCCAAAATGGCCATTCTGAGCAGCAAGACACCTGCAGGATGTTCAGCATTTGACCTTGGTGCCTAAGCTCCCTTTTCTGTTTATGAGCCAATGCAGTAAATGGAATTGTGAGTGCTGTTACAGTAAGCAAATGTGGCTGTTCACAAAAATGTACCTTTTTGGGATTCAGACTTGATTCAGTTGCCCAAACGCATTATTTACTGCATTTAATGAATGGAACCGACTCACCAAAGGGTTAGATTAATGCTAGAAGTAGTGCAAGGGAAGCACCAAGAATATATGACCAGGAATGGGAAAGAAAAGAAGTGCTGAGGGAGGCTGGACTGTTCTTTCCAGAAGCAGCAAGTTATTTGATCAGTACGTCCTACCTTGACTAAATGCACCCTGGGAAAAACTATGAGGAGTAAGTGTCTATGGGCACAGTGACCTCTTAACACTCAAGCAGTAAGAACATATGGATGCCTTACTAGATTAGATTAAAGATCTATCTAAACTGGCTTATTGTCCATACAAAAGAACAAGAAGATGTTTAGGGAAGAGCATCATAAGAGCAAGCATGTACAGTAGCTCTCCAAGAATAATTTCCTAGCCTCCAACAATTTGTGAATCAAGCATGTGTTAGGGGGAAGGGGGCTGCTCTTCACATTTAATAATGAATTGATTGATTTATTCTCCAAGAACTTGTTCAGCCTTCCCTTGAGCCCCTGTGAAATTTTTGCATCTGTAACAACCTGAGCTAAGGAGTTCCACCTTTCATTTAGTCTGAACCTACCAATCTAGCCCCACCTCACCACAGAAAGGAGCACCCTACTCCTTCTGCCCTGCATCGCACCCCCCTCCACATGCTGTCAAGTGGAAGCAGGCTGTGCTGGAGCAGGTTACTGATATGTTTAAAACTAGCCTAATGAAAACTTTTTCTCAAGTGGATCAGCAAAGTAATGCAGCTCACCTTACCTCTGTACAACCATTATATCTACAGCAAGAGTGAAGGGAAGGTTAACATCTCTTCTGGTAGCAGCCCACAGTTAGCTTAAATTAAGCTAACATGCAAAACCACATCAAGTCTCCATGGACTGCACTATGCTCGGGGCATACCAAAAAATGTGGAAGAAGAGCATCTTTCATTTTAAAGTATATCTGGAAGAGAATAAGAGGTGGTTGACACCATCTACCTTACACAGAGATGTCAGACAGCAGCTCAGGAAGCGAGAGGTCTGGCTTCAATGCCTGCCTTCACCTGAGGGAGTTCAAACCCCCAGCTCCATCTTTCCAGAGGAATGTCCTAGTTGCTGAGCCATTTGGGGTAAGGCTTTTCTTGACACTCTGCCATGGGATACAGGATTTGGCTGCCAATATGGCAACTATTAAAAATTCTGCTGACCATATGACATGATCTGCCAGAAGTTTAGATCTCATCTTGAAATTACTTTTTGTAGTTCTATTTGCAGATAAATGATCTATATGTTTTTATTCAGTATACACACATAATTTGGCCAAAGATTTTACACACATTCCAGCTTTTGGATTATGGGAATGAAACTAACTTTTGCTGAAGTAATACACAGAATAAAACCAAAGGTAACATTGGGACAAAGGACAATAATAAAAACTCTGGATGAAAGGCTTTTTTTGTAGAGTTTTTCTCTACTAATAGTACAGCTTTCAGTCTTATCTGATAGCACTTGCAATCAAAGGACTACAGGTAGACATTTCTCAAACTGCAAATGAATTCTATCTGCATTACTCTGGTAACTGTACAAACACATGCTCCTAATTAAATGAAGTTTTTGCATAAGGGAAGACCAGTGCTGAACTAAATTGCTCTCTGTATCCAGGAAAACCTTCACTGCAATTAATACATGTTCATTATTTACTTACTTATTGTACTTTTATTTAAAAGTATGTTATTACTGTAGCTTGTGTGGAAGCCAGTCCCAGTGTACTCCTCTGGGTTCATAATGTGGACACATAGACATAAACTGACTGCAGGAACATGGCTCCAGATTTCAGTTGAAAAAGCAACAGGAACGGATTAAGCAGCGCTGTTCAATATATTTTCAAAATCTGATTTATAAATATATTTACTCTGTAAAATGATTATACTTGAGACTTGGATTATCATGCTGACATTATCTTTCCCTCAGTCTGTGTGCAATAGCATTAACTGGGAGCTATACATATAAAGACATAAATAATATACATGCTGGTATCTGTTACACTGCATTCCTTCCTCTCATCTGTTTAAAAGTCATGCCCGTAATGTTATATTTAGGATATTTAATTAAATTATTGTATTATAATATGTTCTGTTCATTCAGTTTTCTTCAACTTCCATACAAAACTAACCTGAACTAATTCCTCCACATACAATTTAAAAAAAGAATTAAAGTATAAAACTTATTTTTAAAAAAAAAGGTTAACTTTATATGGCAGAATAATGAATAAAGCAACATTCTACAAAATTAATCCTATTTTGGAATAGTCCTATTTTAAGCAGTGGTATCTAGCAAAAAAGATTCTAAATCTTTCTAAGTGTTTCTGTACTTCCTACTTAGAAGATAGCTGTGTGTATATCACTTCAACCCATAGAATCTATGACTTTGTATTTATTATTTAAAGGACTCTCACTAGTTGCAATGACAGTGATGAGACTACTGCATCAGAAATTCCTTCAGTATCACAAATGACATAAATTAGAATTTTTAGCACCATTTTACTCATCAGGAAAAGATATCAAAAGGTAAGGTTGTTTGGTAATCTACCTCTGTAAAATGTTTACATAACAAAGTGCATAGCGGGCTAATGCTTTTAAAGACTACAGATGCTTCACTAAATCCAGAATGCATTTAAATGCAGCTCTGTGTATCTTTCATATTTGGGATGAAGATACCATTACTGGAGAAGAAAGGGCTTCGGTTTAGTTTTACCAAAGAGAACAGCAAGTTCAGTGTAGCAAGTAGGGTATTATATTAAAACTGAGAGACAGCATGGGAAGCAGATGCAATTTTTGACTCCACTGCAGTTCATTTTGATTTGAAATTTTGTAGAATGAAAATTGTTTATGGTGTGTCAGTTCAGCAAACTCCTTAGGTAAGTTCAGATGCAGAAAACAGATTAAGATGTTATCTTCACTCAGATATTTTCCCTGTCCATTTAGTAAAAAAACTTTTTTTTTTTTTTTGCACACACAGGCAATGGAACCATCCCACAATGATTTGTAATTAATGAGGCATCAACAGGCACACAAAGCCTAGAAAATACAAGTGATCCTGAAGTCCTGGCTGCAGGGCAACAGAGCCTGTATCACAGTCAAGATTATTTGGGATGCTTACAGCCCTAACATCTATAATGTGCTTCCATATTATATGAGGAGATCCCTATCAGCTGGTAAAGGATGTTTGATTATGGGATGTTTGTTTGGTATGGACAAACCCATTTCTCCACTGACATCGTCACAGGTGAAATGAACAAGGGAGAAGACACCTAAATTATTCTCGCATGGTTTCCTTCCCAAATTCATCTGGACAGGCTTAGGTAACATGGAGAATGCAAAGTGCTCAGCCTTTCATCTTCTGAATTCAACACTGCTTCTTTGGGCTCCTGTCCGAGACTGCATGGCTCCTCTCATCCAGTACAAAACTCCCCTCTCATCCACTACAAAACTCCCCATTCAGAGAGCAGGGCAAATGCAGAGACCAAGTAAACACTGCTATGGTAACGTATTCTTTAAAGTCATACTTTCCCTTATCTATGAAAAGCTTTATGCTATTGAACAGTAAAAATCTCTTAGGGCAGTAAAAACCACAGTGTCCTAACTTCCAAATTCTGGATGTTACTATCACATCTCTGCAAAACACAGAAAAGTGAGCATGAAAACAAGAAAAGATTGTTGCAAAGGAAATCTTTGAGAACTGCCTAAACTCAGATGTACTGTTAGCTCCCTTCAGGGTTTTGCCTTTTTTTGGTGGTGTTTCCCCCCGGCGCCTTTTTTTCTTTGTCCTTTTTTAAATTAAAAAGAATTTTAAGGGAGCGTACCAATGACATCTGCTTCCAACATGAATCAAAAAGATAGAAAATCATAAATCTGATATTCGTGGGGAGAAGAAAATTTCACATTTCATAATAAGAGCGAACAAATGTGTTCAATTTTGGGTAGGCATTTTAAATTTAATGACTATTCTTTTCACAAGACAAGACCAGACTTCAACTCACACTGATACAGATGTCAGTTTTCTTGGTTTCCCTTTTTCCATTCTGCCTACCATTCATGCATACACTAATCATATTCTTCAAATTATGCTTTGGTGCATCTCAGGCACCTTCTAGTTTAATTTATATTGGCAAAAGTAGTAGGTGTCCTATTAAGTACAAACCCTGCTGATTTAGTTCTCTTTCCTCTTAGCTTCCTCTTTAAAAGCAATTTTAGATCATATTTCCTGAAACAAGGAAGCCCAAATTACTAATACGCCTAATAACTATATAGGGACAAAATACTTGGGGGGAAAAAAAAAAATCTGTTATGAATGCCAACAAGTACAGGGACAGTGAGCTGGTAAGAGGAAAGAAATAAAACATGCATCATACCTAAAATATTTGGAGTGCATACACACTTCATTTAGCTAGTAAGTACTTTAATTTAGCTAGTAAGTACTAAACTAAGGAGAATTCTATGCTTCACCGGCTTCAGTAATGATGGCAAATCCCTCATACAGTGTAGGAAAATGATCCCTTTTGGTCTTGGCAACGCCACTGGAAAAGATTAATCTTAAAATGTATACAAATGTTGGGGTTTTTTTTATTTTGAAACCATTCATTTATCAAAAGTGTACTAAGATTCTGAAATAAAATAACCCATGTTTATATTTGATATGTGTCTTCACACAGGCCATGTACAGAAATTTCTTACACTGCAAAATATGGACTCATAACCCAGGTGAATAATGCCAAGCATTGGACAAAATAATATTTGGCTCTTTGGGTTTCTCTCAGTCATCCTCAGTAAAAGGCAGACAAACTACAACTTAGTCCTTAACATCTGTTGCTGTGAGTGTGCAGCTTCTTCACTGATAGGGTTCTCCAGAGTCAACATTACTAGTTAAAAAATGCATAATGCCTTTGACTCCTTCTAAAAATATATATAAGTAATACATGTCACCAAAACTTTTAATTAGGAATCCCAGCAGAAAACTAACTCCAGACTCCATACAGGACCTTCTCTGTACCTCTGCTTGTTTGCAGAGTCATTTCCAGAAAGGTTGGATCTTTGGCACTGAATTTGTATAATGGAGACTTCTCAAACATGCTCTTAAACAGAGTTGTTCCCAAACTCTGTTTTTTTCCATTCTTTCATGAATTTGACAAAATATCTTGAGCAACAATCTAAGAATTACTGATAGGACAAATTCTAGGTCAATTCTGACCCTGCTTACCCTCTCATCCTCTTTATGTTAGCATCCTAAATGTCTGCATTTGCTCTTCTCCCATTACTCTAGTTATGGGGGGAAAGAGTAATACCTTGGAATTACTAGAGCTTGCAGCCAAAGTCCCTCATGCCTTCAGCTTTGGTGGGGAGGGGAAGGGATGTTTTCTATTTTTTAAAAAAAAGACAACTTTCCATAGATATTTCTGTCTTTAGAAGTATTGACAAACTGGTAGTTTGGGGGATTGATGTTGTCTTAGCATCTTTCCAGCTTGGTTGTTATTTATATCCTCTTTTGCTAAATTACTGACTCTCTCCTGATAACATGCCCCCTTTTCACTAATGAGGATAGGGATAATTACAAAATACAGCGGTAAGAAAAGAGACCTTTTGTGCCATTTGGCTGTATGCCTGATGCAATGTTTTGCACAGCTGTAAATACCATTGCCTGCTACCAACACTGCTCTTCATTTCTATTTATTATAAGCCAAAGTGGATCTCCACTTTATGACAGAAACCAGGTGCCCATGCTGTCCCACACTGCTGTTCTGCTGGCATCTCTAGCTGGCTGCCTGATCATAGGGCTTATGTAACAAATGAGAGTCCAAAAACGTTTCCATCCCTCTCTGTTACCAAAATAAGGAATTTCACCCCAAGAATTACTTTGGCCTGAGTCCCAGAACAGGTAAAATTCAATCCTAGGTGAATGGTGTTTTTTCTACCTATCAAGAAATGATTTAAAAGCTTCTCTAGCGAAACTACTGAGCTGAAAAAGGAATGAGATCTCTCTGAAGCATCCAACACTCATTCTTAACCCTTAAGAGAACCCGGAAGAGCAGTCTTCATAAACGTAACAGCATTCTAAGGTCATCTTAAGATTACACTAGTAATGTCCATGACTTTTCATGACCCTACAGAATTGGATAAATGTAGTAAAGCATCTGCTATGTAGGTGGAGAAATAAAATTGCCAAATAAGGAAAAAAAAGAAACAACAAACCAATAAATTATGGAAGAGAGGCAAGAATTTGTAGGGGGTGTCTTTTTATGAGACCCACCGATATTAAGATAAACCAAATGCAGAACACAAAGAAACCATTTCCTATTTGGGTCAAAATGGATTTTTTTCCAGGTGGCTGAAGTAGCCTGAAGTCTGCTAGTTTCCTTAGAGCAGCAGTGAGGAACAGTTAGGTTTAACATTACTAACATTTCATGGATTTAATAATGGAAGGGAAAAATCATTAGCTCTGCAATATGCAGACTACCTAGTGCAGAAAAAGACAAAGCAGGCCAGTTTCCAGACTTACATTGCTAGAGTTTTACATTTATGAAAGTCAGCATTGTAAATCTATAGGAGCAGAGAGACTTAGAGAGCAAGCTGTCCTCTATGGAAGACTCTAGTACTTCAACTCTGCTACACTGGGAAAAGGGGAAGAAGGATCTCAAAGACAGTATAGGTGTCCTCCTTATTACAGAGCTGGTTGCACAAAATAACCTCTTGAACTTGTAACAAACACCTAACGTAACAGAGCAGATGGTGGGCACAAAATTCCCTTTTCTCCATGTTAAATAAAGACACAATGAATTCCTGTTTTTCACAGCTTACATGTTCTGTTTTTTTATAGTAAATGATTCCTTAAATATTCTAAAGTTAATGGGATAAAATGTTCAAGTCCACAGTATTGAAAACAAGTAGAAATTTAGCTCTAGGAATACACTGCAATCTGTATATAAAACACAAATCTTAGACCAAATCCATGCTACTATACTGATTGAGGTTTCATACAGCAATGAGATAATCAAAAAGTGTGAAACAAAATTTGTGAAGTACTTGCATATTACTCAATGCATATTTGTGTGCATTTCATAATGTAAGGAGCTTTTACAAACACGTTAAGAAAAACTAGTTTCTTTAGGATCCTGACAAATCTGATATTTAAGCAGAGGCATTAAGTACTTACCACCACCAGCATTTCCTTCTCTGCGGCTACGTGCACTGCCATCTCTGCCAGATTTAATGCGCTGGAGAATAGTGAAAAAGGTTTGAAAAGAATAGAACAAAAACCCCATTTAGTAATATGCGTTAGAGATAATTACTGAAAACTCAGCTTATTAACAAAACAGTAGAAGAACATTAAACTAGGCTTATTATGCTGTAACTAATAAACCTTATTTTTTCAATGCACAAAATTGTCCTTAAAATCAGTGTTAAATCCAATGTTTACATAAAACGAGTTCTATGAAATTCAAACAGAATTATCTCAATAAATTATTTTCCTTCAGATAAAATTTATACAAGGAATGTGCATAAAAATAGTTCAGATGTACCTCTACAAAGTACAGCTGAAAAAACAGGCAACATAGCCCTCCTTGCGCAAGTTCAAAGTAGCCTCTGCCTATTAACGTCTTGTAAATCCCACAAGCGTTTTATTATTGTAAAGATTCAAGGGGGGGAAGTAGGGAAATCTATAAAAAGAACTATTCACCCCATAGATCTTAAATTTTGAATACTTGGCACAGCACTGTACTTTACAGCAAAATTTAATTTGCTGTTGAGTGTTAAATGCAAGATAAAGGTGAAGGTAAATACTTTAAAAGCTGTGTTTAAAAAGTCAGCTCTCTTGCACTGAGGAAGGTACCATAAACATCTTCCAGCTGTGTTTTTTTTTAGTGTTATTTGAAAACTTTAACAGTTTATCAAAGCAATACCTTTGTATCACACCGCAGACTTGGCTTCTTCTGGCAAAACACCAAATTTCTCATGCATATATCTTGTCAATTACAAGAAGGTACACCTCAGTGAGGGACTTTTTGATGGGTAGGTACAAAAACTTGGTGTTTAAAGCACTCAGCTGTTAATAAAGTAATCTCTGCATCTCGTTTCAAAATACGAATTCAGGATCTGATTAAAACACCTGTGCACACTACCTAACCATGTATTCAGATCAATTACTGGAGCTTCTTCATTCATTTTTCACCAGAAAAATATCATGGAGTCTGGCAAAGTTGGAATGCCACAGAAAAAGTGAAAGAACTTTCAAGATTCATGCCAAAAGAAAAAGGAAGAACCTTTAAATCAAAACTCACAGGAGTCAGACAGGAAAGCAGTGAGCCTAGCGTGAAACGAGGAATGGTCTTGGAGTGATCCAGTCTGGAAACAGAATTTCTCATACTTTTTATTTATTTTGGGAAATCCTCAAGTCTGAAATATGTTGTCTGAATTCAGGATTAAATATCCCATTCACAGTCCAGTGAAGTAGCATATATCAGTCCTTCAGGAAGCATGTTCAGACTCTCCAAATGTTAAATGACTGACAAGTCTGCCAGTGGAAGCTCAGCTTCTCTCTGCCAGAGGGAAATGGTCCCTATATGATAGTGCCCTCATGGCATTTACATCCTAGGACTTACTAGGATTTACACCCTACTCCCAAAATATTATAGAAGTACTACAGCTTATGTGTATGACTAATTCCTGTAAAGTTCCAAGTGAGTAGTTCATAAGTCATCCCACACTAAAAGCAGACATTTAAAATAGGTCCAATGATTTCCACCCTAAAAATGCCTATTTCTCTCCCATAACTGCAAAAGAAATTTAGGGTGATTAGTCCAGATGGAGATGCCTGAAGGTAAAGGCAGTAAGTCCCCCAGTGTTTGCACCTATCAACACTGCTTCACACCACACCCAGTCAGTCCCTCATTTTCAGTCATTAAGTTTGCTTAACAGATATAAATAGTAATATGTGTATACATCAGTGCCAAGAAAGTTGTGTGAACTTTTACACTATTACCTGTCTTTTTTAAACTGAAACATGAAAAAGATCAATGCAGTAAAAAAACCCAAACCAAAACAAAACCAAAACAAACATATGAAGGTTACAGTAAAAATCCAATGCTGTGAGAGGCAGGGAGAAACATTTCTACAGGGAATGAACCCCACAGATGTTCCCAGATTCTTGGCTGGAAGTATTTAACAACTTGTCCATATTCGAGAATTGCGTGAAATAAGTACTCCAGAATATTTATTTTGGTATAAACTCCATGTGGATATACTTATTCTGGAAAAACAATGCCAGAATAGCACATTTTTTTTATAAATTTCTACAGGAAAACAAAGTCTGTGTGCAGACTTTGAAATGTAGTTATATTATGCTAGCATTTATCTATTTCTCTTTACTGGGTGCAATCGAGAAATCATGTGTTAGTCTGAAACTGGGAGCAGGAACTGAACTATATCTGGTATTGCTAACTGAAACCACTGTTCCTATTGGAAACTTAGGTGGTGAAATATTTAAATTTGGTAATTTTAGAACTTGAAAGTATAGTTTATGACTATATGCTCATGGGTGAGAGAATGAATTTCTTAGGACAAAAATACCTAGTAATTTCCAAAGCCAGATGGTAGACATAAGTCTAAAAAACCACACACACACAAAGCAAGCAAGCAAACAAACAAAAAACAAAACCCCAAAACCAGGGGATGGGAACCCACATGCAACACCAATAGCAAAAAGGAACTGCAGGGCTATTGTTTGCAAGACAGCACTGATGTTGAGACTCTGTCACGGAAAGATACCCAACTTCTACTACAGGATACAGTGCATTCTGTAGCATCTTTTTATTCTTAGTGGCTTTGTTCCTTTACATCTACAATGGTGTTGATTTTTAAGAAAACTGGGTCAGTGGGTTCCTTAGGGGGCAGAAAAAGTTGTTCCTTTCCTTGAGGAGACACTGAACTTGGGAGATTTCAGAGCATGGCAGACAAGGGAGCCAGAAGAGGGAGATGGGACATGTCCCCCCATGACAAGGAGCTGCAAGAAGGAGCAAGAAAGCAACAGATCAGGCTTCAGAGATTCTGAAGACAATGTACTAGGAACCACGGGGGCAAAATTTTGCTGCCATTCAGAAACTCACTGAGCTTACCCAAACAAGCTGGAAGCATGGGCCTGCATGAAGTTGACAGAGCCAACAAGAAACCTGTTTTAGTTATTGTTGGTGGTTTGCAGGGGCAGGGGAGTTGTTTTGGTTTGGGTTTCTTCGGGTTTTTTAAACCTACTGCATTTTAGTTTTCTCTGCTTAAAAGAAAATTGGTTTAGTTTAAATTATAATAGAATCAGGCTTATTTTTATTTAAAAGCCTGTTTTCTTTTCTGTGCAGCATGCTATAGGAAAGTCTTTAGGCAGATCTACCTTAAATCTTTGACTAATTAGAAGTGCCATCATAGATACCTTATTCTCCCCTCTACTCCGCTCTCATGAGACTCCATCTGGAGTACTGCATCCAGATCTGGGGTCCCCAATACAAGGAAGACATGGACCTGTTGGAGTGGGTCCAGAGGAGAGCCACAAAATTGATCCGAGGGCTGGAGCACCTCTCCTGTCAGGAAAGGCTGAGAGAGTTGGGGTTGTTCAGCCTGGAGAAGAAAAGGCTCTGGGGAGACCTATTGCAGCCTTTCAATAAGGGGGCTTATAAGAAAGATGGGGACAGAATTTTACCAGGGCCTGTAGTGATAGGACAAGGGGCAACAGTTTTAAACTGAAAGAGGGTAGGCTTAGATTGGACATAAGGAAGAAAGTTTTTATGATGAAGGGGGTGAGACACTGGAACAGACTCCCCAGACGAGCTGTGGATGCCCCATCATTAGAACTGTTCAAGGTCAGGTTGGACGGGACTTTGAGCAACCTCATCTAGTAAAAGACGTCCCTGACCATGGCAGGAGGGTAGACTAGGTGATCTTTATGGGTCCCTTCCAACCCAAACCATTCTATGATTCTGCTTTGCAAGGTTAGTTTTGTGACAGGATAGAGTCACCAGACTCTTAAACAGGAACACTTAAATGTAATACACAGAGTGAGCTTTCCATATATCATGGCTGAACTATGATCACTATTAAAGTCTGAACAGTCTAAAACAACTACGCAATAACTTATTCTACCACGCATCTGTACTGGATTCCATTGATATCTCTGTCATTCAGGTACTACTCAATGAAGTCTCTTAATACAATGTAGTCAGAATGAAAAAAAATCACATAATTTAAACATAATTTCTGTATTACTAAAAATCTTAAATAACTTAGATGATTTAATCTTTTAAATATTTTACTGGTAACTTTTTCCCCACCAGAAAGTACAGAAATGTGTTCAGGAAAGCTCAGGCTTCCAACATGAAATAAACACAAAGAGATGTGACAACTTGATTTTTTTTTTTTTTAAAACATATTGCAACATTAAGTTTCTTAAAGGAAAAAAGTGTTTTCCTTAGAATCCTCAACATTTGCAGATCTACGGTACATAATTAACACCTTCAGTGTAAAAAATGCTGGAATTACATGCAAGGCAATAGATAACCTCTCCATCTCCAGGGACCTCTCTCTTACCAACTATAAAATAATCCAGTTTTAACCGGTTTCATCTCTGAGCTTTCCCAAGTAAAGCACTGAGGTATCGGAAGTTACGGTAAAGAACTATGTATATCACTGACATTGAACTGATATTCCCTAGAAACTAAGCAAAGCCTGTTTAACCCATTTCAGAGAGATCGTTTAATTATGGGTTTTGCAGAATAGGAACATTAGTTCTGGTCATCCATTTTGCTTACTGATACCATTATGGAGGAGACATGGAGGAATATTAGCCCCACTACATTTGTGGACTGCTTTCAATTAGTCCCCGAACGTAAGGTTGTAGCATAAATTTGGAATCCTTTGATCAGTGTTTCCCTTTGTGAGTTTCATTTTTAAAATGTCCCAGTGTACATGTGCATACTCAGACTCTCTGGAATTGAAGTAAAAGTAATTGAGGATGCATTTACACATTATCTGACATCAAAAGGGAGCCAGTAAGTATTACTAGGAGTAGAGTAAATTAGGTAAAGACTTAATATGTCCTAATGTGAGTAGGTAGCTTTGAGGCAACTCACTGGATAGGAAGAGCAAGCTTGAACACTTTGCAGCTCAACAGCACAGATAATGCTTTCCAAACAAGAAGCTGATTTTCATTTTAAAATCCTACTTTATCACAGGAATAGCAAGAAAACAATGCATGCGCATGCACACACACACACACGCTCACTCCTCTGAACAGAACACAAGGTACTATCTCATACCTTTCATAGCCTGTAGCTTTTCCGTGGAAATCTTTCTCAGTTTAAAAACTGGCACTAACATGAATAATTTACTTCTACCTATGTAATCTGTTGCTGTTGCAGCTTAATATATAGCAAAAAGCAGTTCTAGTACATAGACAAATTCTTAGGCTTCCCTTCTCTCCCTACAGTCGCATTATTACTTGGCTCATAAATATATTTTATACAGTTTGGCAAATAAGTAGGAAAGACGACATTCCAGAGACATTGAATTATGCAGGTGGCTCCAGCATTCCCATCACATCCACATACCCTGTCTTTCACTAGTATTTAAAATCACAGAAAATCCTGTGCTCAAAAAACATTCAGACAGATAAAAGGCTGATCAGCAATTTAAAACTAAAAAACCAAGACCCACAAGACACAAGCCTCTCTAAACCAGGAAGTTAATACACATTTTATCTTGAAGTATTGTAAACACTATTTTAGCTTCATCTATGTACATAGTGATACTGTATAATCACAGAAAGAAACAAGCTTACCTGCTCTCTTATTTCTTTCAATTTTTCCACTTTCTTGAGCTTTGTCATATATTCCTGGACTTCTTTCAGCCCCATATCTGTGCAGAGACGAACTAAAAATCGGAGGCCTAATTGAAAAGCAAAACATTGTTAAAAAAAAAAAAAAAAAAAAAAGGCTTACAAGAAGGTCAAACTGCAAGTGAACCCTAACAGAACTGGACATACAGAATGGCAAACAACGCAAATAACTGGGAATACAAGGTCACTCTAGTCCAGTATCACGACGCAAGTTGTGATATTTTGCAAATAATTCAACATTTTCTGTGATGCCATGTCTATATCCATGAACCGTACAAATACCATTTATATATGTGGAAGGCACAAGATACACTTAACTCATCTGACTCAGAACTCTTGATATCAGCAAAATATTTTGGAAACTGGAAAGCATAATAATGATACCAAGTTATTACTGAGGAGCCACCATCAATAGAATTTTGTTGAAAACAATTTTACAAGTAGCAAGTGAATCAGAACAGTTTGGATTTTTCTGTTGCTGTGGTTGATTTTTTAAAGATTAGTATTTATAGAATTAAAAAACCCCAACAAACCAGACATGAAGATCGACTATAAATGTATGATGGAATGAAAAGAACCCCTAAAACCAGTCTGAGACACTATACCAAACTCAGGAATAGCAACAATGTTTTCAATGTGTTTGTCAACATCCCTTTGAAAGAACTGTCTCTGAAGCAGGAACAAGCATGGCATGATCCATTACCCTCCTGACTGCTTTCACAAATATGTTATTTTCTTTTTGTGCTAAGTTAGTTTTCTGCTGGTTTAGGGAGCTGAACTAAGGGATCAGATACCAGCATAAGTAAGATGGTTGGGAGCACATGGCCAGGGAGGGATGAGTGAAGAACTATTGTTTCATCAGCAGCAAACTTTTAAATCAGTTCAACTGGCTTGGCTAACTCCTGCCTCCGTTTTGTAATTTGTAGAAACTACATTCAGAAAAATATTAGCATTATAAAAGGTTTACTAAAAACTCAATGGTCAATATTTGTGACCAATACGAACATGATATTTTGCTTATAACTTTGAGGAGTCATAGTATTGAATTTCTCTTGTACAACAGCGCTGTATGATTCCTTTTTAAAAAAGCAATAGGTTTGTTAAAGCAGAACAATACAATTTTATTTTAAAATACAGTGAATGTTCTTCCCACGTAGCATTTAAAAGCATAGTCTTGTTGGCAACAACCTCGTATTTTGGAATTAGTGAGGCACCGTGTGGGATATAAGAGGATGCTTTCACAACCAGTGACAATCCTATTTTCTATAGGACTTCTTCATTTAGAGTACAGGTGTGACTGACTCTGCAAAACGTCTTACTCTTCAAAGTTATGTTTCCTGTAGTTTAGTTTGAAATTGTCTATGGATTTTCTAGAGACTGGTTGACCAACTATACTTAAAAACCCAACAACAAAATCTCACCCTCTTTTGGAAGGCCTGGCTTTGGTAAAACTTAACAATAAGATTTTCTTATATCTAGAAACTTACAGCAGGGTTTCAACTAACAGGGACTAGAAGTAAAACACATATATTTTATCATAAGAAAGATTAAATAAGTAACAGGAAGTTATAAAATTTATAAAATTAACACTAAATTATAAACTTTATAAAGTATGTATGAGAAAGAACTCAACCAATCCGCTACAGTTAAAAGTTTATTTTCATCTCTCTTCTTCAGCATTACCCTAATATTTCTTAAATCATGCTTTAGTGTTGCCACAGAAAACATGCAGCATTAGCATGAGTAAAAATGTTAGTTCATGAAAATATTTTCATATGAAAAATACTTACATCATACAATTACTAACACACATATTCAATGTAACAAAGTTTCCTTTGATAGTTGTACCACTCAGTGAAACAACTTACATTCAACATTCTCTGGGAATTTTCTGTGAATGACTTTGTATTTCTCCAGAGCTTTCTGGTAGTTACCTGCAAAGAAAACAAACATCTATCCACATATCCAAACATGAAAAAGAATATCTGATGAGAAATTGATACAGTTTAACATCACTTCAGCTTTTTAGTTTGAGTACCTGATTTAATATAAGACCAAATTTGATAAAACCAAACTTAACATGCTTTAATTACTGATAGCAAAAATTAAGAGTACCTGAAAACAGTCCAAATTACTCCATAAATAAGAGAATTAATTAAGAGGAGTTTCCTGATTTTTGCCCTTTTTTGACCGGCCTCTAGGACACCATTGTTCTATGACACATCTACTAGACAAGCTGTATCAAGCATACCAGGGCTTATCTGAGGCTGCAAATGTATGGATTGGTCAAATAGAAATATGTAACAGTTAAGCTCTGCCTACCCTTCCTTCCATCAGAATACTAATTGTGTGTGTCTCCTTTGCCCACATCTGGTAGCAAAGTAATTATTCTTTAAGACTTTTGCCTTCAATTTTGGCTCAGCTTGATTATTATGGAAAGGACTGATAGACCAGTGAATCTAAAACCTCATATTGCTAAAATATCTGACAAAAAAGTTTGTTGAGATCACTATTTTTGTTTCCCTAGCACAAGGTAGAGATCAAACTGACCTGCTATGTGTTAAACTGGGAATTTTGCCAATGAATCATAAATGATCTAAAAAGCAGCCAAACCGATTGTTTTTCTTTGCTGGGAAAACAGTTAATCTGTTTTGGGTGGTGCTGACGGTTCTTAATTCACTGACTTTCCTAGGTCATGTTCCTTTCCTCACTGTTGTATTAAATAACTGAGCAGAGTGAGAAAATGCACTTATTTATTGTGGAAGTCTGCTCTGCAAAGTTCTAAAGAAACATAAAGGAGAGTAACAAAATGGGACAGAAAGAAAGAAGAGTATCATTCACCTCATCAAGTGCCTTGAATGTATTTTAGGTGATGAAAATACCCAGAAAGATCAGTCTCTTTTCCACTTTGCTTATTGGCATATTATATTCCCAGTAAGAAAATACAGCACATTAAGACTGCCTTTTGTTTGTGTAATGCAAATACTATTTTAATACAGAAAAATTATACCTGCTGTTGAAAAGGAACGGGAATTAAGCAACTTTAAAATCTAAATACTTATGCCAGATCAGATGCTAGTATAATTACATTTAAAAACCCCTTCTATTAGATCATTTATGCTGTAGTATCTTCTGTATTTTACTTATTTAACAGCACAATGAGTGTTTCATGCATAAGTCAGTGCAGGCACACTTCCTGGACTTAAAGAAAAGTCATGTTTTATTACATATACAAATAATACGTAACTGAAATTTCAAACAAACTTTAGGAACAGTATTCACATCAGGTAGAAAAGATCAAAAGAAAAAAAAATCAAAACATCAACCAAAACAAAACAAATCATAGAATGGTTTGGGTTGGAAGGGACCCATAAAAATCATCTAGTCCAACCCCCGTGCCATGGGCAGGGACATCTCTCACTAGATGAGATTGCTCAAAGCCCCATCCAACCTGACCTTGAACATTTCCAATGATGGGGCACCCACAACTTCTCTGGGCACCGTGTTTCCAGTGTCTCACCACCTTCATCGTAAAAAATTTTTTCCTTATGTCCAATCTAAGTCTACCCTCCTTCAGTTTAAAGCCGTTGCCCTTTGTCCTGTCACTAAAGGCCCTGGTAAAAGTCTCTCTCCATCTTTCTTATAAGCCCCCTTGATATATTCTTCAGGCTTCTCTTCTCCAGGCTGAACAATCCCAACTAATTACAAAATATGTTACAAACCTCCAACTAATTATAAAAAAGTTACAGAACTTACCACTTCTCCTGTAGCAACTGGCAACCATCAGCTGCCACTTCACTTGTGTCGGTCTGCATATAAATAAAATTAAATTATGCATACTGCCAAACAATGAACAAGCAAAATAATCTGCATAGCATTGGTAAAGACCTACTATTAAACTACTCTTAAAATTTTTCACCTGGCATATTGCCTTCCTAGGAAGAATTTAGCCTATTCAGTTCACACACAGTTTACCCCTGTGTCATGCTCCTGTGTTCAGGCCTTGATGTCACTCCTTTGTAGTCCTGTATTATAGTCTTTCTCCTGCTCATGATTCTGTGCACCAGACACGATTGGTAGACCTGACACGTGAACCACTAATCTTTGTCTGAGGTACAGAACCACGCAATGGGGGAGAACAAAATGCTAAACTGTATTCTGATTAAGTCTCACCAGTAGGGTCCCAAGCACGCCCAAGGGATCCCTGCCAAGAAGCACATTCCCCACTTACAGCTTCAAACTCTGGCTTCTCCTCTGTGCCATCACCTCGATGTCCTACCTGCTACCTGTCCTTCTCTTTTTAGCCCATAATGATGACAGAAATGGTCAGAGAAAATATTTGAGATGTTTGAACACGTACAACAAAACTGTTGGACTCTTTCCTCATTCTTATCAAGATAATGTGAAAATTAGGAAATTTTCATGTGTAAGGATGCTCTATAAGCCAAAGCAGTTTTCTCATGTGGCTTACAATTCAACAGTAGCATAACCCAAAGGCACTGTATGCTAACATTTTCACAATAGTTTTGTACTTATTCTCTTCAATTTCTCCCCCCAGTCACAGCACAGGCCATTTTTAACTCTAAATAATCTGTTTGCCTGGTAGTTGCCAAACAAGCTTATGAAAGACAGCTGCTTCACCTTTTTTAGTTTCAGCTGAATATGTCTCCTGCAAACAATAAAGCCAGCCAAGCAGACACCATAATAAAGTTTATTACACAGTTCAGTATGAAAATTCTAGAGAGAGCAAATTGTCAGCAGCCAGCATGAGCTGCACAACTCCTTTTATTAATGATAGATTTCTGCATGCTAGTAAAATGTAGAATAATGAAAAACTGTTTCTCAATTCATTGTCAAACATGTTATCTTAGAATGCAATTTAAAATGTAATTATTGTGATTAAAACACTGAATACACTAAACAATGTTAAAATAAAAATGCTGGTCATGGTTAAAATAAAATTGTAATTTAAAAATGTAACTTTATTTACAATTAGTAGCAATTTATAAGCCAACATTCATATTTAGCAATTAGCATATCTAGAGTCTATTTTTAATACCAAATAAACACCAGAACATCTATGTTCTGTTATCTACTATTAACAATCTCATCCCACAGAGAAATAATTTCTTTGTATTACAGAAAGATTACAATTACAAATAATAATGAAGAATTTCATATGCTAATTATTCGTAAGTACTTTACAATCCACATGGTCCATGCATGAAACATGAAGTGCGTGCAACATGAAGCATGAAATATATAGATTTTTGCCAAAACAAAATTATGAAATAACTCTTTTTAGTTTCAGCTGTTTCCTTCCAAAGTTTCTAAGAAGGCTGTGAACACCAGCATATGCTATCTCATAGCTTGACTAAAATACAGTTTTTTAAGGTGGCCATTATTTATACTGAAAAGAATACTGGCAAACCTGTGAACTGTGATTTCTGTGAACTGTCTCCTATGTATTTTCATCTAATCTACATCTCTATTTCTTTATAACTATATCACAGTTTGGGTGAAGTCTATGTTTTTCTAATTATTTTTGTTTCAATTTTTAATCCTTATTTAAACCTTGGATTTTCTCTTCTATAATTAATGTCTGCTCTAACTCAAGCCCTTTCAAAACCAGAATTAGTATTTTTTACTGAACGTCTAACAACATATTTGCAATATAATCTTTCCTTGAATAATACTGTACAAATTTTTGTTCACATGCTGTCGTGTTCATGCATGTCATTCAGATTCACAGAACAAAAAGAATGTCAAATTTTAGATCATCACGAGACAAGCAATAACTGAGTTTTGCTTAGCCTGATTTTTGATAGGTTTCCCAAAACACAAAATAAAGAAATGCACACTTGTTGGAGTGAATTTTAGTTGGTCTATTAACACAAAATTCTTCATTAACATATAGACAAATATTTGTTTCCACAAAAAAAGACCATATGCATGTCTTTTTAGAATTCTGTTTGAACTCTGGATTACAGATTTAAATTCGACCAAATTCTTGTTTATTAACCATTTGTCTGGTAAGCTCCCTTTCTGATCTAAAATAAAATATATGGCCTATGTACTTTCTTAAGTGTATCACATTCTGCTGAAGGACAATTTCAGCAATTAAGATGCTGAACTAAACTCAACATATTTCAAATATCTCTATCAGGATCAATTTGATCTGTCAACTTACTTTCACTAGCCATTGGTAATTCTGCACTGCATATTTTTGCTTACTTCTATACCTTATTTGTAACAGCATTTTTAATGGGAGTAGAAGTTACGTGAAAAGTAGAAATGCAGCAAGAACTGCTAAAAGATGCATTTATCTAAACCATCAAATCCACACTGCATGATAAAATAACAGAAAGGAAATATTTCACATAAAGCCATAGAGAAGGAGGTCTTGGTGGCTTAGGAGAGCTGTTCCCCACTTCATAGCTGTTTTTAGTGGCAGAGGATAGAGAAAAGAGATTCTGATACCTAATACTATCTCAGGCCCAGTGGAGGATCTTACTTAACATTGAAATTGCACAGTAAGAGCAAAAACACACTGTAAACGAACAGAAAGTTGAGAAAATTAAATAATATCCCAAATATTCTTAACTCTGGTATTTGCTTATAGTATTAAAGTTATCCAACTAATTTATCTCCAGGTATACTTATGGATGTCTAATCACAAAATATTTGACTAAGCATAAAATAATAATTACTTACAGGATAAGTGCTGCTCTTTCAAAGTACTCAATGGCTTTTTCACAAAACTGAGTGTCAATGTAATAGGCTCCAAGCCATTCAATGACCTCAATGTTTGAAGGGAAATACCGGTATGACTGACAAAATAGGAAAGGTGAAAGAAACACAATTTTAGTGATAAACAACATCTTTATGTTACTTCTGGAATATCTTACTCAAGCATTTAATTCTCCAGATGCCAAAAATGTGTAATATATGAATGGAACTAGTGTGCTATACTAAGTAATCCTAGGGGGGAAAAAAAAAAAAAAAAGCATGCCAAGTTTTCTAATTACAGAATGCTTTTTAGAAGTTACCTGAGATGAGTCTGTCACATTTTCCACCCAGCCTTATTTGAAATATTATTTTAAATAGTTTGCAACAGCAAAAACGTTTACTTAGATCATGTCTACATGTGAATAAGTTACCTAAAACATTAAACAATGCTAACTAATACGTGTACAATTCCACACTCAAATCAGCCTGCTGGAAAACTCACCTAAAAGCATTCTTTTCTATGAAATACCTAAATAATGTACCTAAATAACATTTTTGGCTTTTTAGAAATTCCCACTAAATAGGCAGCAAAATTATCATCAAGCGCCACTCCACTAGTATTCAGATTGCAACACTGCGTGCGGTCATCCTTGCTTTACACAGATAAAAACACATCTCAGACTGCAGCAAAGCAATTTCCTGTCTTATTCCAGTTTCTAAACAGAAGAATCTCTACAGGCAGTACTACAGCTGGTTTGAAGATGCCTGTCTTTAGGCAACTGTTTATACATGTGTAGCTGTACCATTACAATATGTATAAAAACTTACATACATAAACACAAACACATTATCTCTCTCTCTCTGTCTCTCTCCATTATACAGATACAGCTTCCAATCAATGCAGTCATGTCACACACCTTTAAAATTACATTTATTATATCCATCTTTTACTTCTTGGACTATATCTTAAATTAAAATTGTTAGGGTTCAATGTAAACAATGATCATATGAAAAATGAAAGTCTGAGGTCAAATACCACGCAGAAACACAGGCTATGTGTTTCCTTAGGATCTGACTACAAAAAGTAGATTTTTGTCAACTCTGTCCCACAAAAATCTCTTTTTTTTAAATGACATTTTCAAACGTTTAAATGAATTAATTGTTAATTTGATACCGGAACCTGTGACAAAATTTTTCTTTAATTATGACAAAGTGCATTGGAAAAGCAATAAGAACAAGTACCTCATAGTAATAATGAAAAGCTTGGGATTTATCACCTTCATTATCATATAATTTCCCTAGTTTTGAAAGTACATGTGGATCAGTTGGTACTACACTGATCAACTGCAGGAGCCACTCTATGGCTTGATTGGGATCTTCCATGATCTCATATCTGAGTTCTCCTCAGTCAAGGACTGATGCCAATGATATTTTGATTTACTCAGAATTCCTACTACTATGTAAAGTAATGCATATGCTGGACAGATATTGTTGTGTGGAGATTATTGTAGTGTGGAGATACACTGGGATTTTTTAAACATTATTTTCATAATTTCATTCATATCGGAAAGTATTTTTGTTACCCTGTAGAAAGAGAAATATTCAGAGGCCTTGGCTGCTCTTTCACCTTAAAATCACTTCAGGCTCGGTTCTCCTCTCTGTCACTAATTTTACTTTGACTTTGTTTATAAGAATGAAGTGTGAGAACCAGGCGATTTATTTGTAGCCCTTAGAACTTCGTTAGGCTTTTGTAATATATAATTTTGTCCTAAAGTAAATGATTAGGT
This sequence comes from Pelecanus crispus, assembly GCF_030463565.1. Taxonomy (NCBI): domain Eukaryota; kingdom Metazoa; phylum Chordata; class Aves; order Pelecaniformes; family Pelecanidae; genus Pelecanus; species Pelecanus crispus. Next base: position 206,912,730 of record NC_134643.1, read on the forward strand.
AAAACTGCTATCCTCAAGAACAGACTTTTGCCTGCAGTGAGATTTTCTGCTGTATGTCCAAGAGCACAGCACAGACAATGTATGACTCTGGCCAGAGAACAGAGGCAGCTTTAGCTGTGATCGGGCCTGCAGTGTGCTCTCCCCTCCTCAGTCACCCGAGTGGCACAATGGCTCAGACCTCTGCAGCAATGTGAGCTGGAGCTACTGCTCCACATGTTTTTTCAGTTTCTGCTGCACCCTACCCTTCACAGAAAAACCTTGTGAGTGTTAGTGGAAAGCAGTTTTACATAGCAGTGGAGCAGAGAAATTCTCCCCCAGGTGGGAACGGGGAGTTGTAGGGCCATTTATGCTGCTGAAAAGAGGCTACGCAAGGAATAGAGATCACAGCCCTTTTGTATTTTTGGAGGTTACTTATTTTACTAAAATATACTTTTATTACCTTCACTATTCTTGAGTGTAGTACAGCAACGGGAATGTGTTCTGCCTGGGGGAGGATTTTATTAGTTTGCACATCCTCAGAAGCATTGTTAAAGAAATGCATAGTGTAGAATATCACTGGTGATGTGCAAAGCCAACCCCTCCCCTCCTCAGCTTTTCAATCTGTTGAGCTTTTGCAGTGCTGGCAGACAATTATTCTCCTACACATACACTAACTAATTTGAAAACAGCTTTCAGAACAGAACTTCACTTTCATTAGCTGTATTTTTTTTTTCCTTAAAGGTTTTACTCAATTGTGCTTACATCTGCCACATTATTTTTATAATAAAATCAGCAGCATTTTAAATATTCCAGAGCACACTTTAATACTGAGTATAAATGTATTCCCTGCAATGTTAACAACCTTAATGTATTTCTTCACTTGATTCACTGGAAATGTCCAAGAAGATTGTAAGTTCTGTTCTCGTTTTTACAAACATCAGAGAATGAATCTATGCATGATCTTCCTAATTACAATGAACACTGTAGTGAATTTCTAAGTCGTCATGTCATGATTGAAACATATTTCAGATTAAATGAGTTTGCTAAAACCACCATCCCCTATCATAATCCAGAAAAAAGATACATGTTTGCAATCTGGTAAAGGACTTGGGCACTATTTCGAAGGATTGCATGGAGTTTCAGAAAACAATCCAAAGCTTCATCTATTCTGTTTAACTTCTTGTACGTTAAACCTAAAAAATAAAGGTTACAGTATTAATGCAATGAAGAAAAGATTACTTCAGTATATTAACTGACAGAATAACCAAGAAAAATTAAATAAAAACATGGTACTCAGAGGCAGTATAACTGCTTTGACACTGACAGACTCTGTTCTTGAGAGCCATGGTTGTAATTCTTACCATCTAGTATGACTTACCAAACCGATAAACGCAGGGAACGTGAACCCCATTCAAAGATGAAGAACAGATGTAATCTCACTTTTGAACAAGATGAATGAGGGAAAGGGAGGGCTTTTAGAGGGGAATGACTCTGATGGTTTAATAATGGTAAAACTGGTATATTTTTAGTAGATAGTAAAAATTTTTATTTTCAAAGTAACTTAATCATCTGCAATTACTAGTTGATGTTGTTAACACTGGTATTTTTTTTTCAGAACAGAAAGTTGTGGTGGTTTGACCCTGGCTGGATGCCAAGTGCCCACCAAAGAGACTCTGTCACTCTCCTTCTCACTGGACAGGGGAGAGAAAATGTAATGAAAAGGCTCATGGGTTGAGATAAGGATTCAGCGATTACCATCACGGGCAAAACAGACTCAACTTGGGGAAAATCAGTTTAATTTATTACCAATCAAAACTGAGTAGGAGAGAGGAGTGAGAACACGTGTAGGGTAATGAGAAATAAAACCAAATCTTAAAACACCTCCCCACACCTCTCCCTTCTTCCCAGGCTCAAATTCACTCCCTATTTTCTCTACCTCCTCCCCCTGAGCAGCACAGGGGGACAGGGAATGGGGGTTGCGGTCAGTTCATCTCATGTTGTCTCTGCTGCTCCTTCCTCCTCAGGGGAAGACTCCTCACACTCTTCCCCTGCTCCAGCGTGGCGTCCCGCCCACAGGAGACAGTCCTCCATGAACTGCTCCAACGTGGGTCCTTCCCATGGGCTACAGTTCTTCATGAACTGCTTCAGCATGGGTCCCTTCCATGGGGTGCCGTCCTTCAGGAGCAGCCTGCTCCAGCGTGGGTCCCCCGCAGGGTCACAAGTCCTGCCAGCAAACCTGCTCCAGCATGGGCTCTTCTCTCTCCACGGGGCCACAGGTCCTGCCAGGAGCCTGCTCCAGCGTGGGTTTCCCATGGGGTCACAGCCTCCCTTGGGCACATCCACCTGCTCTGGCGTGGGGTTGTCCCCGGGCTGCAGGTGGATATCTGCTGCACCGTGGACCTCCATGGGCTGCAGGGGCACAGCCTGCCTCAGCATGGTCTGCACCAGGGGCTGCAGGGGAATCTCTGCTCCGGTGCCTGGAACACCTCCTCCCCTCCTTCTTCACTGACCTTGGTGACTGCAGAGTCGTTCCTCTCACATATTCTCACTCCTCACTCCAGCTGCAGTTTGTGTCCCAGTGTTTTGGGTTCCCCCCCCCTTCTTAAATATGTTATCACAGAGGTGCTACCACTGTCACTGATGGGCTTGGTGGCTTTGGCCAGCGGCAGGTCTGTCTTGGAGCCGGCTGGCATTGGCTCTATGGGACACAGGGGAAGCTTCTAGCAGCTTCTCACAGAAGCCACCCCTGTAGCCCCCCCACTACCAAAGCCTTGCCACGGAAACCCAATACAAATTAATACCTTGCTATAACATAAATTACTGAATAATGTAATAATAATTAGTATATATTTCTATACAAGAACACTTTGAAACCATATTCTCAGAAACACTAGTGTTACCTTTAGACAAAAGCTAAATCACAAAAGCACCTTTTGCTTACCAAGATTATAAAGTGCTTCAGTGCATGAGGAATCATTCCTGAGAGCTTCCTTATAAAACTCAGCTGCTTTTTCATAGTCTCCGTTTGCAAAAACAGTATTTCCTTTGTTAGTTAGAGCTGCTGGATTGTACCTATCAGAATTTACAGCTAAATCTGCATAGTTAGTTGCTTGTCCCAATTCATTCTCCTACAGGAACAAAACAAACATTGTATTAGTCATTTGTCGGTCAGTTTTCTTGCAGCTGTGCCTTCTTACAGTTCATACAGTTTCAAAAGATTGAGGATGAAAAAATAATACATTCTTTAGTCCTATGCATTTGCATAAGGCAGATCATCTTGATCAAGTTTCAGAGAGCTTAACACCTGAGACGTGTTTTGCCACTCTGTCCCATTCTGTCTAGAAGTTTTCTTTGTTGCAACAAAAGCAGTATTTCTTTAAAAAACAAAACCAAATCCCCATACCCTACAAACTTCATGCACAAAACACACCTGCCTAAGCTACATACTTCACATGTTCCTGAAGTTCAGCCAGGGTCTTCAGGACCCAAGTTTTAAATGCAGCTGCTGAGCTTCTGCACAAATCACATTGCAGGCATACTTCTGTGGCCTGGGGCTCAAACTCATTCTTCCTCTCAGCAACAGGATACAAAGGACATGCTCCAAACTTCAACTACAGCCAAGAATGGAAGTTCCAGAACAACTCCTCTAACATGCAGTTTCTTGTTGTTTATAGAGATTATTTAGACAGACACAAAAATTGCTACAAAGATACAGAAGTTGCTACATAAACTGCAGTTCTTAACTGGTTTTGTTGAAGCAAACACTTACCAAATAATAAAGGAATGAAAGGTTTGTTGCAGCTGCACTCTTTACTCTGCTATCCTTTTTTTCAAACATTTTTAAAGTCTCCAGTGCCTAGGAGTAATTTGGAAACAGCTTACTTCCCACTGAAGCAAACATACCAAAATTCTTTCAGAAAGCATCAATAAACTCTACAGTAACAAACAGCTAAAATTATCAACTCATACTCACAAGCATGATAATTACTAGAGCTTGTAACACATGCTTGTAAGCATGTACACACAGAAGTATATCTATATTATACATAATATCAATCTTGGTCACAAAATCTCAATAGTATTGGCTATTTAGTACTTCTTCGAAATTTAGGTTAGATATGGCTACCTTGAACTACACAGATATCTGATAGTTCTATACATACAAAACACAAGTATATATTATTTGCTTTTAATGTAGTCAACTAATTAAAACTCTCATACATATTTTTCCAGTTAAGTGAACACAAAAGGATTGACATTAAAACTCTTACTAAAAAGCTAAAAAAGTACACACTATATTAAAAAAATATGCAAGACTGGGATTGCATTTCAACTTGCACTTGTTTTGTGTAATAAGACGACAACACCGGTCCAGGTTTAGGAAGTACTCAAACATGAAGACTGAGGCTAAAAATGTTTTACATAAAAACTAAATTTCATAAACTTCAAAAGAAAGAAGTTTATGGACAAAAAGTAAACAAGCTTATAGCTAATAAACTATCAAAGAAACTTTGAAATAAAAGGCAGGGTTTTTTTTTTTCCATTGACTATGTGATAGCGTTTGTAACTGCAGACTAAATTATTAAAAAAATCTGGCTTCTTTACACTAAATATTTATATTAACTACACAAACTGTTAGAATATCACAGTGAGCCCAGTTCTGTCATCTATTACAACACAGATGTGGCAACCTCAATTTAGCCATCAACATTAGCAATTCAAAAGTTTCCTTCTTCCTTTACATGAAACCTATAAGCTGCTGTTTACATATCAAAGTGAAGGCATGATACTGTATGTGGAATGCCAAAACAAACGTGAAGGAAACAAGTTTTAATTGACTGTCATACATACTTTTTTTAGTTACTTTACACAAAAAACATGACTGTACTAATGACGTGTAAATGACAAAGTATATACAGCTAGATGTAGTTCATTGATTTAGTCAACTACATTCCACCCAAGAACTATGAACTAGTAAAGATCATAACATTCTCGTAATAATAGAAAATCCTCTAAAGAAATACACCAATTTCAATCAAGAAAAGCATTTCAAAAGTTAGGATTTAGATTTTGTGGTCTCTGAAATGTAAGACTTTAACTATGATAATTTTAAAGTTTTATATATATTTGTGACTTTCTCCAAAAACGAAATGGTCCCAAATACTTACAGATGTAACACTACTGTATCTGGTGTACTCTACTCTTAAGCAAAGACTTGCTTCTTCAAGTAAAAGAAGTGCATTACTTAAAATGGAATTCATTTTTAGTGAACTTAGAGCTATATAGTTCAAAGGCACTTTCTGAAAATTCATTTCCCATTGTAGCTGATTTGTTTACCTTTGTTTTTACTGCTAAATAGCACCTTTGATGATAAAAATTAGAGTGGAAGTAATCTCTTCTTCATGTATAATGAAAAGTTCATATGACTCTGAACTCTATTGACTTACTGGTAAATTATGTTGCAAGTCTCTTGAACCATTTCAGCAATTATGAGCCCTAGGATGAAAATCCATAGCAATACTCCTTTTGTCCTTGCAAAATAGAAATGCTCTCACTGTATCATCAGCTAAATTTATATATTTCTAAATAACTTCTAACTTTTTAATACAAACAATAATGATTACTTAGATTCAACAATCAAAATACAGATCGTCCAAATTATTCTTTGTGACATGTTTCCAATGTACCTTATTTGCTTACAGAAGTTAAACTTCAAAGCAGGCTCTGCCAGAGATGTTAAGGAGTTGCATGGCTAACCTGCAGAATTATGTTTTTAAATCCATTTTCAAAGTTTTTCTTTTAAATAAAGAAAATATTCAAAATATCTAATACACAAAACCCCTTACTAGGAAAATACAATCTAGAGATATTATGGTAATTTCCCCCCGAATTTTTTTTTTTTTTTTTTTTTTTTGCTAGGACTGTTTTAACATAACATATTCATTATGATGAGCACATAGTTAAGCCCATTATTCAGTTCTTTTTTGAAACACAATAAAACTTTCAGCCTCAAAACTGAATATTTCAAAAAGTTTCCATTCTTGTTCTTCAGCCAAAGGTGTGTTGAGCAGGTGGTGAGTTAGTAAGTATATGAACAACAGACAGACAGGATAAATATAAGTGGCAGCTGCAGTTTTATTAGAACAAAAAAAAACCCCAACTCTCTGCAATCACCATTCTGCAGTCCCACGCTACCATTAAGTAGTTCCAGTGCAGGTTAAAGGTCTTCTATCACATAATCAAAATAAAAAGAGCATCTTCTCCACTTACTCCTAACTTCCAACACCCTGCCCTCTCCGTCCATTGGAGTACTCCACAGAAACATCACCAACAATCTCTGTATCTCATTTTACCTCTGAGAATTTTTTTTTTTTTAACCTATACTGGATACTAACTGGAAATCGCAAAAAATTACCATCAAAATAGTAAATTCTTGAGATCATATGACTGTTTACCTACCTGTAACTCTCTCACCCTCCAAAAGCTATCATCAATAAAGCTACTAGATTTACTCAAAATTTTCCAAACTCTCAAGCTGCTTCCTGATCTCAGAAAAGCTATCAAGACAGACATGCAGTATCTACAGGGAAGGAGAAGAGGACAGGACAGACAGGAGGTGCAAGAGCTACTCAGGGAACCAGAAGAGCTTAAATACGAGAAGGAAAAGTGGGCTAGAGTTAAGTATGTGGCCTATGTGCATCCCTCCAAGCTATGGGAATATGAAGGACCTTAGAAGATGACAGAGGTATTCAGCTTCAGCTGTAATTTTGCTGTATATGATCTCTAATACTTCTTGCCACTCGTGCAAACACGGGGGTTGCTATATTCCTTCTTATTTATTCAGCATTCCTATCACTGAATGTACCGAACAGTGTATGTTAGAAGGAAATTGAGCAAATCCTGTCAGCTATCTGTTTCTTTTTGTTCAGATGAAGCTGTTTTCCAACTGCTCACTTTCCAAACCAAGGCTTTTTTCCACAGGCAAAGAAAAGATCACATGGCAATTTTGACAAAAACCTGGTATTATAAATTGTCCCACAGCCTATAAAAAATTGATTAAGAGCAAAAAACCTGCATTTGTCTTAAAATAAAACATAATAAGAAAGCTGCACATTCACTTAGATAACACCAAAAACTTAAACGTGGTTAGGTTGTGGTATTAATTTATACACCTACATTGGCAATTTATATGCATAGAAAAGGAAAGCTACAGTTAACAGCCTGCTGTACTTATTAGCAAGAGATTGGTGACGATTTTTACCATGAAGGCAGTTCAGCGTAAAATTCATTGGCAGAAATATGTCTAACTAGTGATTGGATGGCCAGCTGCAGAAAGAGATCTTACCTACATAAACACACATAAATAACTTCAACATAGCCAAAAGTTACCTCACATGCATATTTAAAAATACAACAAGACAATGAAAAGGGAACATGTAATAATATGCATGATAAAAACCATAAAATCACAAAGATTTTGTTAGATCTATCTTCTGAACTTCTGCCAGTTAATGAATTTTGAGCAATGAGCTATACTTTTACTTGGAAGTACCAAAACTGTATCTTTTCTACGACCTTCCTCATTTGCTAATATGCATTGTGGTTTAAACTGCTGTCTTTTCAGTAATGGTGACTCATCCAAGCCCTCTGTGCCCTCCAGGGGGGCAATATTTTATAAAAGATGCAGAACTGTCCAAGTTCCTGAGGAGATGCTTAATTTAATTCCAGTTTATATTTGAATGGAAGGACAGGAGGGCTGACTAAAGTTCAAGGTCAGATTATAGTATTTTAGGGAATGCTGTAGTACATAGGGAACAGTGAGAATACCATAACATAAACAATAATGATACATACGAAGTGCATCTGCATATATTTGGTACTATAGTCAACCTAACAGAGAAAGATTCAGCTCATACTAATGGAAACACCTCCACATTAATTAGCACATGGCTTCTAGGCTTTATTGACTCTACTGACTACAGTTCCATTAACTGTAATGACAGCTTGGACACCCAGGGAAGATAACTAAAGTTAGGTGTCTTAATTTTGTGACCTGGTTTCAGCTGGAATAGAGTTAACGTTCTTCCTAGTAGCTGGCATAGTGCTGTGTTTTGGATTTAGTAGGAGAAGAATGTTGATAACACACTAATGTTTTAGTTGTTGCCAAGTACTGCTTATGCTAGTCAACGACTTTTCGGCTTCCCATGCTCTGCCAGGTACACAAGAAACTGGGAGGGGGCACAGCCACAATAGTTGATCCAAACTGCCCAAAGGGCTATTCCATACCATGTGACGTCATGCTCAGTATAGAAACTGGGGAAAGTTGGCCGGGGAGCAGCGATCGCTGCTCGGGAACTGTCTGGGTATTGGTCGGCGGGTGGTGAGCAATTGTATTGTGCATCACTTGCTTTGTATATTATTATCATTATTATATTGTTATTATTATCATTACCATATTACTTTATTTCAATTATTAAACTGTTTTTATCTGAACCCAGGAATTTTTCTCACTTACTCCTCTGATTCTCTCCCCCATCCCATCGGGGTAGGGGGAGTGAACAAGCAGCTGCGTGGTGTTAGTTGCTGGGTGGGGCTAAACCACGACATTTTGAAGTGAACTGCATTCACTCTAACTTCTGTAGCAGAAATTTCATTTAGATAAAACTCATCTCTTATCAGTGTTTTTATAAAGGTATTTTACTGAGCAGCATCAATATAATTATAATGCTTGCATAAATAATTCTTTCCCTTGCTGAAAAATATGCTGTGATTAAGAAAGGTATCTTTGCCAATACAGTATTAAAAAGTAGTAATGTGAAAAGTTACTATACCTGGTTAAAATCCTGCTGCCTTAAGTAAGTAGTGGCTTTATTTATTTCCAGGTCATTGGCTAACTCTACATAGTTGGAAGCTTTTACTACCTCAACACACCTGCAACAAAAAGAAAGCCATAAAGGTAAACAAAATGCATCTGTGCAAATGCCAGTTATATACTTCTGCAGCTAATTTGCTTTCCAAAATGAGCTGTTCTTAGCTCTTCTTACTTTACAGAGGCAAAGAGCACTTTAATTAAAAATATTTGAAAAAACATTTTATTCCCATAACCTACTTTAATACTATCTCTGCTCTCATTTTTTTCAGTCAGCTGCCTAATTACCAGGTTATTTTCCATCACTGAGTGATACTTGACATCAGATATTGACAAAGATCATTTTTCAAACCATTTTCTTTGGATACGTTCTATCAGCTGATTTTTTCAAACCTGATCTCCTGTTGCATATACTACCAAACCCATAAACCAGCTTAATGAACAAAGCCAGAGACTGCAGATTGTGTCCCTGATCTACATAATAATAAAGTCATAATAATAAACCTCTTCCTGATCGTACCTCAGTTACTTTTGGCTTAGGGTCTTCTGCAAAATGAGGGCAAAACAGAACACACCAGACAGTTCAGATGTTCATTCACAGACACCGTTTTCCAGGGTTTGATGGGATGTACTTTAAAATTACCTAATCATTTGAAGCAAGACCTTTATTTATTCTATGCATATACTGTTCTCTCAAACTGTTTGGAATTAAGCACACTAAATGAACAACTTTGTGGTATGCTTCTTTAATTCCTTTTTTTTTTTTTTTTTAAGTGGTGCAAAGCCTTTTTTTCTTCTAATTGTTGGCTAGTTTGCCAACAAAACTTTTATTCAACAAACTGCCTGCTGCTATAACTGGGTTGGTACATGGACAGTCTCTATACAAAGTATACAAATGCCTTTTGATGTTGGAGGAAAAATTATATTTAAAAAAAGCAATTTCTGCAAAGACATCTGTTATAAAAGAAAGGTGAAAAACCAGTTTTCAACTGCTACTGTTAACATCTTTTAATGATAAAATGCAATGAGATCTAACTATCCAACTGTTCCTTATGGAATATGACAGAATAGTCCCAAGACTATGTCGCATTTTAATGAAGAAGTTAAGAAATCTGAAGATTATTTGTCCCCATTTTATTTCTGTAAATAAAATTAATCTCATTAAAAGCACATTTAATACTCAAAGGTTTCATAACAAAGTGTAGTATTTGGAAATCCAAGCTCGAACTGCTGATTAAACTTTTCACTGGGCTTGAATACCTCAGCCTAGAATAATAGAGAGTAAATCTGTCCTGATATACACAAAACAATCCCACACATCTCACAAGAAGTTGTTTAATTAGCCAGAACAAATACAAAAGAGTGTTTTACTCCATGACAAGTATTTTGTAAATAGCACTAAAGAAACTGAACATCTGACAACCTTTTCCAGTTTTCTTGAACAAAAACACAAGATACAGAGCAAACAAATCTGACTTACTCACACTAACAAGTTATAAAGCAGCAAACTAATTGTCATAAGACATACTGTTTAAGTTCTAGTAAGTCAGAATGGCAAAAGTAGGGAAATTATAATGATTATTAAACCATCAAACACCACCTTGTGGACTCTAGCAGACTAACCATGTCTGTGTGACAGATTATTTCCTGTTAGTATAAACAGCTTTATTAGTAAATTATAATTTTAGAACCTGCAAAACTTGAAAACAATCCTAACTGGCCAAAAAGAACAGGTAAAGGAAAGTTCTCTTTTCCCATCAAACTTCCTTCACTTCCCAAACACTGAACATAATCTGTAAGTAATGTTGCAGCTGCAGATACACAATAGTTATTTGCGTACATGTTATTTTCCAATAAAGTTACTAAAAATACTAAAAAATATCAAAGTCCTTACAATAGAAAACTAAAAACTAGTTAAAAATACATCTTGAAAAGTTACACGAATAATTTTTAAACTGTCCTTATAGGAAGTGTGCCTATTTTATTTCGTTTTAAAGAGAAGAGTATTCTGCTGTAGAAAATACCACAGAAAGCAAAAGCTAAACTGTAAATTGAAAAATAAAATGGATACAAAAAACAAAATGGTAAACTGTATACACTTGTATAAATGTTTAAGAAACAGTAGATTAAGTTTACATTTATAAACATTAAGTTTATAAATGAAATGCAAATAAACCTTTCTAATAATATTTAGATTCTAGTGGTTAATATAATGACTCTATGGAGTAATAAAAGCTTCTTAGGCACCCCAAGTCTTCATTATGCTATCTTCAAACTTACAGTAAAGAGTAGCAATCATTGCCTTCTGTATAGCATTTATCTATTGAGACTTCTGAAAGTTTTTGAATTTTCAAATTCAAGTGAAATTTAAGAAGCTGTTTTTGTGCTAATACAGAACAGTTCAAAATGTATAATTAACAGTTGAGTTTCAATGATACAATGAAATGAATTTTTAACACAGAATAGTCTCTAATGCTTTTTTTTGTTCTTCTCCAGAGCATTACGGAGGCAAACTGAAAATAGCCTGGACGCTATGTTTGTGATGTGCAACAAACTATGTTTCCAAGGCTGTTTCATGTTTGTGAATCTGGTTTCATAACCGGCACGAGAGACTGGCGTATAGTTTAGACAAAAAGAAGCCCCGCTTGACTCTTACCAGTCATAGCCCACTGCAAAAGATGTCTCAATTACTGGTGCAATGAGTTTAGCAGCTGTCATGATGTATTCCTCTGCCATGGATTTCCTAACAAAAAAAAAAAAAAAAAAAAAAGATATAAACACGGTACCGTTTCAAAAACACGTATACAAAAAATAACCAAATCTTGTTCTTGCTTCTTCCTGCACTCAGGACAGTCTTAGAAGTCAATCTAACCAGTCCCCTGCTACTGCTACTGCCCTGTATCTTGATAAAGCTCTGTTTTTTCTGTTTTCCCTTCACTGCACACTCTAGTTGTATCTTTTAAAAAACCCACTGCTGCAAATGTTAAGCAGTGTAACCTGTAGCATTTGGGGTAGATACTCTACTTCAGTGCAGTACACTGAACTGAGTGATCCAACCAGTTCTTCCAAGTGTGTTCTTTCCTAAGAATTATGAGGGCACTTTTATAGAGCTGTGGACATGTGAGAAGACTGGTAACACTTTCAGGAGCTAAAATCCATAGCACCACAGTCAAGAAAGAACAGACTCCACCACTACCTCTCACGTTCAATCTGTCTTAAACTGTCGTTTTTAATGGCTTCAATCAGTAGATTCGTATGTGGATCATCCTGGAGGGGGACAAAACAACCGCAAATTATGCCAGTATACATGCATTTTAATTATTTTATAATATTTTATAATATTTTATAGACAGCATGACTGTAAACATAAATTGATGCAAATTACATAATGTCAGTTATTTACTCTTCACACTTCAAAAAGCTAGCTTCAGTTTAAAGTAGTTTTCTAACCACAAAATCTGCAATTTGGCATTACAACTATTTTAATCCTGTTTTTCTGCTCACGTATGTGGTCATAGCTCACATTAGGGTTGTTAATAGGTGTAGTTAATGTAATTTGTGTCAGACTGGGAAGGCTGCAAATCACAGTGAAAATAGTCACATGCTTAAAAATAAGAGCATGCTTAAGCATTTGTTGAACTGCAATGGTATTCAGCAGATGAGGACTTGTGCTACCTTCTCATTACAGTAACTCACATGATCCTCTTGTGGTTTCTATCACACATCTCCGTTCATTCTACAAGAACTAATGCAGGTATGCTGGGCAGCCACCCCTTCCTCATTTATTTGGGACAGATCATAGATTTATACAAAATAAAGGCCAGAAGAAAACTCTGTGATCTTTTCTCTGACCTCCTCATAACAAAACATAGAACTTGGAATGTCTGTTAAAACTGTAGTTTGCCTATCCTTAGAAAGAACTTCTACAGTCTAAAGCTTTTCTTCCAATGAATGATCTTACATATTCTTCAATTAATTCAAGTGTTTAATGACCCTTACTGTTACATAATTTCTAATATGATAATTGTATATAAATAGCAATCATATATAAAAAGATATATAAGAAATTCTATATATAATTATCAATAAAATATAAATACATGAGCTTTGTATATTAGATTTTATTTGCTTATGCTAGGACAATAGGAAGCAACAGCTACTCTTAAGCTGCAAACAGTTTGAAGACTAATAATATTTTTAGGACTGAAAATGGAAGCTTTGCATCACTGAAAAAAAGACTGCTAAGAGAATAAAGGGCTTGCCTTGATCTTTCTACAGAGGACCTTTCTAATTGGGACCCTAAGCCTATTAATTACTTTTTCCTGTCTTTAACATCATGAGCTGCTGGTTTCATGGTACAAAGGAAGTCCAGTTTCCAATGAAGTCTAATAAACTAAAATAAGCATCTGTAGACTTTACTAAAATTTTCTTCTGTAAAATAACACTACAGTATTACAAGTTTTATTAGCACTTCATAACTTGCATTAACTCACTCGTTGCTTTGGTCCCTTTATTTTAGGTTATAAATATTTTATTAAAATTTTATATAAGCAAAGGAGGCAAAGCAGTGAGCTGTGTAAGTCAGCCTAGATGAATTTCAACAAAATCGTTATGAGGACAATCGTGTGGCATGGATTTTATGTACATCATATCTTTTGAGGAAAAAAGGATTTGAATGTTCTCAAACATATTTTACACTTCTGAGCGGTACTGCCACGCTAAGTTCATGCTGGTAAACAAAAAAAAAAGGTTATTTTAGATACATAAATACACGTGAATTTACATATTCAGTATAGTCCAAGCATTCAATGTTTCTCCTCCTTTCTCCTGATTTACCATATACATACAGTTTATTTTGTTCCAACTTACATTTGGTGAAATGTATTTGTCATCATAGTCCACTTCCAAGGGAACTGCAATCAGTTTTTGAAAGGCTTTTTTCATTTGCTCACCATTTCCAATAGCAAAATAACATAGGATCAAGTTGAAGCCTGCCTTCAGGTTTGGGGACATGCTCATTATATGTTCAAATGAAGAAATGGCATCAACGTATTGACCAGTTTTAATAAATGCAACTCCGATATTTTGCATTATTTTAATCCTAAGTAAAGAAATCGGGATTAGGTTACATTTTTAACTATCAAATCATACTGTATCCAAAACTTGTATTTCAGAACCATGTCTACTAGTAGAAACTCACCTCATCTCTTTGTGGACACTAGGAATCTGGTCTAGAGCCATACGGTAGAATTTGATAGCTTTGGCATAGTTCCGTTGTTTCAAATATATATTTCCCATATTCACCTTCAGTCTACCTATCAAAAGAAGTCAATGAGTTACAGCCTTTTACAGTATAGTTACAGCATTTGAAATTGTTTCAAAGTGACAGAGTAGAACAACTTCTTAATAAACTTGTCTTCATTATAGGTACCAGTGGCCCTCTAAAGAAGCACTGCACAGAACAGCCTTCTGTGAATTTTCCACTCAGAAGGAGATGAAGTAGCAATGAAACCTAGAAAAGAACTACCAATGTAAGATGTATTCTGATTTTGATTGTCAATTGAGGGATGACACAGAGATTATTTATAGTGGTCTCCAGGAAGACAGCTGCAAATAAGCATCTCTGAAAAAAGTGCACTGTAGGAGTCTCAAAGATGTGCAAAATACTGAAAGAAGCTTTCAGAAGGGGAAAGCAGAGTCAAAAGAGAAAAAAATTGTATTAGAGCAGACAATATAGTGTGCGCTGCATGAGAAAATATTTTTGGCTTTATGTTTAGCTTAGTCTATGGAAAGAAAAGACTTCATGAGTTGGGAGAGGCAAATCACATTAAGGCATACCAAGTCAGAGATTAGGAGTATCTGTCACCCACTCTGACTGGCAGACATGAGGGCTGAGATGTCTGTAAGTCAACACCATGCAGATGAAGTCCTTATTTTGAATGCCTGACTACCAGTTTTAATCCACTTTGGAATGTAACCTACCTCCATTGCTGAACATCTTATTCTTCACTATAACTTGATAAGTATTCAGTGCTTCAGCATACATTTCATTAGCAGCATACTGACTGGCCAGATTAAAAAGAACCTAAAGAAAAATGGAATTACAGGTACAAGAAAATAATATTGCTCTCTCAACAGTAATAAAATTAAATTCATAATAGATAACTGCAAATTTACCTTGGAAGTATTGCTTTTACCAGTTTTAAGCTTCCCATCTTTAATGCTCCTTTGTTCTTGTACATTGACATAGAGAAAACAAGTTTCAAATCTACTTATTCTAGGTAATTCTTTTATTTTTGTACTTAAATAATTACCATTAAAAGTCATGCTAAGTGGGCCTTAGACCTAAGTAAACACAGTATTATAATTCAAGGGTATTAAAAAAAACCATTAATGCAAGATAATTCTCAGAAACTGTGTAATTTATGACTCAAACATGTGGAAAACAGTCCTACTGCCTGCGGTCGCTCCGTTTACGAAGAGAGAATTTTTCCAAACTGCTGTTTCAAAACAGAAGTTCTGCTGGTGTCAGGTAAAACACCTCCACATTTTTTTCCCCAGCTTTACTCTGACCTTCCCTGTTAAGTAAATTACTAGGTCTGCTTAACTCAATGTATTCATTGTTAATAATTTTCTCTACAGAACTATCTGGAGTACAACTTTAAATTCCCCCTAAGTATTTTTACGTATGTTGTATCCTTTTTTTAAATAATTCTACTACTAATTTGAAAACAGAATGTGAATCTAGATACCAGCTTTTAAGATTTGGGATTTAGGAATATTAATATATCCTATTTCATGTAATGCATCCTCTGTCACTTTATGGTTCAAGTTCAAGACAGTGTCTGAGCTCTCCTGTTTTCTTCTCTTGGCAAGTTACATTTTCTAGACTATTTTTTAAGTACAGGGTTTACATCTGTTATATTTTGATATGCATGTTTTGTGATTTGGTAGCTGGAATAGATGGTTATGGGCATCCTTCTTCACTTAATGTTGACTACATGGTTTCTCAGGTACTTGAGATTGCAAGGGAATAGACTTGATGATATAAATGGATCTTTGCAACCCAATGTTAAGTTTTTAACTCCAAGAAGTCATTTGCTTTATCTTCATAAACTTCCCCCACCCCCAGACATAGACTGTATCTGATCTGGTACACTGCTAGGAGCATTACAACACACACACACACTCAGCTAATACTGAAATGTCTCTTTAGGAGGTTTGCTACCAACACCTTTCACTCACTGAAGATTTCTAAGCACTTACTGAGTAAGTGAGGTCTAAGTTGATGTTTTCTGGAGCAGCAATTTGTTCACGTTGTCTCACCAACACTCTTTCCTTTCTTCCAGCCTCTTTTGCCTTTTCCAGAGCCTTAAATAAAATCCTAGGATTTAGCAATGCCTTGAATCTTACTAACCCAAGACAGCAAATACATTCAAAACAAGTATGAAAAGAATATACTCATGTCCATTTTCTTTAGATGCATAGACTGTACCCAATGCCTGGAAAGTAGCAACATAACCCACAGAAAGGTGTTAATTAGCAACAAGCAGACATACAGTTAGTCTAAGTCTGCTTAGCTGTATAATTTTAGAGAAGTATAGTCACACACATATATATGCCATAATCACTTACAACCCTAGAAGATTATTCTACTTATATTAATCATAGAAAGCGCACATAAATGTTTAAAAAAGAGGGAGCATTTAGGCTTGGCATGTTTCCTTAGTTGCAGAAACCCAGTGCAGGAAGGTGCTGGATGGAAGAAAGTGAAGGCAGGAAGGAAACATGCATGTTACACAAATGTATACTCTCCATACACCTTGACTAATTCTGGATGCTGGTAAATTGCTTCCCTTTTTTATCTATCCACAAGTGGTATTTCACACGTATGTTCACAATTTGAGTAACTCCAAAATTAGTATTTTATCCAATTATGATTCTTCTGCAGATTGGTGTCAAGACCCTTCATGCAAGTAATGCTACGGGTCTACAAGTGCCATTAGCACTCCTGTATGCCTCTGCAAGGGTGCAATGGTTAAAAAAGTAATGGCTAGCACTCAAGGCAGCTATTTGGCAGCTAGCAGCTAAGGAAGTACTTCAAGACATAGCTTGATTCTCAGTCCTTATGACAGAAGGCAAACCCAGCTTGGCTGATTTATAGATAATGAGTTGGCAACTTTGATGACTTCTGCAGGAAAATGGATATTCTGCTGGACTTATCAGAAACTAACACAAACATCCTGGAAGACCCTCAGAATGGTCTGGTATAATCTACGTAAGAAACAACCCTTTGACATCAAGAAACAAAGAACATTCTTGGCCATACATGCAAGAGGCTCAAGAAAAATTAACAAAACCAGCTGGGTCATCTCCTAGTGAAGATGAACTTCAGCCATTATACCAGAAATAAATTAGGATAGGTCTGTAAGGATACTTATCCTGAATAAGTATAATAAATGGATAGACTTCTTTCATACTCTCTGATCAGCAGCTATCAGCAGCAGAAAAAAAATGTTTTATTACAAAAGTGCAATGTAAGAGGATCTTTGTCAGCTTGAAGGGTGGACCTGTCCAGTCTGAACACCAGACTTAAGCCCTAATTTGGGACTCAGAGTTTCACTGATAGAAGCCTTCTTGTTAACTCCCCAAGGAAGTAAACTCTCTACAGTGTGGGCTGCTAGGCAAAGATATGCTAAGTGAAATCCCTCTCTCCGAAGGAGCTATCAGGCTATTAGCTCAACAGATAATCCAAAAATCATTGGAAAGGAGTATAACTGAGGTAGGCCAGGATTCCAGATTGTTGTCCTAGTAGGCACAAGCATAAAGGCAGTCCTCACACAGTACAATATCATCCTGATATCAGAACTGTCGAGGCTGACCTACCATAATCAAGATCATCAATGCTTGATCTTGTCTTAATTTGATCAGGATCACTGGAATTGCTGCACAAACTGAAGAAAGGCATATACCAAGCCTTTTGACCAGAGAAACAAAAATGCATTCAGAGAGCTGGGACAGCTCTTTTCTCAAAAGCGACAGATACAATGCTTCTTTGTAGTAGGCAAAAAAGATATGGGATGTTACGCATCCTGAAAGACAGTCCTCAAGACAACTGAAATCTTCCAGTCGTAGTCTAATAGGGTAAACGTCCTATTCCGTATTTGAAAATACTCACAATACATGAGATATAAAATCATTGACAAAAGTACATTCTTGCTGTACTGCTTCCAAAGGTAAACTGCTGTCTTAAAGAGAGGAGGAAACCTCAAACTAAGTATGCTTCTTAATGAAACGCTGGTTATTTCTCTACAAAC
The DNA here is from genome assembly GCF_030463565.1 of Pelecanus crispus. NCBI lineage: Eukaryota > Metazoa > Chordata > Aves > Pelecaniformes > Pelecanidae > Pelecanus > Pelecanus crispus. The sequence goes on from NC_134643.1 coordinate 206,930,895, forward strand.
AAAAGGGTAGATCCTGCCACTGTAACATGAAATATCTCACCTACAGGAGGCCTGTAACATGCAAATAAAGGATTACTACTTAAGAAATCTGCCTAGTATAGATAAGACTTAAGGATAACATATGCAGTCTGATAAGAAGCATCACATAGGCACACAATATCACCTTGCATAAAAGAGCTAAGGAGGCCTTCACCATATATTGTCCGGTGCTCTGCACACGAAGTCCCTTCAATATAAGGAAGTCCTCACTGTCACTGGGTCCAGCGTGGCTCCCAAGAGCTGAATCAATTGTAGACCTCAACGCAAAGACAGACTTCTGAACAAAGATGATCTATCAAAAGACGGACTGCATGCTTCTTAACAGATCCAAACTGCAGCTAAGACTAACCCCTACATTGAAACAGCTGAGGTAAGATTAAATGACACTGTATCCACTATGTTTCACAAGACCTATTTGAAACTGTCTGAATCAGAGTGTGGACAGAAAAATATTCATGGGTGTCAAACAAAAAGACAACTTTTAGTGAAAGTGCTAACTTGTCCAAACAGCTTGAACTCACTAATTCCTTCTATACTAGATGGAAATCAAATGGGCTATAGCCTGTTATTTAGCCACTACTAACTAGCACGATATTGCTCTAGTACCCTCTACAACAGATAAATACATCCAAACTGCCTATTGGAAATAGTTCCTTATCCACAGTAATCTTCAACCCTATCGAGGAACTGTTTAGAAAAATGCTAGTTAGGCTGGGCCAAAACTGTGCCAGTAACCATGCTAACAATTTACAAACTTGTTGATTGATTCACAGATATAGACATTGTGTATAGTGGACAAACGGTGCCATTTTCCCAATTTGTAGCAAGGCTCAGACCATTACAGACCATCTGCAATCTTTGTAATGAATTTTGGAGCCCTTAGTCTTCAAAACATGAGAATTTAATCAAACCAAAGGCCATCTAGCCTAGGAACTGTATCAGACAGTATTAAGCAACTCAGGAAAGATGCTTTACCCACTCTTACACTCTAACAAGACCTCCTCAGAATACACTCCTAAACTAAAAAATTTTGCAGCTCAGATAACTAAGAAACATCATCTCTCATAGCTCTAGTTAATTTTTTCCCCCTTAGGGATCAGATGCCATCAACTTGAGAGGGCAATGGATGAGCACAAAGGAAATATACACTCCAAAGAACCCAATGTATCTCATTAATTCTAATAGTTGAGCCTGCTCTGCCTCCAGTAGTCTAGGAGCTGGAGCTGGCCAGTCCAAAGCATATGGAATAAAACATAAGCCTGGTCCTAAGAAGGATGAGTTAGAGGCAATTTTGATACACTGGAACCAAACACTAATGTGCTTTATTGCCACTGTCCTATGAAGGATACTGGTGTTTGCACTTTAGGGTTTGCTATACCTTAGAAGGTTCCCTTGTCTGAAGGACGGAAAGAAGATAAAATAGTTCATCTTGATGCTGACCCCTTATGGTGCAACAAAAGCAACATGGAAGGGTACTGTGGAGGTGGCTTAAGTGAGATTGATCTGGTGCTGAGCACCAGTCCTGGATGAAAATTACATTATCCAAAAAGCCCAAGCAACATCAAGGAAATGGGATATCACTCGGACAAGATCCTTACACATCTGAGGATCAAATGCTGCAAAGATGCCAATTACAAGCCTGGTATCGAAGAAGGGTCACCTACTCCCATAGACTCCATAGGTTAGACTGGGCAAATCTGTGCCAGTATCACTAATTGATCAGACCCATTTGAAGCAGCCAATGGAGATATGGGGAAGGGAGTTTTTGTAACACCAAAATCTTATCAAATATATATGCAAGAAATACAGCTCCTACCCATTTTTTTGGCAATACAGGGTGTGACTGGATTAGAACAGCCATAAGAAAGTTAGAATTAAGATGATTTTAATAATTTGAAATGTTTGAACCCAAGTCAGTTTGAAACATCTATCTATACAAATTGTTCTTCACATAAAAGCAAAAGTGAAGTGAAATCCAGAAAAATTACCAATTTCAAGTCTCCACAGCTGTTGGCAATGCAGCTTTCTTCAACCAGTTCATTCACTTTTTTTTCCAACTGCCTAATCTTCTCTTCTGAACTAAAATAAAAATAACAAAAAAAGGATTAACACTAGTAACATAACTGCGAACACTAAGGTTTTACACAGGATATTTTCAATAAAATGACACAGTGATATATCACGTCACAACTAACTGTTTTTTCCATCAAAGAAAATGCAACGTGAAACTATGCCCAGAGAAGATCCTCCAAAGATAACATATTCACACTTTTAATTTGAGAGCAGAGACCTAAGAAAACATAAATCCCCTTATGAGAACAAGACAGACATGCAAATTTCATGGACCCAATTTGTTCAGGAGGAGTAATGACAGAACAGATGGGCTGGCAAAACTTTCAAACCAAGCACCTAGTAAAATGAAATATTGTATTAAAAGCAATTAATTGAACCTTTATTTGCGTAGATAACTTTGAAGTATAGCTTACAAATGCAGATTTTAATAAAAAGTTGTTATTAATCTAGATTTTTTCCTCAGGTAAATAATGAAACATTTCAGTAGGATTCCCTATTCCTGTATAGCTATATTTGAGGAATGCAACTTTTGTATTGAAGAACTCAATGACTTGTTCTGAGTGAACTCCCCAACATTCACACCAACCTGCAAAACTTCTACAACCTCAGTTTTGCCTCAAGAGCTAAGGTCAGAGTGAACAGGGAGAAACAGCAGGCACATTCCCCCAAGTTCCTCCCAGACAGCTGCATGGATCATGGTGTTCCTTGCCTGTCACACACCCTTCCATAATCCTCCACAATTCTATATAAGTATCACAGCATTTGTGTGGCAACAACTACGTCCAGGCTGCTGAGCTACAGTCAGACCCAGAAATCACTAAAAGCAGACATTCCTGAAAGTCAGTGCAACTGCTCTGGTGAGTCAGCTAACCACACACATAAATGCTTGTGGCAGTATTCCACAAAGTGAAGAGTTCATCCCCTCAAGGTTTCATAACTGCCTGGATGTTTTTAAACTCTACCCATAGCTGTTTTTTTTGTTGCTGTTAATGCTTTTAAATAATTTGATGCAAAACTGAACAAACCTGTCTGAATTTTTCATTTCCAGGGGTGGAGCAGGACCTCTTGCTTGGCCAAGAGGATCAAATGAAGAACCTGCAAAATTCAGAGTACTGAAAATTGTAAAATAACATCTCCCTCTAGCAGCTGGTGATTTCTACAAACTGTACCTCTCATAGCTGCCTTAGTGTAACCTGCAGCATGCACTGCTGTCATTGGCCGAGCAACCCCATCCTTAAACAAAAAGGAAGACATATTAAAATAATGTTCCTAAAAAATAGACTGTGGACAGTACGGACATCAGTTACATATTACAAAACCTTTAAATACAAAAAATCAGTTGTTACCACCTCAGTAAACTGAGTATTTTTTAAAATGTTCTTATTTCTCAGATATTGTACATCTTAACTGTCTACAAAGTAGAGGAGCAAACACTATTGGGAAACTGTAACTGACACAAAGGAACACTTACTACTTTGTGTAGATTTTATATGTATTCAGAATACTTAGTTTCAAACCTTTTATTTTTAGAAAATTCTTCAAAATTGTTGGTCTTGAGATCTGTAATGTACTCTAGCTTATTGTCAGACTATTTCAGAACTCAGTTGCTTTTTCAATTTTTATTGACAATAGAGAGAATCCAATGAGATTATGGATCAGAGTGTTTTACTTGATCTAAACCAAGAGAGGCACAAACAAACTACAATTTTTTTCTGTTTGTAACTTATTACCATACAATGCCTTCCAACACAAGAATGTCTGACCCCACCCCATGCCAGCTTATTAAACTTCCCTGTCAGGACACTGAGTGCCCTAATAAACCTTAATGGCCCTGACCAGACTCACCTGGGGTCTCCAGCCACACACCCTACCCATGGACCCAGGAGCTTTATTTAAGCTCAGCCCTGGTCCCTCAGCCCTTCCCTGAGCTTTGCTGGAGAACTACTGGTTTCCAAATCAGCCACAGCTATGCCTGGCCACAGAGTCCCTTGATCCAGATTTCAACCCATGGACTGACTTCCTGGATTGATCTTAGCCTTGCCTTGTCGCTATTGACCTGGCCCATGATCATGGGTCCTAACCCTGGCCTATGCATTGACTTTGTGGCTTGACCTTGGACCTGCCTCATCACCACGATATCGCCTTATGTTCTGAACTTTTGGTTGGACATGGCCACCATGTCTGGGTGGATCCTACTTGCCTTGCTCAGTTATTGTGGGACTTGGTCCCAGCTGGTGAGGTCCCTGCACTGCTGGCCATGTGATTTTCCTCTAGACTCCTGGCTTGCCTTCCCTTAGGGAGCAGCCCTACTCTTGATGCTCCCTGATAATTCCTGTTTCCCACCTGGGCTGACACAAAAGAATATAGTGGCTATAGATATATTTAACATTAAGTTAATATACTTAAGGGTGGTGGTGGGAAAGTCATTGGTGAATTGCAGCAGATTCTTGTTAGAGTATAAGTACAGAAGGAAAACATGAAGGCCAGAATCTACCCCTCTCCTGTTTCAATGAAAAATTATTCATTGCATGTCAGTAAGTGTTAACAAGCACTACACTGGTATTGCTTCCAACCCTGTGCTCAAACAAAATACTCATCACAATCCTCAGGCTTTCTGACAGTAGTATTTTCAAAAAAGGACAAATTAAAACAGTAATAATTTGTATTATTTCAATGAACTTTAAATACTTGTATCAAACTTACCAGAAAACATCAGTGTTCCAAATCAATATAAAATGTAAGCATTTAAACTTTTACCTGTATAGCTCCTGTCATTGGTCTTCCCATAGATGAAGTTAAAGTTGCCTTTGACTACAAAAGTAAGTAAATAGTTTGAAACTAGCATTCACAAAGCATTAGAAGCCTGTAAAGGCTACATACAGTCTTCTCAACAGTGACTTCTAAGAGTTGATCTAATTCTCACATAAGTTCATGGCAAAATTCCCATTTATGTTATTCATATGCAATATAATTGCATATTATATTGCAGACTTAAAGGTGCTGAACACTTCAGTTAGCACAAATTCACAATATTGTTTTTTATGTATTCGGATATTTCTGTCAGACCTTTTAAAAAAAATTACACAGAAATTTATCTGAGGCAGCAGTACTTTCCATTATTAAAGTATTGAAATTACTACCCTTAAATTGAACAAATACTTCAGTAAGATTCTGCGTAGAGCTGATAAGAGATTAATATAGGGGCAGATTTTGAGTTATACTTTCATGAAGATTTCTTTTACAATAAATACAGATATACTTTGAAACTGCCAATGGGTATCTTTGTCCTTCTATAGTAGTCTTAAAAAAGTAAAGAAACAAATGTGAAATATTTAGCAGTAAGTGCTAAAGGTTGCTACAGATATACAATACAAACAGACAAAAATAAAGGGTTTCAGGCCACGAAAAAGTATTCCCCTAATTCCCACTCAGAGGCCTATGTTTTACTATTTTACCCATTATCCATCACACATTGACTCTGTTTTTTGTTTTTTTCTGCTAAGGCTGAATCTACATTAACAAGGACTGTAGTGTAGGAGAAGCAAATCTGCAGAGTGAAACAGGTAGTACTGTGGACTGGACAATGCTTTGGAGGTTTCTAGCTCTACTAATGCAGGTAAACACTTCAGTCTATTATCCTTAGGAAGTGCCTTTTTGTGCACTCCTTCAACCAGATAGCTTCTCCCATTACAGCGTGGTACTACAATAAACATCTGCAAATACAACTGCTAGGAAAAAGCAGTCTCAAAAGAAATATATCCAGAGCAGGTAACAGAAGGTTCAGGGTAAAGGCTGTATTTCAGTAACTTAGATTTCAGGCGTTCTTGAAATTGTTACCCAGCTAACTTGCGTTAAGAGATCTAAAGCAGTGTGATCTCCCTTTTTTATTTGTCATAAAACCTACAGTAACTTTGTATTGAAGAGTACCATCTTTTCAAATTTGACTGTGACAGGCTAACAGGTTGAAAATTATTGTGATAAGGGGACATAAAAGTGGATACATAACTAGTGCATAACTTCTGTTTCTGCAGCAAAACAGGTTTAAGTGTTACTTATTTAAGAGTTACAATGGGTTAAGTATACCAAAAAATATAATCAACTTTTTCTGATTAAACTAGAGGTGATTCGAAAGCCCGTATTTTTTAAGACTTAATTTCACCTTAACTTTCAGAAAACTTTCCCAAGCTCAAATAACTACCCATCCAGTTCCCCCTGCAAGAAAATCAGGTTAATACCTTGGAATCTACTGCCTTATGCAGTACATAACTTGATTTGCAGTATGGTTTGGGAGAAAAAAAAAAAAATCAGTAACCATGCCTTGACCAAGTGCAGAGTTGTGAATGAATTAAAATTAATGAATACATGTAGTTCACTGGATGGAAACACTTAGATAAAAAGAGCTCACTTTGCACAAGGAATTAAATGGTAAATTTATTTTTTGGTAAATACCTCATTTTCATTAATAACAGAACAAAAACCTACCCCAAATCCAGTAGCTAAAGGTCTTGAAGCTGATGTACCAGGAATTTTGGCTGTCACCTGGAGAAAAAAAGAACAAACAAACAACAGAACACTCCCCCCCCACATTAACATCCATATGTATTAATTATTAGTCTTTATGTAGTTTCTATAGCAAATTCATAGAAATAATGCTTTAATTGTTATAGAAAGAATTCTTATTGTAGAACCAGATTATTCTGGCAAAGAAATAACATTAATCAGACAGTTCCAGCTCTTCTTTAGACATACAATATGCACTTCTAAAGTGCAGGTGCCAACTTTTATATCAGTTTTCAAAACTAAATATAGATTAAGTCACAGCTAAATGAAAGTAAGAAAATTAATGTGAATTACATGAATATGGAGGGAAAAATTATCAGAACACATGGTTTTCTAAATCCCACTGCCTAGTATGCATCTCAACCTTGTAATTGCATGTCAGAGCCAGTAATTCTATGTATAGAATATTAAACACAGTCCTTCCAGAATATAACATTTTGCTCTTTAACAAGGTTTTATCTCATTTTATCAAACAAGAATACACATCTCCAACCGAAGTTCCTTGTTTGCTCTAGCTTAGCTCCAGAACTTAATGGAACTCGTGCTCTGCTAATTTTTTTTATTTATTTTTCATACAAGTAACTGAAGTCTCCATCTTCATGTTAGCAGTAGACAAAAAAAAAAAAAAGAAAAAAAAAGATAAGAGACTCCCAAGATAAGTTTGTACCAGTGCCAAAATTAGAGCTAGGGCTCTAGAAAACGTCTACACTATTGCAATGTATTTTAAAAGGTACTTACAGGGGGTCTTCTACCATGACTTGTTCTTGCTGCCTGTTGAAAAGCTACATCATTTTCTAAATCCTAGAAAAGATAAAATAAAAATATCAACCCCTTTAAAACCATAACACCTAAAGCCACAATTCCAGAACCTTATGACTACAGAAAGCAGATAAGTAGAAAAACAATTGTTCTTTCAAAAATACTTGACTTGAAGATAACCAAATGATAGGTTTTAGTGACAATAAATAACAATTATATGATTTGGTCTATCTTTTGTGGTAGCGTAGATTAGAAAATGTAAAAACTCATTATTTGCTGAAAAATAAAAACACACTGAGGAAGCAGAGCTTAAGTGATAAAATATAACATGAAATTTTATTTCCCTCCAAAAGCTTACTACTAGCACTATTTCTAAATTTTAACATGAATGCCTGTCATGCCAATACATTACAATATCTCATGTCTCTAAGGTCACACTGCAACTCCCATGAATTCAGCACTGGGATTTCACACAAGATACCAAGTTTTGCAATACTGGCCTTGCTTTGAGCAGAGTAGTGGGTTTGGACCAAATGACACCCCTGTTCCAATTCCACTATGCCAGCAGTTACCAGGAAGCAGTCTGCAGGGCTACCATAAGTCATCCCAGATGCTCTACCGATTGCACAGAGACCTGCAGGACTCTACTGTTATCTCCTTCAGCTGCAGCATAGTAACAGATCAATGACTGGTTGACCAATTGTCCTGGTTTCAGCCAGGATAGAGTTAATTTTCTTCCTAGTAGCTGGCATAGTGCTGTGGTTTGGATTTAGTAGGAGAAGAATGTTGATAACACACTAATGTTTTAGTTGTTGCAAAGTACTGCTTATGCTAGTCAAGGACTTTTCAGCTTCCCATGCTCTGCCAGGTGCACAAGAAACTGGGAGGGGGCACAACCACAATAGTTGATCCAAACTGGCCAAAGGGCTATTCCATACCATATGATGCCATGCTCAGTATATAAACAGGGGGAAGCTGGCCAGGGGGCAGCGATCGCTGCTCAGGGACTGGCTGGGCATCGGTCGGTGAACGATTGCATTGTGCATCACTTGCTTTGTATATTATTATTACTATTATTATTATAGTTGTTATTATCATTACTATTTTACTTTATTTCAATTATTAAACTGTTCTTATCTCAACCCAGGAGTTTTTCTCACTTACTCCTCTGATTCTCTCCCCGATCCCATCGGGGTAGGGGGAGTGAGCAAGCGGCTGCGTGGTGCTTAGTTGCTGGCTGGGGCTAAACCATGACACCAGCAAGTAGCCTCTTTTGTCAGAAAACGTCCTGCTGCACACCATCTGGGAAACACCACACTGAATGTGCCTGAATGTGAATATGGCCTTCAAATAACTATGAATTTATACTTTGTAAATTCTAACCATTAAAGCATATTAGATCTGCTATGAGATACACACAAGTATTTTGCTGGAATAGAAAACTATCAAAAAAATAACTATTCAAAAAGCTCCTGGTGAAACTTTATCTATTTCTTGCAAAATAAAGAAAATTTAATGTCAAAGCAGTAGTACACAATACTGTACCCACATGTTCTTATCTTGTACTTAGAAGTTAAAATCCTATGTATGGGAAAGGTGGTAAACACCAAAGATTTTTACCTCTGTGTCAAACGTGGGATTATAATCATTGTAGCCAGAATAAAGGTCATCTTCATCGGCCTCAGCAGCCAGATGCACATTTTGCATCATTTTTCTGTGAAACATTTAACATGCCAAATATTATCTCGGTGATTTTAAATATATATATCTCTTTAAAAGTGTAAAATATAAATAGTAGTAAGGTTTACAAGTTCAAAAGAGCTCCATTTTCATTTTAGTTTTTAATTGCTGCCTTTGAAATTAAAAATAAGCTATGATTAGTCATAAAAACTACAGTTCATCTATAAACAGTATTAAATGGCACCATTTCACAGATTCAGATTTTGTTAGGTATTTACACCACTGTCATGGAAATTGTTTTAAAGATATTTATCATTAAAACCAAATGATCATAACAAGTAACTGTACTACTTTCAAGCTGGTAGCTTTACATTCTCAGATAATTCAGATTTAATATAATTTTCTCATATTCTGAAGTCTGCTTTTTTTAATTAGACCAAACCATAGTAGTCAGTCTAATGAAAGATCTGTTCTAGCTTCAAATCTTCCTTCCTTCCCGTCTTTATCTCAACACAGCCACACCTATTCTCTATATGCAACATTCTTCATAAAATTTTGCCATTTCAATTCAAGCAGTTTTTAAAAACTAGAATTAAAGAAGCCTGGGTTCCAATGTCGTTCTTCACAAACACTTTAGTGTCCAATACGGCCGCATTCACCTTGTGGTCTTTCCCTCACCGAGGACACCACGGAGGTCTCTCTTTGCCTGGCCACCTATTTAATAAAAATCTTCAGAAACATTTGATTTCAGCTAGAAGATGAAATACATGCACTTTAGCAAGTAAGCCTGAGCCAGAACACCGCCCTGCACACCCCACTGAGGGCCGCTTCCTCTCCAGCGAGATGCCCGCCGCCGCTTCCCACTTGGCCGCGGCCTCCTCGAAGCCGTGCGCGGTGCCGCCGCGGCCCGAGGCCCCCGAGGCCGACCCGCTCCTTTTCGTGGGTTTCCTCAGTCAGCGCCCGCAGCGGGGCGCGGCGGCGGCGTGCCCCGCACCGGCCCCGCCTTCTCCAGGGCGGCGGGAAGGCACCGCCGCGCTGCGCCGTGCCGCTCCGGCCGCAGAGGCCGCGCTCCCGGCCACAGGTCGGCGAGGGGCTCAGACGGCCTGCTCTCCGGTCGCCCACCTCCCGCTGCGGGCAGCACCACGACCCGCTCCCCCTGCGCCGAGCGCGGCGGAGGCCGGCGGGCCCGGCCCGGCCGCGTTGCTAAGGGACACGGCGGCGGGCGCGGCCCCCTAATGCACCGCGCCGGGCCGCTACGAGACGGGAGCGGCGCGGGCGCCGCCCGAGACTGGCGGCCAGGGTGCGCGCTGGCCGGGCGCATGCGCAGAGCGGCTGCCGAAGCCTTCACGCCGGTGCGGGCGTCGGGTGCGGTGAGGGGAGGTTCCCGCCGCAAATGGCGGCGCAAGAGCAGGGTGGGCGGCGGGGACCTTTAGCTGCTCGCAAAATTCGTCCCCTCGGTTGTCAGAGCTGCCGTCTCGCCCGCCGCTTCCTGCCGGGATCGGCTTGGGCGTGCTTAGTCTTGGGGTTAATGAAAGCAAGCCGGCCCTCATCTCGTTTCCACAAATTAAAACAGCAAGGAAATTCTGGCCTCCAAAATGCAAAACTGTAGGGGTGCACCCATACAAATGCAAAAATTTCCATGACTTGTCTTTTAGATGGGAAACTACTGAACTCTTCCGGACAGATCTTGCAAGGGGATTAGTGTTGATCACTCAACTAGAGCTAAATGCAAACCAAATTCGACTTTCTGCTCGTTCTAGGACTTACTCTGAATTGATCCTGCAAACATTTAAACATACATTTAATTTCCTGAGTTAGGTTTTGCATATTTCCAAGATGGGGGCATGTGTGCTAAGGAATAAAAGTTGTGTCATATGATGGATGTACAAACATTTTATTTTCCCCTGTGCTTTCCTCATCTTCTGGAAGAGGAACACAAAACTACTGCGAAGGATGGCAGACTCATCAGTCTGTCTACCTTTAGTCCACAGGATAAGGAAAACATAAATGGAAACATCTGTTGTCTGCTAGACATTGCTTTGCTGTGTGCAAATAAAAGTCTGCAACATGTGGATAACATTTACCGACTTTAAAGGGAAAATTATTAGGATAAATGAACTAGTGTTTCTGAAACATTAGAGAGCAATTAAAATTCAGAATGGAGGAAAAATTCTAGACTTCTCCATAACGGGGAATTTAGGATTACAGGATCATAGAATAATTCAGGCTGGAAGGGACCTCAGGATATCTCTCCCACCTTTATACCTAGTTTAAATTTCTTTGTGTCTCTTCCCAAGAGTAAAGCCAACCTGCTGTCATTTTTATGGCGAAAATTGGTATTTTAAGCTATAGATTTGCTATCGCGAGGGAAAAGCAACTCTACTGTGGTAAAGTAAATGGCTTCTTGCATAGCTGTCAAACCTTGCGCTCGAGCACGTGTCCCACACCTGAGAGTACCTCATCACAGCGCATGGCTTTTTGGCATGTTTCTCCAGCTCCAGACTCTTGCTGGCCCGCGCCCTCCGGAGCGCGGCAGGGCTCCACCGGCAGGCACGGCTCGCTGGCAGCGGCCGGCACCTCCGGGCAGGGACCTCATCGCAGCCACCGCTCGCTCTGGCTCTGGCAGCGCTCAGCTGCACCGTTTCTTCCAGTGAGCTGAGAAATCTGCTCTCAAAACTGAAAGGCTTAATAAAAAAAGGTCGGTAAAGCTTCCCATCTGCCATAGTCTCTGAAACGAAATAAAAAATTAAAGGCCCTAATGTCTTAGAAAAAGATGATTCCTACTACCACTTTTACTACTTTCTCTTAGTTGGTATTTTGGAAACCCTGACAAGTGTCAGCCAATTTGCCCACAGCAAATCATTACACTCTGGGGAAAGTTTACCATCCCTAAACGGGAAACAGAATGGAGCAGGAATCTCTGAACATGCCTACAGTACTTTTGAGAGAGAAAATAGTTTACAAGGCCGCTTGTAACCTACCCCTACTGCCTTATGCTAATGGCATAAGAAAGCTGCAGAGACAATATACAATGCGGAGCCAGAACACCCTTTTTACAGTCAGGGTTTGTGGGCATTATGCAACGTCAGTGCTTTCTGCTGCTCACCTTCTTTTGGCCTTGAAGTCCTTTCTGAAGAGATAAGGCACAGAGGATACAAGTGAAAGGTCTTTCTACTCGGTCTCCCAACAAGAGAAACAAAGATAACATAAAAAAGTATTAAGACATTATCACTTCTTGCACTAACCTGTTCACATTCCATGTGTGAACCACTTTCACACAGAAACCTGAGACTTGAGACCTTTGGACATGAGAATCTGTATACCTGAAGTTTCTGGAATACAAGTTTTTTTCAGAATAACAGACTTAACGTGGGAAAAATTTTCACATGAGTTACTTCCCACAAATGATGAACTTCAGCATAAGAAGGCACCAAGGCACCACTGGAATCTGAGCATGTTCATATTATCAAACTTTCTTACCTTCTAAAATTGGGTGTATACATTCAAACCAGCTATTGGAGAGGTCCCTGGCCTGTATGGTCCCCGACCATACTGGGAATTGTTTGGGAGAATGGTAACTAGCTAACATTATAATGGGCTGTTTTAACCCCAGAGACAGTCAGCTCCAGTGCCTGGTCCAGCCCCTGGCAATGCTGCACGTTGCCCATGCTCCTGCAGCGTGCACCGGGGGCCAGGAGCTTGGGACAGTCCAGCTACTATTTCTGACATCCTTGCAACAACATAAGAGTCTTAACAGACTTTATTTATTTATCTTTCTAAAAGCTGTGTCAATCTACAATTTTTTTTTTTTTCTGATGCTATGAAGTATAAGCGAAGTTAGCGATAGGACGAGAGGAAATGGGCTTAAGCTGCGCCAGGGGAGGTTTAGGTTGGAAATTAGGAAAAATTTCTTTACGGAAAGGGTGGTCAAGAATTGGAACAGGCTGCCCAGAGAGGTGGTGGAGTCACCATCCCTGGAAGTGTTCAAAAAATGGGTAGATGTGGCACTTGGGGACATGGTTTAGTCTAGTCTACCCTTGATTGGCTTAGAGTAGACTTGGTAGTGTAGGTTAATGGTTGGACTGGATGATCCTAAAGGTCTTTTCCAACCTAAATGATTCTATGATTCTATAAATAGACCTTAATGCATGAAGATTAAACACAAACCCCCAAAATCTCTGGATCCTTTGTGGCAAGACAGGACCTTACTCATGGGTTGTGATTGTAAGACATCTCCTAACAAGATCATACTACAAGGAGAAACCCATATAATGTAATTGTCTTTACTAGTTTTGGCTAAATCCAGAGGACGATCTGGAATGTGAAGCTGCCAAAAAAAACGTAGTAAATTTAGCATGCACCCCAAGCAATGTTGTATGCTGTGAATTCCTGATCCTTTTGAGTTGGATTAAGCCAGCACTGTCACTAAGTGAAGTTGTCCCATTCTTTTCCCACCTTCTGATTTTCATTCCTGCCCCGGGTCAGTCCTCTGACTGGCATCATGTTAGATGCTTGTGCAGCTGAAGCAAACTGCAGATCTGATCAGGTTTTTGTTCAGTTACCTTTCAAGACATTAAGTGCCTGATCAGGTAAATTCAGTGAAAACTTAGGGCAGATTAAGGAGATGATGAAGCTATACTCTTAAACAGTACGAATTTCTTTGCCTTTCAATACATGGTGTATCTGTCTTTTTGAGCGGTAACATTGCAAATAAGGACTTAGACGAAGTGTTCCAGAACCTACTAACTCGGGTTCAGGGGTTAGTGGCTACCGTCTGCCTGTTACAATCACTGTTAATGTGTACCTTACCCTTGCTCTGGCAGTTTAACTGTTTGTCTCATCAGCCACTAATTGGTGTTTTTAGAAAATGGTCTGAATTGAAAAAGTAATTCTCCCATTATAATCTTTAAAAAGTAATTTTCTAGCATTGAATTCTGGACTGACCAGGTGTTCAGAATTTTCTGCTGTCATGCGGAGACCCTTCAGCTAGCTCGACTGCCACAAACAGCGAAGCTGCATTTAACTACTCCTCTGGGAACTAACAGATCTTGTCAGCATACCTGTAAAAATTACTGAAGGGAAAGAAAATATGGAATGCATTTAAAATTGAAGCCTTTCTAATACTCAACTTTTCAAAATATTTTCTTTTTTTAGTTGAAAATTTAAGAGTTGGCTGGTAATTGAACTTAATGGTAACTAAATTTATTTTAAGGACTAAAAATTTAAAAATTAAAGCCTCAGATCCTGCTCTTCCTATACTTGAAAATTCAAACTTCAACTGTTCAGTATTTTGCTGACTGGTCTATATTACAACCTTGATACTCTGGTCTCATTTATCTCATCAACAGATACATATTGCATGTTACTGTCCTCTGTGATCAAGTGTATGAACAGCATGGGTGTTAGAATCTTTATATATTAGCTCATTATTTCTGTGCTGTTAAAAACACACCTCTCTACCACTTAAAGTTCTTATAGAAGAACTAAAAAAATTAAATTATAAAATAAAGTTTCTAGAGCTACTTTTGATGCAATGATAAGTACAAGGACCAGAATGTTTTCAGGGTTAGGTTCTTAATGAGGAATTAGTTAGGTAAAAATATTTTATGGAGTTATATTGGAAGTTTTTAAAAGAGCTATTTCAGAACAGTTCTAAAGGTGGGGAATACTCAGTATAGTTCTGCTCTAAACACCAACTTACTATAGAGTCTGTATTTAGTAAAGCAAGTGAAGAAATCAATTTACATACAATTTGAAAACAAAATGAATGGAAGAACCTCATTATGAATAATACATATGTTATGAATAATGTATATGTTGTAGTTTGGGTTTAAGACATTTGGAACGGGAAAATTATCTTAACAGGTATTTTTACTATTAAAGGATGTAATTCCATTAGTTTTGCTGAATCATGTTTTTGTAATATCTGTTTTGCTACTATTTACTTTCTGATTCCTGCAGATAGCTTCTTTAAGAATCAGCATTTTAGCAATATTGGTAGTATTTGCATCAGACCATTTGCACTGTGAAAAACCACCTAAATTAACTGCACAAACTACTAGCAATAATTAAAATTAGTTTTAATTGTAGCATAATTTTAATGTAATCACTAGTTATAATTACAGTATGCAAACCATTAGTTAGAACTCTACAGAATAGGAATAAAGTTATTAAAGCTATCACTTTAAGGCATTATGTTTTCTGAACCATTAAGATCATAGTATCAATGTACCATAGTCCATTACAAAAGAAATATACTTTCTGGTTGCTCTGGTGAGCAAGTAACGTATTAAACCCATCTAATACTTAACAAATGTGAACTATGCCTCTGTTTTCACCCCATGCCAAAAGCTCGGGCTAGGACACTCTGTATTTTAGAAGCATGCAATTCCTTTATTTTCTGCAAGGGGGAATTCACCTCTCCTTCATGTGCCACCTCCCTGGGGCTCACAGTTAATGCTAGATATTGCCCCTTGTTTATTAGACGACTCTTTTATAGCATCCTGCTCCTCCCCTGCAGTAAACCCACCTCCTCTCCGCAGCCAGTAGCGGATTTCAGCTCCTCACGTGGGGCAGTAGAGGAGCATGCTCAATAGAAAGAGACTAAAAACATGGAGGGATCAACTTGCAGCTCCCAACACAAGTCACGTCTGCTCCTACTGCTGGGGGACTTAGAAGAAAGAATATATATGCTGGTGAGTGCATATTTGCTCCACTGGGGCCTCTCCCACTGCCAGTACAAGCCCTCCTTTTCATTCCCTAATGGAGCCCAGGACCCTTCACTGTATCATTGGTTATAGGTTTTTGATGTTTCTGGGCTTAGGGTACCTTCTGGCCTTCCCATGTGAATTGCAGAAGAGGGAGGAGAATGACTGTCCCTTATTTATGGAGGCTGCAAGTACTGGGCCTAAAAATTCTTATGCTTTTACACAAAAACAAAACTTTGCTCTTTTTAAATCATATTTTCTTCCCTTGCCTTATACTTCTGAGAATTTAATTCTTTATATTTTCCTTTCTTCTTGCAAACTTCTTTCTCTGCTTTTCATCTACTCAGTTTGGACTCACCAATGTGTCTGGTCACCACAAACAATGGGGAATATGGCTGCTGTCATACCCTCATCAAATAACTAATGCAGAGCTATGTGGCTTTGTCACTAATATATGGATGACAATAATATAGTTCAGATTTCATTGCCGCAGACCTCTTGTTTTGTTCACCAACAGAACTTAAAGGCCCTGTAATTGCTGTTATCACCACTGTGATTAGCTCTCTGTAGTAACACCTTCTGAACAGTTTAACTGAGCTTTTAATTCTGCTGAATCCATTTGTCTATCTGTAATGGCTTTTGTCTCTAATAGTCTATTACGTAAGACAACTTAAGGTATAAATACACATCTCAAGAGGTCAAAGAATATTAAAATAACTGATAAGTACTTCCAAATGGGAGTGGTGGTGAACTTGTTCCGAAAACCATGTTTCCAAAGCCCAAGAGACATTAGTTTTATGTTCTAGAAACTTGTTTTCCTTTGAAGTAAAAACTTGAGTACACAAAATAAGTATACATTGATTGCTTCAGTTACGCTTTGGTTAGACAAAGCTCTTTGCGTTTGTAACACGTGCCAAGTCATGCCATTGTGAATTAGTCTTCAAAGGAGCAAAATTGGCGCTTGCTAAAATCATAAACCAATGCTTTCTACACCAGCTTACACAAACTATGAGCAGCAGAAGTGGCACGGCATCCTGCGCCCTTCTGTCCCACTTCCTTAAATCTTCCCGCGGCTCCGTTGTGGCCACTTTGCTCCACCTACATTTCCCAGCTACTGGCAGGCCTTGCGTTACACGGGTGGTGTTAAGGTCGGGAAGTCAAGGCCATACCAGTTTGGTTTTCCACCTGCTGTCCGTTGTGGTCTTTGTGATGCCTTTAGGAATTTATACTTTTGAGATCTCTGTCTCTGTTAAATGTGGTTGGAGTTAGCAAAGTGCTAGTAGGGGGATGGATGTACAAAATGATTATATGTCTTCTTTGTTTTTCTTCGAAACTAGAAGAAACGATAGCCAAACGAAGGTTCAAATGATAGCCAAACAAAGGTTCGCTGAACTTTGTCAGTAACTATGAAACGTTTATTCTGGGAACAAATGTATTCATTTTCAACTTAATTTTTTTCAGAAAGCCAAAAACACAAGAAAACTTGCAAGTGTTTTTCAGCTATATTAAGAGCACAGTAATATAATCTTTGATAAATAAGCATTTAAAATTCTAACTTTTTTCTTTTCAGGAACATCCAGCATAATTACAGAGCAATATGTACATGAGTAGGAACTACACAAATAGAAAAAATGAGTATAGAAAAAATGAGTATTGCAGCATGCCAACAGGAACAGTAGGTGTTGCAGAGCAGCTTAAAGAATTATATTGACATTGTAATGTCAGATTTTTGCACAATTTAAAAAACGTTTCGTACAAAAACCAAGGTCGGCAAACATGTTTCTTATATAATTATAGTACTATATACTTTATAATACTTATATATGAAACTTATATAATTCAAGAAGGAAGTATTTTTAAGAATAATAAGGCCTTGCTTAATGTAGAAAAAGTATGGAACTAGTTTCAAATTTGAACTTTACTTCGGAATTCATTTGTGCCCTTGTGAAGAAATGGGAGCAATGGGGTTTGATGTATTCTAGTACTGTCTCTGGCCCATGTGTGATGGGGTCTTTGCGTCCTCCAAGGTGGCTGTGAATCATAGAATCATCCCAAGGCCCAGACAGCTGCCAGTTTCATTGGGAGCTCACCTGGGGGTACCTGAACACCTTTGATTACGCGGCCGTAGGGGCCTCCCTGGTTTAATGGTAGGGTAAAACCTTGGCCTTTACCTGAAGGGTAAGACCTGGGCCTTGTCCCAGCCCAGAGCGGGTACATCAGGCAGGCCTCCGTCCTGGCAAAGGCCGCCCTCCTGCCCCTTGTCCTGCAGGTGACCGCTCTCGCCTGCTGCCTCTTGGTGCGGCCCGAGGGCGGACACGCAGGGCCTGCCTTTCCACGGGGGGCAAAGCAGCGCTGCCGGCGCACCGAGTTCGTGCGGAGGACTGCGCTGCTGCTGGTGTCGTGGCCGTGCCCCCTCCGGCCGGCGGAGGACCGGGAGGGGAAGGAAGCGAGCCGGGACTGGGCCCAGGTGAGAGCCGCCGGTGGCGGGGGCCGGGGAGAGCTCGGGCGGCGGCAGCCGGCGGCGGCGGGGCCGCTCTCTCGCGCACGGCCGCGCGCCGGTGGGCGGGCCCTTTCCCCGTCAGGGAAGCGAAGGCCGGCGGGCGGCTCGAGGAGCGGCCGCTCAGGGGCGCGGCGCGCAGCCAATCGGAGCGCTCGTAGCAGGAGCCAATGGGGGCGGCCGTGACATGGCGGGAGCCGTGGGTGGGGGGCGGGTGCGCCCTGAGGCGGAGGTGGCGCTAGCGGCGCGGTGCCGGTTCGCGATCGTGCATCTCCGGGCCCCGGTCCCCGCAGGCATGGAGCCCTCGCAGGTTGCGATCATCGGCAGGTAAAGTCTCTCCTCTCCCGCGGGTAGGTGCAGCGCCCCGGGGAGGAGGTGCCGGCCCGGCTCGGCCCCTGGGGGCTCTGGGAGCGGGTGCCCGGGGACGTGCGAAGGGGCTCGGGCGCCGTCCCGGCGAGGTCCGGCCCGCGGGGAGGTGGGCTCGCTGCCCTGGCGTGCAGGCGTGGCCGTGCCTCAGCCGCCCCCGCTGCAGGCGTCGGATGCCGCGGCGAGGTGCGAACTGGGGGCAGTCGGTGGGTTTCGGCACGCGGAGCCCGCGCTGGGGAAGGGGAGCGGCGCGAGGGAGGCCGGGCCGGCTGCTGGGGTTCGGGAACCGAGGGGGGAATGCACCAGTTTGGCTCATTAGAAAGTGTCTTTGCTTAAGTCCCTGACAGCTCTGTGCTACTTTAAAAAAAACAACCCAAAACGAACAACATCCACAGCATCTCTACTCGAAGCAGGTCATCCTCCAGGTCCAGAACACTACTAACACTCACTGCAATGTTTTGTGTGTGCATGCAAGTGCAAGAGGAGTGGAGAAATCTGAGCGCAGCTTTTAAGATCCTATTTGTCAACTATGTCAAGAAACTCCTAAGTTTCTCTCGGGCACTCCTGGAGTAATACTTCCTTGCCACAACAGCAGTTATTTCCGACTTGTGTGGGAATGCAGTGTTTCATCCTCTTCTTGAGCTAAAACTGCAGTTCTCTATTTGAACAGCAGTCTAGCAGGGGGAGAAAAAACGTGCCAGGCAGTAACAACCCCCTACTCACCGCTGTAACTCTGGGCTAAAAGCATGGGCTGCAACAAACTTTATCAGGGAGACCACTTGAAGTCTCCGGACACGTGTCTCGGTGCCGTCATGTGACGGTGACAGAGCTGGCTCTTACCGGTGGCAGAGAGCTGGACTTACTTTGTATGCTCTGTAGTTCAAAAGAAAAACAAACCCCACGATCCTAGAAACCTGTATCAAAATAAAAAAAAAAAATCTTTTGGTCAAACACTTACTTAAGGAAACTTAATTTAAAAGTGCAATCTGAAAGAGGTGGTGCTAATTTATAAAGATACTGGTAGCTCAGATATGCTTGTTTAAGTGATCCAAATGCTCTTATTTTAGAAACACTTGTTACCCAGGAGTCTACAGTAGCTAACAAACCTTGACCCATGCCTTACCTTTTCCGTAAGTGGGCATGTTCTGTAGTTTGCCTGAGAACTTCTGAGGTCTGGGCTTACTACAGGGAAGTGTTTGTGTGTTTTTTGCTTTAAATGGTAAGTTTAGAGTGAGAACTTACTGTCTGCTTAACAACACTAAATGCAAAGTTTCACTTTTTTTTTTTTTTTTCTTGGTCACAGTTATTTCCACTGATTCCTGCTGTTCCCTGAAACTTCCTGTTTTGTTCCTTTTTTTATATTTAAACCAAGGGCTGAAAATGTTCCTGTTTTCTCTTCCTTCTTTCCTCATCTGTCCTACTGTTTTTCTCTGACTTTTAATCTCCTTTTAATCCTTTATTGATGCCCTAGTGGCCTTGCATTTTGCAGTTGCTAGAGGTTGCTTAAGTTTAATGCTAAAAATACAGTGATCTTGGAAATGACAGGAAATGCATGTAATTATCAAAACCCCCACTGTAACAAGTAATGGGTATGGAGTTCTGCTCTTGTCTTTGTTAAGGAGGTTTTGGGGGTTTTTTTTGTCATCTCAGGTTAGTTTAAGCTTACTACACTGTTCCACAGTGCTTCTGTTTGAAGAGGCTGATGTCTGCTATAAATCTAATTAAGATAAAACGTCCATTGCTTTAAGAGTCGTGATAAAGTTGTCAGTTACTGCAGGTTTCCTCTATGTATTTCTCAGTAATGTGACTTCACCAAAAGATGTAGGCAGACTGTTTATGCATGTCTCCAGCATGGTAGGGTGCTTCATCTAAAAATAAGGGTAGTGTGAGAGGTCAGTAGGTGGAAAAGCAGTATCAGACCTATAGGGGTTTGTTTTGTTTTGGTTTTTTCCCTTTTCACATGCTTAGGGTACTTCCTGAACTGTAGAGTACTCATAGCTGTGGTAGCTGGGCCTTAGGTTTTCTGATCATCTCTGAAGCAGGATCATGAACTCTTGGACCAATGGGTTGGTGACTGTCTTTAGGATATGAACTGAACAGATGAGTTTTAAAATTAAAAAAAAAAAAACCAAACCCAAACCTCTCTTTTATGTAATTCCATGCACCTTAACTCCAGGTTAAGATTGCAGCTGACAAACCTGTTGAGTCCAGTGTCCCAAAGTAGTGGTTCCTACTGTTTTGAATTCTGCTGTCCTTTTTCTATTTTGTCTTTTTTTTTCCTCACTATCTTTCTTCCAGCTCTCAGAGCTATACAGCTAGCAAAGGATGTTTCTCTGTTAGAGGGAGATTTGTTTCTTTCCAAAATGTAACAGATCTCTTCATCAAATGTTGAAGAGTCCAAGCTCTGTTTTCCTTCTTGCAATGCTTGTCAGACCCACCCCCCCCCCCCCGACCTTCCCCAACATAAATGCTTCTTTATTAATTGGCTGATACTTGTTTTCTTTTCAGTGGACTCATTGGTCGCAGTTGGGCCATGGTGTTCGCTGCTGGAGGCTTCAAAGTGAAACTTTATGATATTGCACAACAACAGCTAACAAGTGCACTGGAAAACATTCGGTAGGTCACCTGACTTGAAAGGACTGGGATTGTAATGAAATTGTGGGATTTCTGTAATTATCAACGAACAGCCATGTCTCACTGTTTAAGGGAACATGGATTTTTAAGCTTGGAAGAAGGGTTTAACTTAGAAGTACAGGTCCTGTTAAGGTCAGAAGAACTGTGTTCCCAAATCTCTCAGTGACACTTCTGAAGAGCATTTTAATTTTTAAGTAATGATTTAAGAGCTCAAGTTTAGATCGAAATTCTTGTAACAGTGTTTACCATGGTTAGATTATCTATAGACTAAGCTTAAAATGAACATAAGAGTTTTTGCATAGAAAGACCACAAAGACTTTCAAAATGAAATTAGGTTAATATGGATTGCTGAGGAGCCCTGCTACAATTATTAGTATTTTATAACTAGAATTTTTTAAGTTCTTTAATATTTTTTGAGTCCTAGAAGAACAGATTGCTAGTTCCACTGACGATGCAACTACTGATCAGTTATAGTAGAGGCTGGGAAGCATCTTTAGAAGGAGCAAATTTGAGAGTGTGAGCACAAGAATCATACTGGTTCAGACCAACAATCCTCCAGCCTTTTACTCTGTTGCCCTGTGGCACTACGGCTAAAGCCACATGCTCTTGGTACATGACAGCTACAAGTTCAAGTCCTGCCTGTCTGCTTCCCTCCCCCAGCCTTCAGTGCCTAGAAGTTGCTTATGTATTCAGTAACTGTAACTGGACTTCCAAGTATTTCTCTAACCTTCCCTTGAACCTCTGTAAATCCCTTTGTGGCCTCCTTGCCAAAGGACTTTGTGTTCTGCAGGTTTACTGCTCACTGTGTGAAGAGCTATTTCTTTTTGTTTGTTTTCAGCCTGGCTCCTCAGTTGCTTTGTTTAGCCCCTATTCCTTATGTTAGAAGGGACTGGTTGGTTCCATTCACCCTATTCTTGCTGAACCTGAAATACAGCTTTTTATATGCCTTAGAGAGAGAGAGAACATTTATAGAGTGGTTCTGTGCACAATGTTATGTTGCTGTATCAGCATTTAATTCTAAAGTTCAGGTTGCTTCATGATCAGCATTGACCTAAATGTGTCAGCCCTCACTTCGTGATGCCTTGGAGTGAAATAAGTCAGCTGTTGTATGTAAGCTGACACGGGGAGCAAGCTGCACCTAAAAAAGGGTTGTGGTGTGTTGCATCCTGATTGCTTTCTGTAACAAGGCTTGCAGCAAGGAGGAGTGACTTCAGGAGCCCCTTGTAGGTCAGTTTAGTTGTTCGAGTTTAGAAGTTAAGCAGTATGTGGTATCTAGTGAGATTTGCTACAAAAGGCTTGATAACAAAAGAGGGGGAAAATCTGTCTCCTGCAACTTTTTTTTTTTTCTCCCCAAACCTCTCTTTGCAGGTAGGTGTTAGTCAGACCAAACATCTCTGTTGCTACACCTAGATGACAGACACTTTCGGTTTTTGCAGAATTGCTGTCATAGTGGTAGCCGTGATGAGATTCTGGATTATTGGGAGGGGACAGTTTTGCAGTCTGCCTTACTAAAGACAGAACTTTCCTCTAATTTTTTCTTTTTCTAATAGCAAAATGAGGACTTTAGCCTTCCAAGGTTTTTAGCTTGGAAAAGTGAAGCACAAAATGTCATGTGTAATAGGGTAGAGTGCTGTTTGGGTGTGTCTGTACTGTCCTGTGCCTGCATGTGCTGTCCCATAGGAATTCAAGGCAGGTTTTGCCTTTTACATAAGGTGTTCTTAACTCAACTTGTAATTAACTTGCGTATCTTGGCTGTTGTAACATCCTAGTTAAAAAGCCTAGTTTCAGGACAATGTAATTTTTGTGACAAGAATACAAGCTATGCAGTTTCTTCAACCAGTATTTTAATGACCGTATCTATCAAAATACGGTCAAACTTGAACTTCTTCGCACTGATTTTGTAGCACACAACCTGCAGTAAATCCCTTTGAGTTACTGATATGATGATAATTGTGTAGGAGCTGGAGCTTGAGTAGGTAATGAGGGCTCACAGGAGAGCAACTGACAAAGCTGGTCAGTGGCTACTTCTCTGGAGTTGCTGGGATTTGCTTTCCTTTTTCTCTCCAAATAGCTAGTACTTTTAGGGAAGTTTTTAGGCTTAGGGTTTTTGTGTGTTTTTTTTGTTTTAGTATTGAAGAGTATTTGTTCCCCTTCAGTCTGCAGTCCATGAACTTCTAGTGTGTGGAGGTAGTCTACATACTAAGGAGAAACTGGAGTGTACAGAGGACTGTTTGTAGTTTCCCTTTTCTAAACAAAAGTGGGACTTAAGTAGCGAACAACGTTAACTTCTAAAAGGAGATGATACTCCTTTGACAGAAATGATACTGAAGTATTAATTAACTATTTTATGTGATGGAATTTTAGTACATTGACTTGTAACTCGTTCTGAATTTATATAAAGGGCGTCTTGGGGTTCATTAACCTAATGAATTCAACTCTCACACAGCAGTAGGTGGGCAGCAGGGGTGTGTAGTCCTGCAAGAGGACTGGAATGAGTCTGGGATGGACCTACGATGATCATGAAAGCCTGTATGTATCTGTATGGAAAATCTGAAATGTACTATGTGAATGTATTCAAAACACTTGGTTACAGGTAAAAAAAGACTAAAGCGTGGAATTTGGATTTACTGAAGCAAGCGGAATTACGTATCATGTTGCCACAGTATCAGTAGACCAGGTACAGAAAGAAAAGGATAATGTGTTTACTGAGGCCTAACATGGTGTGATGGATTTACTACCTATCTACCTGTTGCCAGACACGTGGCAGTCCGTGCCCTGACACACAAAATGACCGCACATTGGATTGAACTGGGTGTACCAGTGGCATTATTAACCAGTGTCTGCTCTAATGGAACAACCTTTTGTTCTGCTGAAGTAACAAACTAATGAACAGCTTTATGCCACACTTGACCTACTGAATATACGCTCTAGTAACCTGCCTTGGAAAATGTAACTTGTGATATCCAGTATGCTTTCTTCTGAGTCAGTGTGATTCTGGTTTGAATGCAAGATTGATAAACTTTAAAATAATGAGAATTAGAAAAAACAAGTAGTACCCTATCCCTGAAAGTAATCCTAAAACATATGATGCAGAAATGTTTTAGTGCATGGCCCCCCAAAAAACCTTTACAAGTCTTGTAATATGTAAACTTTTTTCAAATAGTTACTGTGCTACTGTTCTAAACATAATTATGCTGCTGATAAAGACTGATTAATTGCAGTGGAAATGCTGTATTTTTTTCCCGTATGTAACTGGTTCATGTATAGAACAGTTTTTGCACATATAACGAGAGACTATTTGCAAGGGGAAGAAGTTTAGTTGACTCTGAAGAGGACACTAAAACTTGGATATTTGCACATGCATTCTGTGATTTCTTTGTAGAATTAGATGCTGGTTAAATAAGGTATTTACTTGGATACAAACCCGTGTCTCCTCCAGGACACAGGAGCAGGTAACTGGTTTTAATATATAAAAAAACAAGCAGTTGTATGCATGAAGGCTGTAGCTAACTTCAGAAACAAAATCATAGATCTCAGGAAGTAGTCTGTGCTAAAATATAAAGACAAGATTATTTTTAAAACTGCATTATTATGTTCAATGGCACTAAACAGTAAATTCATACTAGAAGCTCTTTTGTGTCTTCTGATCCTTTCTTCTCTTAGCCCAAGTAGAAAATTTTCTGGGACAGGTTGAAGTTGACTTTGAAATGGTAGTTATATCTAGGGATATGGGCACGTAAAAATACTATTGCTACTTTTATTACATAGATACAAGTGAAATGCAATAGTAGTGTCAAAACATGGAAATATTTGTTTGGAAGTGAAACAACTTTGAACCTTTTTATTAAATAACAGGGACTCTCCCCCTTTAAATTAATTTAAATTTAATTAATTAAAATGAAAAGAAATTATTAGTGAGTTCTGTAGAAGTCCATTCTGGAAGAACAGAACTATGCCTTCTGAAAACTGATATATAGTGCTAAAGTTGCATGGTACTGAATCTAAACTCAAAAGTGAGGGTGTTCAGTGAGAATTACTTGTATGTCAGCTTTATCTGACTATAGGTTGTTCTTCTGCGTGGTTCAAAGATGTTAGGCCTTTAAAGAGTTGGAGGCAAGCAGTCTTGAGATCAGCATATCACACACTTCATTAAGTATTAATTTAACCATAAATTTTATTGGACTTGATATGTAGTAAAGTGCAGTATTGCACTAAGCAACCTTAACTTTTTCTGTGCTGTAGGAGCACAATTGCTGTGAAAAACGAACAAGATGCAGGGGCTAGAAAAAAGTAGCATTTCCCCACCTGCCCCTGGCCAAGTGGAGAGGAGTACTTTGAGTTCTTTACTGTTGTGAATGGGGATCTGGAACTTGTAATTAAGTGCCCGATGTATGGCAGGTTGCAAAGCCAAGGCAATAAACCATATCTATGCCTATGACCTCATTATTGCCAGAGTTTTGAAAGACTCTTCCCCCCATAACTCAAGCTCATCATCTTTATTGTTACAGGAGAAGATTAGTCATTAGAAAAGACATTTGGATGTACATTACTTCTTGCTGTCTGGTGCCCTCTTATGCTTGGTTTGTATAAAAAGGGGAACAGCTTACTGGATTCATTTTGTAGCATGAGGAGTACACTGATACAGGCTTTGCTCTCTTTTCTGAGCTCATGGCATGTTCCATGGCTGTGTGGTTACATACTTTTCCCAAGCTGGCTTCCTCTTCCACTGTCTGGTCTGTATTGCTGTATTGTATTGATACTGTATTTGTATAAGGGCAAAATGCAGCTTGGCTTAGGTCTTCCTTGATAGTTTTATATATCTCCTTTGGGGGGACACCTCCTAAGTGGACAATTCTAATCAAAGTATATTTTGATCTTGAGGGCCTGACAGTTGGCACATCAAGCTTGTGCTAAATCATAGGCTTGATTCTACCTTTCAATTTTACCCACCCCTGCCCTCCCCACCCCGAAAAATGCAATAAACTAGCTAGGGAAAATTGCTTCATTTGCAGAACTAGCTAGAGAGTGTGCTAATAGGCTTTGGAAGGGGATAGATTCCATCTTTCCAAAGGTTCTGTGTGGCCATTCTGTAGTCAAAAACACTTCCAAAGGGAAATTTTCTCTTCTCACCTCATTCCTGTGTGGCAGCCAGTCCCCTGGGTAGCTAGAATATATGATTTAAATAAGACTGCTTTTTTGCAATTACAAAGGCTGTGTTTTGAGAACTGTTACAGTGTTGACATTTGCCTGGTATGGAGAAGTACATGTCCAAAAAGTTGGTGAAATCTCCATCCCTGAAGGCTTTCAAGGCTTGGCTACACCAAACCAAGGCTAACCTCATGTCGTTTTAGCAATAGCTCTGCTGCACATACAAGCTGGACTGGAGGCTTTCCAGGGCCCCTTTCAGCCAGTGTATTTGTGACTGTGGGAGACCCAGGTTTCAGGCTGGGTCTGCATGGCCAGAAGCAGGGATGTGAACTCGACGCTGGTGAGGCCGCACCTCGAATACTGTGTCCAGTTTTGGGCCCCTCAATACAAGAAAGACATTGAGGTGCTGGAGCGTGTTCAGAGACGGGCAACAAGGCTGGTGAAGGGTCTGGAGAACAAGTCTTATGAGGAGCGGCTGAGGGAACTGGGGTTGTTTAGCTTGGAGAAGAGGAGGCTGAGGGGAGACCTTATCGCTCTCTACAACTACCTGAAAGGAGGTAGTAGTGAGGTGGGTGTTGGTCTCTTCTCCCAAGTAACAAGCGATGGGACAAGAGGAAATGGGCTCAAGCTGCGCCAGGGGAGATTTAGATTGGATATTAGGAAAAATTTCTTTACGGAAAGGGTGGTCAAGCATTGGAACAGGCTGCCCAGAGAGGTGGTGGAGTCCCCATCCCTGGAAGTGTTCAAAAAGCAGGTAGATGTGGCACTTGGGGACATGGTTTAGTCTAGTCTACCCTTGATTGGTTTAGGTGGGCTTGGTAGTGTAGGTTAATGGTTGGACTGGATGATCTTAAAGGTCTTTTCCAACCTAAACAATTCTATGATTCTATGAACTGTGGGTCTCTGTTTTAGGTAGGCCAACTTTGGTTTTGGTGAGAATTTCCATCTTGAACCTAAACTTAAAACAAACAAACAAAATATTAAGAACCATAGAAAATGGTTCCTAGCAGGAAGGTTTCCTGGCATAAACTTGTCACTTCTGATGCCAAAAGCATCTTGACAAACCTAAGGAGTGAACTTACTTAGCTCACTAAATCTGGAGACAGAATTGGAATTGATCTTTGAAGGGTAAGAAGTGACTTGTGATGAGTTGCAGACCCTGCTCAGACTCGGCAATATCGGTGACTCTGCATTTACCATGGAAAAATATAATGACTGTAACTGCATTTTCCTGTTACAAAATCTTTGCTCTTGTTGCAGCATCCAGTTTGTGTAATGCCAGTATAGACATCCTGAGAGTGCTATGGCTGGAAAACAGTTTGTGTGTGTGATAACTTTAGGAGACCTCAGACCTTTGATTGGCTTTTGTGCATCACCATGCTCTTACGCTATGTTGTGGCTCCTCTGTAGTCCTTCATGTTATGCCTCTTCAAAACTGTGTCAAAGGCAGATGTGTAACTGTCCCTCTGTAATATACTGCCATTGCTGTGGATGAAGTGCATTTGGCAGCACTGGATCTCTCTTGTCTGGACAGAAACGGATACTTTTGTGGTCCAGCTTGTATAGAATCATAGAATGCTTTGGGTTGGAAGGGTCCTTGAGAGATCACCTAGCCCAACCCCCCTGCTGTGAGCGGGGACAGCTTTAACCAGATCAGGTTGCTCAGAGCCCCATCCAACCTCACCTGGAATGTTTCTAGGGATGGGGCCTCCACTACCTCTCTGGGCATCCTGTTCCAGTTTTCACCACCCTCATTGTAAAAAATTTCTTCCTTATGTCTAGTCTAAATCTATTCTTCTTTAGTTTAAATCCATTATTCCTTGTCCTGTCACAACAGGCCTTGCTAAAAAGTCTGGCCCCATCCTTCCTATAGGCCCCCTTTAAGTACTGAAAGGTCGCAATAAGGTCTCCCCGCAGCCTTCTCTTCTCCAGGCTGAACAACCCCAGTTCTCTCAGCCTGTCCTCGTAGGAGAGGTGCTCCAGCCCTCAGATCATTTTTGTGGCCCTCCTCTGGACCTGCTCCAACAGGTCCATGTCCTCCTTGTGCTGAGGGCTCCAGAGCTGGACACAGTACTCCAGGTGGGGTCTCACCAGCGTAGAGTAGAGGGGCAGAATCGCCTCCCTCGACCTGCTGTTTCAAGAACATGTAATGTGTAATAACTTTTCCATTGTGTGTTGTGTGCTTACCTTTAGTCTGGGGAAAGTGGGAAGAGGGAAGGTGATTGCTAATGCGTTCATATGGCCAATTGCAGCTCAGTATTAGCTGCTTACTATTTGTCTGTTGCATGTGTGGACAGTGAGCGGGTCCCAGTGTCAGGAGCTTTCAGTTGCCTACTTGGTCTTTTGTGTCTCAGGGTAGGTATATGGGGTTGGTGATGGTTTGTTGGTTTTGGGGTTTTTTTTTTGCCATGCCAACTACCCTCTCATTTATCAGACAGCACTAGATAGCACTCTGGTGCCATGACTGGTTAATGGTCCTAGTCTTTGGGCCATGGTGGTTGGCTGAACTTACGAAGAATAATATTGGTGTTGTCTTCTCTTCTTCTCTCCTTTCTCCTTGCTGGTTTGGGCAGTAAGTTTGTGATTAAGTGGTCTTTAATCTTGCAAGTATTTGCTTGTTGCAAAAATGTGTGCTGAACAGTATGACTGCCCAATAGTAGCTGTGGATAAAGGTGAGGCAATGCGACATGAACAAGATGGGTTAAGTATTAGCATCACTTGCAAAGTCCTTCTGTAAAAACTTTTAGAATAGGATTTGTAACCATGAGAATCCCAGGCAGTTCGTGATCAGGAGTGTTATTATAGATTGGGTGCCTTATCTTGAAGCAAATACTGGCTCAGTTCCCAGAGTAGTGTTGACATGGGCAGTCAGGTACAACAGTAAAACTCTGGAGGAAGACAAAATTTGGGCTCTAAAAGGAAGTATAGTATTTTCTTATGGATGTGAATTCTTCATTCTTCAAAGACCTTACAGGTATTAGTCAAACTCTTCAAACTGTGCACAATACAATTGCAAAGCGAAGTCCTGTGGTGTGTTCTATGGACGTGGCTGCAATCACCTCAGTCTGTGGTCATCCTCAGGGATGATCACCCTGAAGTCTAGGCTGCTTTGAATAAAAAGTCATCCAGTAGAGGTCAGTGATGCACTGCTGTATGTACAAACCAGTCTGGTTTGTGCCTTAATGTATGTTCAGTATCAGGGGAAGCTCCCTTCCTTTGCCACGAAAGTGTGGGCAATCTAGTACCCCAGGGGAATATAAGGAGGGTTTAGCGTTTGCAAGACTTAAAATTAATTTGTGGAACAAAACAGCCAGAATGTCAATAAATGTATTGGTGAAGGGGTGGGGGGCAAAAATATTTTCCTGTGAGGGAAGGCCAAAATTCAGTTAATGCACAAATTGTGTTTCCTATTCCATGCTTTAAATAACTATACTAATTTAGATAGATAGCTAGCATGAAGATTGGTGATGTTAACAGGAAGATTTTTGTTTAGGAGGAAATATCAGTCCAGCCTTAAGTTCCAAAGAATGAAGATGGTGGTTTTGTGGGTTAATTAAGAAATAGTGTTCTTGGTGCTCAGTGTAGTGTGTAATGGCTTATGACAGAGAAGCAGAAATAGAATCATAGCATCATAGAATCGTTTAGGTTGGAAAAGACCTTTAAGATCATCCAGTCCAACCATTAACCTAACATTACCAAGTCCACCACTAAACCAATTAAGGGTAGAGTAGCAATTTCATGTCTCCTGGCTTGGTGGCTGGATTATTTATAATGAAAGTAAAAACTAGGAATCATTAAGATTGGAAAGGACCTCTAAGATCATCATTCCAATCCCAACACCAACCCAACCCAACACCACCATGCCCACTAAACCATGTCACAAAGTGCCACGTCTACCTGTTTTTTGAACACTTCCAGGGATGGTGACTCTACCACCTCTCTGGGCAGCCTGTTCCAATGCTTGACTACTCTTTCCATGAAGAAATTTTTCCAAATATCCAATCTAAACCTTCCCTGGCGCTCTAAGCCTCCCCTGGCACATGATAGGATGGTCATCACTGGCAGAGAAGGAAAGGTATGGAACAGGAGACGGATGCTACAAACTTCTGTAAAAACTTGTGGAAGAAAAACAAAAGTCAGATCTCTCAGCCTGTCACTCTAGCCTTTTTGAACCCCTCAGTTACTAGTCATGGAGTGGAGTTTCAGGTGACCAGGAAGGATGAGAGTAGTGTCATACTGCACAGAAGGTGAACAAGAACTTCATTCTCTTTTTCAAAGAAAGAAATAATTCTATTGTGGTCTCTTCAAACTTAAATTTTGGTTTTGTTTTTTAAAAGCAATACACAGCCTGTGAGCAAGAGGATGCTGGATTTAGGCAAGCGTGCCTGGGAAATGAACTCCCAATGAATGGATAGTTAAGACCTTTTGAATTAGAGGAAACGGCTTCCAGTTGTGCCAGGGGAGGTTTAGACTGGATATTAGGAAAGATGTCATTGCTGAAAGGCTTTTCAAGCATTGGAATAGGCTGCCCAGGGAAGTGGTTGACTCGCCATCCCTGGAGGTATTTAAAAGACGTGTAGATGTGGCACTTAGGGACATGGTTTAGTGGTGGACTTGGCAGTGTTAGTTTTACAGTTGGACTCAACGATCGTAATGGTCTTTTCCAACCTAAATGGTACTATGGCTGGTTCCTTACCATCTCACCTCACAAGGTGTGAAGGAGTCACAAGTTTGGATACTCCAGTTCAGGTGCGCCTGTTTCTTTACAGATGAAACATTGGCAACTTTAGTGTGCTGGAAGCCTTAAGTCTTGGATGGAACTCCTGTCTAGCAAGCTGTGGTGTACCCTGGCAGCTTGGAAAATGGAGCTGAAGCTTCCTCTTTCCTATTCTTTACCATGCAGATTGCTCAAAGGTGGAAGTCTGTGCTTTCCAGCTGTCCATTTACTGTGTTGTTAAGAAACCAAATGGGGAAGTCATCCAGAAACTTGATGGATTTCCTGCTTATTTCTGTGACGCTGCCTGGAGGGGTGTGTGTTTGAGCACTTCACCCCCCTGCCCTTTCCCCCCCCCCCCCCCCTTTTTTTTTTTTGTTTCCTTTCTTGAAGTACTTTTAAACAAAACGTACCAGAAAAGAATTTCTGACTAGCTTAGCTTTGGTTAGGAAAGGTCTGGGTTTTTGAGCCTAAATCCATGTTTGAGAAAAGAGGCAGAAAGCTATTAATGGAACTCTTCTCATCAGTTTTGGACTGGATAAACTGGTAGGAATACTAATTTTGGCACCAAGTCTGAGGGACTCCAGGGAAACAAAGAGGACCGACCTGAGCAGTGTCTAAAAAGCATATGACTCTTGGCTTCGTTTTCCAGCTGAGAATAAATTGAATGTTTTCAAAGCTCTTGTCCAGTGTAAACAGAATGCAACGCCTAGCTGTTTACCCAGGCGTGCTCTGCCTAAGAGTCAAAAATAATTGTCCATGATCAGCTCTGACAAAAATAAAAAGGAAGTGTTGGAACTTGCAGTACAGAAATTATTATCTGGAGTTAATTGCTGAAGCAGTTCATTGAAGAGGAGAAAGTTAATGCTTGTAGGAGTTAGCAGTGTGCGTAGGCATGCATGTGGATTTTTGTTGTTGGTTTTGTTCTTCCCAATTCGAAATATGGGTACATATTCTGGTTTAGAAGGTGCACTGTCGCCTTTACCAGCTTCAAACAGAGCCTCTGTTGACATCTTACCTACTCCCAAGTTATTGAAAATCCTTTGATTTAACATACAAAGTCCATGGTGATCTGAAGGTATTTGTTTCTTCTGACTGTTGTGCTAAACCAGGAGCGGAACTGCTCTATGCATTTTTTGGCTACTGCTAAGTGGCTACTTGGCAGTCCTTACCTTGATTTTTAGTGGGGTTGCTCCCAGGATAAGCTATGGCTGCTCTGGGTTGGTGTCAGAAAGATATATTAGGAAGCTGTTTTGTTTGCTGGGAAACAAATGTTCTCTTTTCTGCTACTTTGAGTGGAAGAAAGGATATTGAAGTAACTTGCAGAGCAGCAGATGTTTATGACCTCTTAATAAAGCCATGATAAAAGTGGTAGAACCTATATTTGCTGTATTTTCTTGGACACAATACAACTACGTGGATGCTGATGTAAAATTCTGATTCTTTGGAAGTTAATGGTAGATTTACTGAGCCAGTTCAAGCTGAAGATCTGAGGGCCCAGTGAATCTCTGCTGAAGTTTGACTTGCTTCAGTATAGTTAAGTAGGAGCCAGATTGTCTTTAAATAAATCCCTGCAAACTTTCATCTTTGACTTCAGAATACTGTGATCTAAATGTCTTATTCTGAGCTATTTTCTTTGGGGAGAAATAGGTACTTCCATCATGAGACAAGATGGATTGCATACTTGGATGCCTAAAAAAGATCAGACAAATGCACCTGAAACACTTAGTTCTCCCCTCTCTAAAAGAGAGCTGAAGATGATTGTCTCGGATGTGCCTGTTGACAGGGTAGATGAGATGAATCCCACTCATTTTGTTTAGGAAATCTGGAGGAGGAAGCTTAATATTTTTACTTGAGCTATGAACTCAATATTTGTTGACAGGAATGAGCTCTAATTAAAAGGATGGTTTGACAAAGTGAGAGTGCATTATCACATGTTGCTCAGCAGATGGCCTGGAAAGAGAAGAGAGAGAAAAAAGAGGCAATGATCTGCATCCCTCTCCCGTTTCAATTAATTTAAAATGATGCTTAAAAAATATACATGACACCTTCTGCCACCTCATGAAGCAACTGGTAGCTGAGGTCCAGTTGCTTCCTGTCTGGTTTGTTTAGGATTGCTGATGTAAAGGTGGCTGCAGTGGTGTCACTGGCAGGGGGTGAGGAAATGCTGCTGCAGGGTGTAAGTGCTGGAGCTGGACTGGAGAAGCAGTCTGGGGCTGACATCCCAGTCTGGCTGCCTGCCCTGCTTTGTAAGGACTAAGGACGGTGTCTGTCTCTGTCTGCTGTAGATTGTGACAAACATACGGGGTCCTGTCTCCTCTGAGCTCTCTAGATACAAAAATGAATCCAATGTTACTGTCTGGATATGTGGGGGGGGCCTGGGCAGGTGTATTAAGGACTGAGGTGTGGCTGGGAGTGGAGATCATCTGGGCCTGTATAGATAAGCTCTGCCCATTTAACATGTACTGTCCTGTAAAGCCCTTAATGAAGACTGTCATGTGTGCCCCAGTCACTTAGGAAACGCATGATGGATCACTGGTTATTTCTATATGCAGTTATATTATTTGTGATACAAAAATACACTAACTTTTTCCAGGCTGTACAGCTTCTCTGTTTGATACAGCTTTTCCACCCTCCAACTGGCTGGCAAGTGCAATTTATTTATCATGTAAAAAGGCATCCAGAAAGAAGGCAAAGCTTTAGAACTAGATTGGTAGGGAGAAGAAAGGATTTTTTTTTTTTCTTTTCCCCTGACGCTAATCGTTAGTTCAATTTCTTCCTCTCTTCAGGATGAGCAATTTTTGCTGAATAATAACCAAAGGCTCAGAGGGGTTCTGGCTTGAGGTAACTGACAGATTTAACCATGATAATGGCTACATCAAATAGCTTTAGGTTGATCGTGATCAGATAGTTCAATCCCACTTAATTTCTGTGGAAATTGCTCCTCTAAGTGACTTTTAACAGTTTTGAAAATGGCTTGCTTGCTCTGGACTTTCAAGGGTTTCAAACCCTTGAATCTCCATCCTTTATTTGGGGGGGGTGGTTGACAATTACCATCAAAGATGAGGAAAAGGCAGAGGCACTTAATGCCTTCTTTGGCTCAGTCTTTAGTAGTCAGACCAGTTATCCCCAGGGTATTCAGCCCCCTGAGCTGGAAGACAGGGACAGAGAGCAGAATGAAGCCCCCATAATCCAGGAGGAAGCTGTTAATGACCTGCGACGCTACCTGGACACTCACAAGTCTATGGGGCTGGATGGGATCCACCCAAGAGTACTGAGGGAGCTGGCAGAGGAGCTTGCCAAGCCACTCTCCATCATCTATCAGCACCCCGGTTAACAGGGGAAGTCCCTGATGACTGGAGGCTTGCCAATGTGACACCCATCTGCAAGAAGGGCCAGAAGGAGGATCCGGGGAACTACAGGCCTGTCAGCCTGACCTCAGTGCTGGGGAAGATTATGCAGTGGTTAATCTTGAGTATGCTCAAGAGGCATGTGCAGGTCAACCAGGGGATCAGGCCCAGCCAGCATAGGTTCATGAAAGGCAGGTCCTGCTTGACCAACCTGATCTCCTCCTATGGCCTGGTGACCCGCCTAGTGGATGAAGGAAAGGCTGTGGATGTCTTCTACCTGGATGTAAAGCCTTTGACACCGTCTCCCACAGCGTTCTCCTAGGGAAGCTGGTGGCTCATGGCTTAGGCAGGTGTACTCTTTGCTGGGTAAAAAACTGTTTGGATGGCCAAGCCTAGGGAGTTGTGGTGAATGGAGTTAAATCCAGGTGGTGATCGGTCATAAGCGGTGTTCCCCAGGACTCAGTATTGGGGCCAGTTCTGTTTAATATCTGTATCAATGATCTGGATGAGGGGATTGAGTGTGCCCTCAGTAAGTTTGCATATGACACCAAATTGGGTGGGAGTGTTGACCTGCTGGAGGGTAGGAAGGCTCTACAGAGGGATCTGGAGAGGCTGGATCGGTGGGCCGAGGTCAGTTGTATGAGGTTCAACAAGGCCAAGTGTCGGGTCCTGCACTTTGGTCACAACAACCTCATGCAACTCTACAGGTTTGGGGAAGAGTGGCTGGAAAGCTGCCTGGCCGAAAAGGACCTGGGGGTGTTGGTTGAGAGCCGGCTGAACATGAGCCAGCAGTGTGCCCAGGTGGCCAAGAAGGCCAACAGCATCCTGGCTTGTATCAGGAATAGTGTGGCCAGCAGGGCTAGAAAAGTGATCATTCCCCTGTACTTGGCACTGGTACAGGCCACACCTGGAATACTGTGTCCAGTTTTGGACCCCTCAGTACACGAAGGACATTGAGTTGCTGGAGCATGTCCAGAGAACAGCAACGAAGCTGGTGAAGGGTTCGGAGAACAAGTCTTATGAGGAGCGGCTGCAGGAGCTGGGGTTGTTTATCCTGGAGGAGAGGAGGCTGAGGGGAGACCTTATCGCTCTCTACAACTACCTGAAAGGAGGTTGTAGTGAGGTGGATGTCGGTCTCTTCTCCCAAGTAACAAGCGATGGGACAAGAGGAAATGGGCTCAAGTTGTATCAGGGGAGATTTAGATTGGATATTAGGAGAAATTTCTTTACGGAAAGGGTGGTCAAGCATTGGAACAGGCTGCCCAGAGAGGTGGTAGAGTCCCCATCCCTGGAAGTGTTCAAAAAACGTGTAGATGTGGCACTCTGTGACATGGTTTAGTAGGCATGGTGGTGTTGGGTTGACGGTTGGACTAGATGATCTTAGAGGTCTTTTCCAACCTTAATGATTCTATTGTGTTCTGTTCTGTTCTAAACTGTAGAGACTTTCTGAGAAGGTGGCATGTCCAGCCCCAGCAATGGTGTGTACTTGAACATTCACTTCAAGCTCTGGCCACTCACTTTAGTAGCTACTTGAATTTTCTGACACTTGCTCTGTAGTCATTACCTATGTAGGGGTATGTTTTTTCTTAGGAAGGATGCCTGGCTGTATGGAATGTATTTATTTATTTCTATACAGTTAAACAGTGTTTCTGCACCGAGGCTTTGTAACAAGAGAGCTCCTGTTTGTAAAACTAGATGAAGTATATTAAAGGAACATCCCTTCCCATTAAATATGAGTATAAAAACTCTTGCTGATCCTGCCCCAGTGAGAACAGGTTTGAGGTGGTGACAAGCTTGTGTCTAGGAGTAGATCTTAGAGCTGTCCATGCTTGAAGAGAAGAAAAATGTAAGACAGAGGGAGCAAAGAGAAATGACTGAAACTAACCTTTATATTTTTTGAGTATAAGCATATGCAGCGGCATGGCAAATAGCATAATACTACTGGGTTGTTAATAAGCTTTTTAAAAAATGAATGGTGGTTTAACAATGATAAAGTACTTAAATGTGTATGTTGTTTCTGTCAAACAACAGCAAACAAGTGAAAGAGCTGGAGGAGTCAGGATTCCTGAAAGGAGATTTGAGTGCGGAGCAGCAGTTGGCTCTCATTAGCATCTGCACAGACCTGAAAGCAGCAGTAGAGGGTGCTACTTTCATTCAGGTAAGCAAAGATCTGACAACTCCTAGCAAACAGTTTTGAAAGATGATCAAGAGCTGTGCTGTGCGGTTGATGGGCAATGGAGAGTTCAACATCCTGACCACATAAGGATGGTTGTGGTTGTTCTTTCTAGCCTAGTATCTTGACATGGGAGATGATGCCTCTTTGCAGGATTTCCCTACTTGAGAGTCCTTGCA
Organism: Pelecanus crispus; assembly: GCF_030463565.1. Lineage (NCBI taxonomy): Eukaryota > Metazoa > Chordata > Aves > Pelecaniformes > Pelecanidae > Pelecanus > Pelecanus crispus. Next base: position 206,967,774 of record NC_134643.1, read on the forward strand.
AGTTTCTTTTGGGTTATGTTGGAAGAGGCTGGTGGCTGGCTAAGCCAAGAGAGAAATGCTGACCTCCAAGTGTAACAAAGACTATACATGTTAAAAAGACAAATGTGAGCGTGTGGGGGACAGGAGATTCTTGGGGGAGAGATTATCTCTTAGGGAACACCACACATTCTAGTGTTGGGACTAAAATATGTTTCTTCCTCTCCAGGTACCTGGGGAAGGCAGGGAGTATGGCTATGCCCAGGGGTGACTTGTGTTCTGACTGTGGGGGAGCACTGTAACCAAAAGCAGCTATCTGACAGAGTGTTAAGAGTATTAAAAACAGGATTGATACATAGTGCTGGAGTCTGTGCTGCTAAGTAAAATTGGGATGGGGAACAAGTTGTATTACTGAACCTGATAGTCTGTGGCTGCTTAACTATTAGTAAGCTCACTGGCATGGGCATCGTTCAGGGAGTAGGTGAACTGGGGACCATTTCTGGGGTAAAGTATGAATGCGTTTGCATTGGACTTGGCATCTTGGCATGGTTTCCCAGTATTGTTCCAGTGTTGTACTATTAACTGCCCCTACATGTATGTGTGCTGCACCTAAGTGTTTACAATTTATACTGTTTCAGGCTGGAAATCCCGCAGTCTGCGTAGGTGCAACACATCCCTAATAATAAATTGAATTCAAAGGGCACAGACTTCCAGACCTTTTCTTCCTCCCAAGTTGATGAGGTGGAGGGGGAGAGAATGGGAGGCAGAGCAAAGCATCACACTGGAGTCAAGGTGTGAATGCACCATAGATTTTTACAGTAGTATACTATTTTGTGTTCACTTCCCTTTCTCCAGATCATGAAACTATATACTGTTACCCCAGTATTTTACTCCTTCATCAGTAATGAGCTCAGAGCTTGTCAGTTCATATTATTGTTTTCATATATGTATCGCCTACCTCTACTGAGTTTAATCTGCAAATTTATCGTCTAGTCACTCAATCCTGTAAAGTCTTTCCACAAATGTTTGCAGTTGTAATGATGACAACTGACTTAATTTTATGAGCTAACTTTCAGGTCATTTATGAATGGATATAACAGACAGTACAGGTATCTGTGAAACAGCACTGGTCAGCATCTTCCACTGAGTAAGAACTGACTGTTCTTTCTACCATCTGCTTACTATCTTTTTACCAGTTACTGTCCATGAAAGGACCTTTTATCTCACATGTGACCAGTTAACTTCCTTAAAAGAGTTTTTGTTTGTTTTTTTTTTTTTTTGTTTTGGTTTGGTTTTTTTGCAAGACTTCTGGGCATTCACACTGACTGCATCAGCTACATGACGCCTGTGCCTGTGCTTGCTGCTTCCTTTAGAGAATTCTATTAAGTCTGTGAATCAGGGCTTCCCTCTGAAAAAGTTGCTTTGATTCTTCGCCATCTATGTAATAATCATTTGGTGCTATCCTTTTCTGTTAACTTGCTTGATAGAGACATAAGGCTTACAGGCTTATTCTTGAGGTCTTTCCTGAAGTTCCCTTAAAAGCTGCATCATGCTTGCCACTTGTCTGCTCTTTGGTGCCAAAGTAGTGTACATTCAGTTTTGTTTCAAGTGAGCAGTTATATATCACTGTTACTGTGTCAGGTATTCAAACCATGTCAAAACATGTCCTAGTACCTTGATTCTGGTTCCCCTCTCCTCTGTTCTATGACTTGAGACAGACCCTGGGAGACCCCAAGACTAAGGCTTCAGTTTTCTTCAAGGATTAGAAGGAGAAACAGAACAGTTGCAAAGAAATCACTGTCCTGTGTGTGTTTTCCAGATGATCATCCTTCTGTACTCTGATCTTCTCTTGGTCCTATGCATTCTTCTCCATGCATTTTGAAGAAAGAAGGGAATTTTTTTTTTTAATTATTCCTCTTGTAAATTGCTGGGGGAGGAGGGGTCTGCTTTATTTTGTCTTATTTTGACAAATTAACAATCCTACATGGCCATGTTCATTTGGGTACTGCCTCAACTTTGTGAAGGCTGCCGCCTTTTTTCTAGTAGACTCTCCTAGTTCTGCCTGTTTTCTTTTGCTCTTTCAAGTGTTTCTACTACCTGGTATGTCCATATGATATCTTTACTTTCTCTGTATGGTACCTGTAAGGATCTGATCCTTCTTACTGCTAACTTTGCATCTCCTTAGTATCCTCACTTTTAGTTTAGTATCTTCTTTTGAAGCTGAGTGCAGCTGTGATGGAGTTCTTGGCTCTTGTTGCTCTTACAGAGATGTTGAATCTTAGTATGCTATTGTTCCTCTTAGAGAGGCTCTTCAGCAGTAAGATTTTTGAACAAGGTCCTGCATGCTACTTCAGATTAAATCATGGGCTGCATCATCCATCCCTCCCACCATCAGCTGATCTATGAAACAGGCATCAGGCAAATCATAGAATCATAGAATGCTTTGGGTTGGAAGGGACCTTTAGAGGTCATCTAGCCCAACCCCCCTGCACTGAGCAGGGACAGCTTTAACTAGATGAGGTTGCTCAGAGCCCCATCCAACCTGACCTTGAATGTTGCAGAATGTTGCAGAATCAAAGTAATTTTGAGTTAGAAGGGACCTGTGGAAGTCATCTGGTCCTACCTGCTGCAGGACCAACTTACATCAGCTTGCTCAGTATTTGTGCAGTTGAGTTTTGAGTATCTCTAAGGATAAACACTTCTGGTCTCTTTGGGTAACTTGTTACAATGTTTGATTACTCTCATTGTTAAACTTCTTTCCTAATATCTAATTGGAATTTCCCTTCTTGCGACTTTAGTCTCTTGCCCCTTGTCCTACCACCATGGACCTCTGAGAAGAATCTGGCTTCTCTGTGTGTTCCCTTCAGGTAGTTGAAGACAGCAGTGTTGTGTTGATAGTCTCTGAATAGCAACAATCTACCTGGGGTAACTCAAGCTTTCTGGTACTATTTTAAGTTCCCTTAACCCTTTTGATGTCTCTTTTAACATGTAGTCATTAAGCATATAAATAAATGAAGTAGCTGCAGTATGCCTGTGGGTAACATTGTATGTGTGAAACAGTGTTGGTGGTATTCATATCAGCTTATCAGTTTCAAACCATAGCATCAAATTTTGGTTTGATACAAAGTGTTAACAAAAACACAGTGTAAGTGGGTAAATTATTTGAACTAGTCTTTAATTTGCTCTTGGAAGGTGACTGGAATAGATAGAATCTTAATTCTAGGCTCACGGCCTTATTTCAGCAACGAACAGACTACTTTCTGGCTGAACCATATTAAACTTCAGAAACAGTGCCTAGGGGAGGTTGGAACCTGGAAGGACAAAATGGACAAATTGTAACTTAGGAGTGCAAGTATTCTGACTTTTAGTTACTTAAAAAATAAAACATCAGTTGCATTAATGTTAGTTGAATATAGAGGACTATTTTCTTGCTTAATGATATAACCTACTGATTAACTTGTTAGAAGACTTCCATGAGAACTGCATTTCTTTACCCTAGATTTCAGTTGGTTAAATCTTAACTTCTTTTCAAATTTGGCCTTTGTAGAGTAAGTCAACTTCAAGCTTTAAAACTTTCCTTGATCTTTGCACTCCTTGAATGAATTTGATGTGGTTTTCATGGGACATGACTTAAAACAAATGGGATGAAGTCGTAAAAAGTGGAACTTTTTAAATGACATTAGTGAAGATATAAAAGTGAAAAAGATGCAATAAATAATTAGAAGGAAGAAGAAAATTTGTAACAGTAATGTGATGAACCTTTAAAAACAAGGTATGCCTTGATGCATATTATTTTATGTATTCACTCACCTGAGCACTTTTATGAAGTAACTTGTCTTGATTAGTGTGCTTTGCATCAACTTCAGAAGGAAATCAGTCTGATTTTTGCTCTAAAGCTGAATATTCACCCAGTTTCACTTCTCGGAGCTTTTCTATGCTACTTAGGAAGTCCATAACCTATAGCATTTAGGTGAATGTGCACTGCAAGCTTCTTGTATCGCTGAAAGCTTTAATTCTGAGATAACTTTTCCATTAACTGAAAACTCCATGGAGACAAATTAATGGATACATTTGTACTATAATGTCCCTGGCATGGGACTATCACAGGTAAGGTAAATGTTCTTAAGGAACATTCTTAATGCTGTGTGCTTAACTTTCCTGCATAAATATGTGATGACTTTTGTCTTTTGTCCTTATGTGACTGTTGGGTACTGAACTTACTAGTACTTCTTTCACTATTAAAAACAGATTTGAATGGATGTGTGACTAGTTGCTAAACAATACAGGCTGAATAGAAATCAGTGCAGCACTTATATGATCTCTTACCACAGTGCTAGTAAAATGAAAACATATCTTTTTAAATGCTTTGGAACAATTTACTAACAGAATAATAAAGTTTAATAGCTCTCAGAGGAGGATAAGATGACTAACTATTGGTAGGATCTTACTCTTGACACTTGAGCTACTGTGTACACTGGTGACTTGTGAGGCCTGGCTGGGCTGGTTGAAGCCAGGTATGGAGGGTGGCTGAGAGGTGATCTCTGAACCTGTCAGTCACACTGTGGCATGGGACAAAGCAGACTGGCAAGGGGATGAAATTAATCCTGTAACTGAGACCTTGTGGTCTGAGGTAGTCATCCTTTTTTGTTTTAAAGGAACTCTTCCTAAAAGCCTTAGAACAGTATCTTTCCCCCCTGCGGGCCTTAAAAAGAGAGGGTGTGTGCCCCCCCCCCCCCCATTACACCTGCAAACTTTTTTGAACTGGTGATAACAACACTGATGGATCTTCTGGTCTCTTTTAGATCTTGCTGGCTCTTTTATCTCTCCCAGTTAGACATATTTAGAAAAACAGTGTTACCAGCTTGAAAACAGCTTTCAAAAGGCCTGGTGGTGCCTCAGAATGGGAAACCAGCATTGACTTGGGAGCCTTGACAGTCAGTGTCTCATGTTTCCTGTCATAAAAATCGGTCTTTGATTATCTGGTACCAGTTTCTGCCACTAGCTATTGTTTTACTTTCCTGGTGGCTTTCAAGAACCCTTTTATTTCTGGGGATGAAGGAATATCTGCAGACAACAATGGGTGAAGACGTCTTCAGCTGCCCTGAGCTCGTAGGATAGACAACCATCCTGGTTTGGAAGCTGTGTTAATGATGTACCTCTGTAAATGCAAAGCTGCTGGAAGGCACCACGTACAGGCATTGCAGTAACATGGCTACTTCTGGTACAAAATACAAAACAGGTTTCCAGAACTACATTTTCTAAAATCAGAGTCAAGCTTGCTGATTTGGGAGGGTTTAGTAGGATTGTGTGGGGTTTTTTGATTTGTTTGTTTTTTGTTTAAAACACATGCAACAAATGAAGGCAAGTTTTGCTTCATCTAGTGTCAGTATCACGCCACGAAGAGATCCATCTGTCAGCCAGGTCACTGGTCAGCTCTGAGCACTGGACAGACAAACATGGGTCTGTTAGCTCTCAGCTGGGTAAATATAACCTTAGGCCTGGTTTTACCCTACTTATCTTAAACACCGACCTGAGGAAACAGAAGTTACGTTTTGGCTTCTGAGCGAGCTGATTTTAAGCATGTGACCTGACTCGCCGTCTTTGTAGAGGTTTTAAGGAAACTGTTTTCCTGATTTTAGGGTTTGAAACAGTCTGATCTCAAAGACTTGCTGTAAAATAGTTTATCAAGTCAGTGTTTGAGTTGAACTGAAAGATGGTGTTTGGGTAAACAGCTTGCTGGTGTCACTGCCGTGGTGCTGCTGCTGAATGGACTTTTGTCCTTCCAAACTTTCTAACATTCACTCCCCATCTGTCCTGCGCATGCAACAACTGGTGTTGTCTACCGTTAACAGACTTGAATATGGTTTTGGTCCCCATTGCAGGAGGTAGTCATTGCCATAACTGTCATCCTGCCCAGCAGTTAATCTTGCTCTTCAGGTTCTCTTTCAGTGCTCCCTGGTCTCCTTTCTAGGGCTGTACTGTATTTCCATTGCCTTTCCTAGATCGGTTCCCCTATTTTTCAGGGTGGATGGGATCACAGTAGAAGAAAACAGAGAAGATCTGATCCTTTGAGAAAGGATGTGCAGAGGAGGATGTCCGTCAACCTATTTTAAGATCTTATTGCCCTTCCCTAAGGGAACCAAAAGGATCTTCATCTCTTCTTTAGCAGCTTGATCAGCTTGTCTGTCTGTCTTTTGAAAGTTTTGTAGTACACATGAACATCATAGAAAAAGATGGATCTCTCCATGGCACAATACTGACACTAGATGAAGTAAAACTTGCCTTCATTTGTTGTATGTGTTTTAAACAAAAAACAAAACAAAAAACCCCACACAATCTTACTAAACCCTCCCAAATCTGCAAGCTTGACTCTGATTTTAGAAAATGTAGTTCTGAAAACCTGATTTGTATTTTGTACTAAAGATTGAACAGACATTTGTAATTCAGTCATTTATTTTGAGCAGTATGAAATGGCAGTAACTTGATATTTTTATTGCTCCAGTTCCTTAACAGGGTATGCTTCTGAACTGTAGGAAAGTACAAAATGTTTCCGTCTAAATGCTGGATTTCACCTCATCAAAGTGTTATTTACTTGTAACAGTATCATGTGGTAGACAGTCTTTCATGTCACTCAAGAGGTAGTGATTTAAGAAGCATCAGATTTCTCAGTGGTATGAGCTCATAAATTCAAGACAACATATCTAAAGAAGTGATAACTTCTAAGAAGTGAGTTACAGTCCTAGATTATTCTTTTTTTTTTAAAATTAGATGGTGTTTTTCTAACTGATGCTTCTACAACTGCGCCGTAATAAGCTTACTCATCTACTGTCCTTTAGTTGATGGTTTTCTGAATATGAAGTTAACACTGTTCTAAAAGTCAGGCACTTGTAGATTTGCTGTAAGAATTTTATAACTATATTTTGAATGGAAATTTAAACAAGTTCAAATCCTATGAATCAGAGTTAAACTCATACGGGTGTTACCCCCCTCACTCTAGTTTTCTGCTCCTCAGCAGAACAGCATATGAGAAGACCCCACCTTTATCAGGAGATTCATCTTTACCTTTCTTGCCCTATCGACTACAGTTATCTAAAATCAGGCTGGAAGGGACTTCAGAGGTTACTTAGTCCAACCCCTGCCCCAAGGCAGGATCAGTCATACCTAGACAACTGTCTGTCAAAAACGGGTTAACCTGTTCTTAAAATCCTCATGTGATAGGATTCCTTCTCCCCTGTGCTAAGCATTTTACTTCAGTGCATACCTGCCCCATAGAAAGTCTGTAACTGAAGCCCCAGGATATGAGCATACATGACTATGCCTATTTTATTTATATTTTTTTCTAATTGTGTTAAATGATAATAATGTGGCCCCATCATTAATAAATTGCCAGTATGCTTTTCAGTTAAAGGAGCTGCTGTCCTTATCCTGCTTTTTTACCCTTGGCTTACAGGATACCCCAGTTCTTGTTCAGGTTCAAAATAAAGTCTTGGTTGCTAAGGCTGTGTGGCCTGTTTTGGGCTAACTAGAGTTGGCTTACATCTAAGGAGTCTTTTGTTGCCAAACATGTTTTTGTTAACAATCTGGTATTTGGACACATTTGGACACATTTGGAGGAAGATGTGTACCCAGGTATGTGGAATGAATATCTGCAGGGGGAAAAGGGGCAGGCAAACAACCTGATGAGCTCCTGTTCCCTTGTGTGTATCCCATATAGTTTGGGTTCCTGCATCACCTCCAAGGGTTTCAGGGTCAGTCCCACTTAACCTCACCTCCCTGCTGTGGTGCACAGCCAGGTTGCTCCCCCTGCTTTCCCTGTGACCCTAGCTGCTGGGGTCTCGAGTTCTAGTCATGCTCTAACATAATCATGTCAATTAGCAGAGTCTATGCTGGTGGTTAGTTTTGTGGGGGTTTTTTGTGGTGGGTTTGTTTTTTTTTTTTCCTTTTAATCTTCCTCATTTTAACTGATCAAAATGCTGACACTGCACTGAAAGGTGTGCAATAGCCTGTGGACTCCTTCTTCATTAACAGCTGTGCGTATGTCTCATGTTTCTGTGCTGCATCGCAAACCTGTACAGTGGTGAGCAAGAGTCTGTGTCTCCTGCCCAGCTGCTGTCCCTGCCTTTATCCTCAGATGAGGGTAATAATACGTTCTAAAAGATGACTGAAGTAAATATGTTTTCCCCCCACCATCTTTGCAGTTTGAAATTACACATTTTTATTTGGCACCTTGCCTTAATTAATATCCTGGTATACTGGTATATCCACATACTATCCATCTTTAAAGTGTCTCAGAATAAGCATCTAAAACTACTTTTTGGGGGGGAGCATGGTGGAAAAGTCCAAAATACTTGCAGTCAAATATTTGCATTTGAAATATGTAATAATTTTGAATTTTGTGGAATTACCAAACATATTTAATGCATGAACAATTTTAGACTGTTGAACTAAATTGCAATGGTTAACAATAATATCGGAAGCAAAATTAATATCCTGATGTAATAATTTGTTCTGATATTAAAAATACCGTTTTATTTCTCTGCTTGTTTCACTAGCTGAATTCCCAAGCTCTGCAGTCAAAATGTCACATCTTTTAATTGCAGGTGGTGTAGTTCCCCAGGTTCATGTGCATGACTCTTGTTTACTGAGTAGAAGGTGCATCTCCAGTCTTCCAGAACAGAAATGCAGACCTAAACACTGCAGGAGAAGACCAAACTAGCATGTCAATACCAAAGCCTAAATAGAAATAATAATAATTAGCACTGAAATACTAATGATAGTAGTGAGCATTTTTAATGCTATTTTGCTTAAAATAGAATTTGACTTTGATATGGATTCTATAAAATGGCGGTAATGACAGAAACACAGCAGTCTGTATGCATCCGCAAGGGGAGCAAATAGATGCAATCTTGCTTTGATAACTTCAGTAACCTCAACTGTGCCAGTAGTATTGGGGGAACCAGAATTGGTTGTAAAATTGCAGGGTTTAATTTGCAGAGAGATTATTTTAGCATATGTGTTTTTTTTCCTGAAGTCAACTAGGTTTTTCAAAGAATCTTTTCATTATTATTATTATTTAGATGTGGTAAAATTATATGGAATTGTTGTATTTGACTGTATGGTTGCTAGCTATAGCAATAGTGCTTTGAAATCTATGTTTCATTTAATTAAATTTCCAAGTCTCCTTTTCAGGTATTTTTAATGTCTGTCTTTATACAGATAACCTGAATGCTGTTTAAAATCCACAGGTCCCTGCTTTATGTAGGTTTATGTTAATCAGGCTTTGTTTTAGAAATACAACATGCTAAAGTGACTTGGTAGATTGAAAATAAAACAGTTATGCCTGAAGTATTTCCTGTGAAGTTCTTTTTCTAGTGGATTGTAACTATAGAAGATAATGAAAGTATTTGTATAAATGGATTAGGCACCAAAACTTTCAGAAAAGCTGCTTTTCTGAGATTCAGAAGTCTTTGTCTCTTAATCCTGTGAAGATCTTCATATTCCCACAAAAAGCTGGATATAATGTGGTTCCTGTCACAGGAGTGCTGATAGTCTGGGTCCAGCTTGTGAGATAGTTTGGTGCTCTGGAAGCTGCTGCTATGTCTTCATTCTGTGAAAGGAGAGGATTGCTGTCACTTGACTCTGGGAACTGTTCTGCAGAAGTGCCTCAAAATTGTCAGCTAAATCGCAACACTGAAAAGCTGTGACCACTTAAAATGCTGTAAATTGTATGTGTATAAATAGAGGAACAGAGCCAGGGTTTGTGGCATGTTTGGAGATCCTCACTTAACTGCAGAAGATGAAGAGTCCTTGTAGCAATCAAAGCGGCTATGGCTTATACACAGTTTACCTGCTACTGGAAGCCCTATTGAATTTACTGAGAAGAGGGAAGTCACGGAACTTTTGAAAATGATTTTCTATGTCAGTTGTGGTTAGGGCAAGGCTACAGGGCACTCTTGCTGTAGCAGCTGCCGCATGGCAGTGAAGTACAGGTTTTGGGGGCTAGGTGGTTCAAGATGAAGGTAGGAGAGGAATGGCTGCCTAGGGTATTTATTACATGCTGTGAGCTAGCATGCACAGAGCTCTGACTTGGTTTGAGTGAGGATCCAGCTGAGAGTTTATGGGTCAGGATTAACAGGAACACCAATGCGGAAGACATTGTGGTAGATGTCTGCCACAGACCACCTGATCAGGAAGAAAAGGCTTTCTTCGGACAACTGGAAGAAGCCTCACATTCACAGGCTCTTGTCTTCATGGTGGGGCTTCAACGACATCCATATCTGCTGGAGGGACAGCGCAGGAGAGCACAAACAGTTCAGGAGGATTCTGGAATGCATTCATGGTAACTTCCTGACGCAGGTGGTTGAGGAGCAGAAGAGGGGATGTGCTGTGCTGGACCTCATACTTACAAACAAGGAAGAACTTGTTGAAGATGTGAAGGTTGGAGGGAAGCCTTGGCTACAGTGACCATGAGATGGTGGAGTTGAGGATCCTGAGAGGAGTAGCAAGACAAAAGGTGGGATTACAGCCCTGGCCTTCAGGGGAGATAACTTTGGCCTGTTCAGGCCAAAATCTGCTTGGAAGAATCCTATGGCATAGGATACAGTCCTGGCATGAAGAGGGGTCTAGTAGAGCTCAAGATTGATCTATCTTCACTTGCAGGAATTTACATTATCATAAATTTTCATATTAAGATTGCCAGGGAAGAAATATTTTCTTGATTATGCTTTGGATATGCAGCAGCCAGAATCTAGTCAGGAGATGGGAACTCATCATTGTGCAACTGTGACTTTCAAACTTCTTTATTCAGCAATTCCTTATGCTTGGTGACTACCATCAGACTCCATACTTGCTATTGAGAAGGCTCAGTGCTGCTCCCTGTGACAGCATCTCCAGATGCTCTTACAGGAAATGGCTTGCTTGTTGTTGAATGGTTGCTAATCTTCGACCTTCTCCATGCCAGTTTAAATCTTTGACTTTCATCTTATACTGCCATGCTTGTATAGGACAATACCACTTATTTTAGAACCATACCACTGTGTTGCAGTGCTTTACTTCAGGCTATGCTTTGTTTCTTTCACCTCCCAACGCTAATAAGTCCACGGCCTTGGCAGCGATTCCCATTGCTAGTGTAAGGAGAAGATATTTTGCAAGATAGTGTTTTGGGGAGTGTTTTCCTAGAAGGTGGTACAGGTGAGTTGCTACCTTGGCATATCTGAGAATGGATAGAAGGAACCTGGGTAGATGCCAGCATTTAAATATAAGTAAAGGAAGTTGTGCGCTTAGATGAGCATGGACATGTGTGGGAGCACAGATGGTGGATAGTGTGGTGGGGAAGGCCTGTACAAAAACACAAAGATGCTGGATTTAAACAGATAGTTTAAGCTCCATAGCTTTCCATGTACTGGCATTCAAGGGGTTGTGTCATGTGAGTGCAACTTTTTAATTAGGGGCAACTAGACCTCAATCACCTGTCTGGGTATCAGTGTTGTCTGCTAGGGAGAGAGTCTAGTACGTGTTTATCTTTGTGTAGTTCTTTAAGAGTTCATAGCCTGGTCAGGTAGCTGCTATGTGTTCTCTGAACATGTATTTGAATAGCATAATGCCTATTACATTTAAGCCTTTAATTCAATACAACTCTTCCAGGAGGTGTTTTTTAAAAATTAACAACTGTCGTGTTCTGATCAGGCTGTTAAAAAAGATGTCTAATAAAGTTTAAATTGGAAGTGAGGTTAGTAGCAACCTTTTTCAGGTGCTCAGGCCTTGGAATAAAGGTGTACTGTTCACTGCAAACGAGAAGTGTGATCTTCTCTACAGAAAGGGCACAGAAATATACAGTGTCACTTAAAATGCACGGAGGTGTATGCTAACCTCTTTGTACTGATTCTGAGAGAGACTGTCGTGGCTTTAAAACCATATCTTCTCTGCTCACTGTTTGATCTTCTCTTTCTCAGGGTAAACAGAATAGCTTCAGACCTCTCCAGGCTCCATAACTGACAGCAAGCGAGGTTCCTGTTTAATGGATTGTTTATAGCTTAATTTTCCCCCTGTTCTTCAGGGAATTGGTGTCTCTGAGAAGATAATTGCATGCTTGATAAGGACAGAAACTTTATTGCAGTGGTCCAACAGTCTGAATACAATTGTGACACTATACGAGAAACTTCAAGCAAATGGCCCATTCAGAAACCTTACGTAACCATGGCAGGTTTGAGTTTCCAGCAGATCTGAGTTTGCCTTTTTGATTATCATCTCATGTGAGAGGAGGCTTAGAGTTTCAAGTTCACAATAAACCTATTCAGAGCAACTCTTCTATTATCCTGAGCAGTATCTGCAGAGTTCTCTTCACTTTTGGCTTTACTAAAAGAAACTATTTAAACTTAACCAACAAGCAGGGATCCTAGAATTATAAGCAGAGTATCAATTTGTTTTGATAAGGCAGTCTATTACTTTGGGCTCTATCTGGAGTTCTTAAATGACTTCGTTTCTCTCTCTTGCATCGTGGAACTTTTAGTACTGTTCCAGGCCACTTGCCTATATTTAATACTTCAAATTACTTTAAACCCATTTACTGGGTTGAAAACTCTGGCCCTGGGCATTCCTGCCACAGAGTCTGTCTGAAGCTGCAGGTATTAAATGTAAATTTTGGATTATATTAAATGTATAGCCATTTTCCATACCTTCATGTGCAGTTCAGCATAACAGGAAGGACAGAATGAACTACTGACTGGTGGAAGAATGTTAGAGTTGGAAAAGAGCAGGTATTTTCTGTGTGTTTTAATGGGAAAGCTGTGGTTTTTCAAGTTTGGGATCCTGTTTTGATTTTTTAAAACCTTTCCAAAAAACCCAGAAAACAAGCTGGCTTTGTTCCCCCGTTTTCTTCTCGTAGACTGAAGTCTTTCCTGTTGATTGTGGGATTCACTGTAGTTATTCTCCCCTGTCTGCATTGCTCCCAGACTGTTGGACTTCTGCATGCTCTCCTTCAGGCAGCTCCTGGGGTTAACTTTGAAATTCTAGTGACTGTAGATTGGCTCATACATGTGGCTCTTGGCTCATACATGTGAAATTGCACGCAATACTGCAGAGCTGAACATGCTCAATAGCTTTGGGAAAAATTCTGATAGTGTGCATTCTACTTCAGAAATCTTTCTCGGACTTGAAATGAGTGGAGATATTTGAGCTTTTTAAGTGTGAGGGTCACTGAGAGGTGTTTCAGTGCAGGTTCCAGAACTGTACCTTGGAATCTCCTGCCATAGTTCTGGAGATTGTAAGTTTGTTTGTCTTCTTTTAAGATACACCTATTCACTTCCATCTTGTGTGAATACTGACTTCTATCACGTGAGATACTCTTAAAAAAATGGAGACCAGGTCTTACTCCTCCATGCTGTTTTATCTTTGTGTGTGAGTAAGAGTCTATATTTTAAACAAAGCAGAATAGTTTGTTTTGTGTTAGATCTCCTGTGGTGTGTGGAGGTCCATCTTCTGCTATAGAGAAACTCTTGGGCTTTCCATTTCCATGTGGGAAGGTATTGTTGTGTTATGGCTCACTGGTATATCTAGGCTGATTAAAATAGATGGTTTGTGCTGAGTTCCTAGGTGTCAGGGTGGTATCAGTGAAGTCTGAAATGGATAAATCTGTTGAACTAGAAGATTTCTAATAACTGATTTTTTGTTTTTATTCCAGGAATGTACTCCGGAGAACCTGGAACTGAAAAAGAAGATTTTCGGTCAGTTAGATCTTATTGTTGGTGACAATGTTATCTTGAGCAGCTCGACCTCTTGTCTCTTACCCAGCAAATTGTTCACTGGCCTTAAACATGTTAGGCAGTGTATTGTGTCACATCCTGTAAGTATGATGGCATGTTTTATTTTTGTAGTAGTAGTAGTAGTACAGGTGTTTAACTAAATTGTATCCCAAACTCTTCCCTGCAGACTGAGAGATATAGAAGGATATTTGGAGTGCTTGTGTGCCATCATTAGTGTGCAGGGGCCTGACTTATCAGAAGAGGTTTAGTTTGGTCATTCTGTGAGCAGCAGCATCTGCTAAATTGAGAGGATGTATGCATGTTTCATACTGTTGGCTCAAGATACATTCTCTGTAAGCTGTTGTGCTCATATTATTCTGTGTTACTCAAACTACTGGTTCTCAAAATCTAGGAATTCTGTGTTTTGACGACAAACCTATAAAAATTCCCTACTTTCTTCTTGTGGCATCATTAGTCTTTTCTAGTACCCTTTTTCAGCTACTGTTGGGTAACAGTAAGGATCCAGTGAGCTGCATGTGCTTGTCAGGTAATGTTGATGAAAGATGGAAGCTTTTGACTCTTGTTTCTTCAGACTTCCGATGCAGAAGAAGTATACCTGAAGAGGAAAAGCAGGTGGATGAAATGGAACAAATTGTACTAGGGGCTGAATTTGCATGCTTTGTGACCAGCTGGGACAGGGCAGTGATGCAGAAATGGCATGACTAGAAGTGGCAGCAGAACCTCAAAATGCTGAAGGGCACCTGTGAGCCTCTGTAGAGGTCTGTGTGGGGCTGCCAGACAGCAGTTTATCACATCTCTCCTCAGCATGGAAGAGCATTTTGTCTTGATCACTGGGATTCTTACTGCTTCTGTTTTCCACTACTCAGTAGCTAATGAATTTGTTAGCCTAATGTTAGTCTGGTGTTTGACAGGTCAGTTAAGAGGACCGTTGTTATGAAGGTGTGCAGTATCTGGAGAAAGGTACTGCTCTGCTCTCTGCAGTCTGGTAACTACATGTCTCTCCAGGGCATCCCTCAGGGTGTAAAGTAAACGTCAGTTCCCTGGGCACGCTCAAGAGTGGCAGCGTGAACACAACAGTACAGCACTACTTTACTGTAATGCCTCTACAGCTACCTGTAGCCTAATACTACAGTGTCAAAGCATTTTGTCAGTCCCTTTCTGACACCCCTCCACCACCACCATTGTGCCCTGGGGTGACTGGGAAGCAAAAGGAACAAAAGGATTGGTTTCTTTTTGTAAAATTAGTTTTCATCCCCTTTTAATTAAAACAAACAAACAAAAAAAGTCAAACTTCAAAGTTGGTATCTGTGCCTAGGTTTAGCCTTTCTCCAGTCTAAAATTCAGTAGTTCCTTATCCCATATTTCCAGGGTTGTAACTTTGTGGTGCAAGAGAAGAGATAATGTCTCTTCTAGATTCTGTATTAAGTAACTATCACGGTGATTTGGTTTTTTTAACCAATTCCTAGGCTTCAGCCTATTCTCTGACTGTTTGTCAGTCTTTGATTTTACATTACTCTTTCTTACTGTTTTCCCAAGTTGGTCTGTACCAGTTGACTTGTTTAGTCTGAGCTGCAGTCTTCATAGGAGCCACTCCTGAAACCAGGTTTTATCAGATCTGGAAAGGTAGCTAGTCCCTTTGTAAACAATTTCTAGCTTGCTGTTGCAAGGATATATGTATTTTCCAAAGCAAATACTCTGGAGTGCCTTAAAATGTCTAATTGTTCTGAAATGGCTTTGCAATCCAACTGAGACTATTTTCTTAGTAATCTCAGCTTCACTCAAAGGGGAGTGTACTGGAGAAACTGTATTCTTCCAGGGGCCTTTCTGCATCTGTTGTATCAAGAAACCTGCTTGCTCCGTAGTAGTTGTTGGCTTTTGGTGGTTTTTGTTTTAACCATGGCCTTACTAACATCTTGAACATGACAGTAGGACATGAGGAATGGTGGCTGCAGGAGGCAAGCAGCTCTGGAAGACACTGTGAAAACAAGTGTGGAATTTGATATACCAGAAAAATTGAAAGCTAAAGTTGTAAAGCCTCTGGCACAGGTGAGCGTGTTGAGGAGAAATGAAATGAAATTAAATGCCCGTAAGGTAGAAGGAGCTCATCCCTTTGCTTAACATAGCAATAGGTTCAGTAATTAGAAAAAATAAATGAAATCCCATAGCACAGCTGTATGATAGAAATGCATACAATACTTGTAGGTACAGCTGTTCTCTGCAAGCAGTTTCAGGCAGTGTATTGATAGAGGTCTTCTGCAGAGCAGTTCATTGCTCATGTACTGTATATGCCTGCTAGGTCCCACAGCTAGAAATATGGAGTTCGAGGAGACTGTGTGCCATTGAGTGAAGTTCCTTGCTGTACAGGAAACCATGTAATCAAATCACCTTAAAAATGCATTAAACTCTACCCAGTAGATTTTTTTTTTTTTAACTCCACTACTCCTGTTGGAAATTGTTTGTCTACTAATTTTTGTTCCAATCTTATTAACAGTCCATTAAAATTAATTTGATATTTGTTGGCAGCTTTTGTGTAGCTTAATTCTTTCTCTGTGTTTACTTTGTCGTAGCCTTTCTTAGCTTTCATTTTATTAGGCTGAGTAAGGTATGCCTTTCTGCTCCCTGAAGAAAGGCTTTGCATTCCCTCTCTCATTTTTAGAAACCTTCAATTTCATCCACATTTTGCCACTTTTAGTTTTTACCAGCATCTATTATCTCAATCCTAAAAAATTGTCTTCCTAAGTCTCCTCAGTGTGCTCATATGTATACTCCCCGTGCCAAGTTCATGAAATAGAATATTTCAGTAAGATGACTGTCAACACTAATCTTGGAAGAAATTTATAATAGCCTCAGTCTCTCTCAACAATTAACTTGTCCTCTTCCTGATTGGAACCTGTGATATACTTAAGGGTTAGAAAAGCCTTCAGAGAACTTCTTGGTGCTTGCAGTGGTTTGGGTCTTGCTAAATTGCCTGGCACCACACCTGCAATGGTGTCCATCACACCATTCTTGGCGCTGGTGGTGGCACTGCCAGAGAGACTGATGTGCGAAAGTTTGTTGGAACACAAGGCACTTTAAAAGGGGTGAAGTAAGTGTGTTACATCAGTAGTTAGAGTAGACGTAGCTTATAACAGGTTATGCGTTGGTCAGACCCTATAGTAAAAGGAGCCATGTAAGTACTGAAAAGAAAGAACTTAGAGGAAAGACTGCTTGCACATTGCTGTGACTGAATCCTGTGCTTGCATTTACATGAGCACAGTTAAGAGCAGTTGACTATAAAGGGAGGATGGTGAAAGAATCAGTACTTAATTACCATCCTTTAAATGTCAATGTTATTTCTGGTAGTAATTTATGATATGTTAGCTCCTTCTATTGCCTGGAAACTAGACTGAGAGCTGTTTAACACCTTAAGAATATGACTGAAGGACTGCTGCTTTTGGAAAGAGCATGCAGGCAGTGTTACTGCCTGTAACACTATGACCTGAAGAGCTTTTAACTGTTTCTGGATGTTCTTTAGACTTTTTTGTTTATTACTTCAAAAATACATTACACAAAGGTATTGATGAGAAATTACATTTAGGAAGAGTAAGGGAGAGGTAATTTTTTTTTTTTTTTAAAGTAGGTATGGTGTTTGTAGGTAACCTGTTCTGCAACTTTTTTGAAGTATGTTTTTATGTGATACCTGTTACTGTGTTCAGCATATATTTACAGGCTTGCGCCAGTAGCAGCTTATATATTAAGTGTTGCATCTCACAGGTGGTGTTTAGCAATGATTTTGTTACAGAGTTCCTGAATATCAAAAAGGAAATGCCTTGCTTCATTTGGAAAGACAGGTGGTGGCCATATGTCTTACAACAACAAACAGCTTGAACACTGAGAAAACATCGATTACTCAAGTCAGTATAAAGTCTTCTGGCACTGTTTGAGTGCTATCATCTTTAGTGTAGCTCCATGAACTTTGCTGGGGTTAAACAGAGTTAGATTTAAGGCAAGATTAATTATTTTATTAATTTTTAATTAATATACTAGCTTTCATTGGATTGGTGAAGTCTTTCAGGGTCTGAAGATCAGGCCTACTGTGTTCATGGGAAAAATATCCATGCTAATGGCAAGCTATAAAGATGCTTTATATTGTTCTGTTAATCTGTTGATAGTTGACATTTTTCTTTTGTATTTCTTTTTGAGGTAAATCCACCTTACTTTGTGCCATTGGTTGAGATTGTTCCTCATCCAGAAACAGATCCTTCTACTACAGAGAGAACATATGCCCTGATGAAGAAGATTGGTCAATCTCCTGTCAAACTAAACAGAGAAATTGAGGGGTTTGTTCTGAATCGGCTCCAGTACGCAGTGATAAGTGAATCCTGGAGACTTGTGGGTGTATGTATATATGTTTTTTTTCAATTTCTACAGGCGAGATTATGTATTTAATTTTCCTATAAATTTGTGTCATCTTTGTTAAACTGACCCTTATAAACATGAAATACATAGTAACATATAAATTAAAACAGTACAAAGTGATGTCAGTTATAGATAGCAAAGACTGGGAAAAACAAAGTGATATGATCATAACAACTATCCTTTATGCTGCTTTCTTTTCAGAATGCTGTCGTTTCAGAACAATCAAAAGAACAATCTTAAAAGCACAGAAATCAAAATACTGATTTTTCTTTTTTTCTAGGTTGTCTCACCATTTTCTGTTATTTTCTGAATGTTGCTGGCCTACTGTGCAGTGGTTATGAAAATAACCATTTGGTTTTCTCTTTGGCCTTTCAGGAATTGCACTCCCAGGTTCAACAGTTATTTGATACTTGTAGTTAAAAGATAGATTTCTCCTCCTCCTGCCCATTCAGACTTCTAGCTGAGAATCATTTGTTTGTGCCCCTTCAGCTTTTCCCACAGTTACCTGTTCTGTGCTGCAAAGTCTGATCTTTCATCAGGAAGAGCTGAATTATGAGTCTGTTGCTGTTCTGTTGAGAAGAGATTCAGTTGGGCTTGAGTAGGGCTTACTGTTTTGTCGTGGAGAGTGTTTTGATTCTTCAAGCTGTTTAAAACAACCATGCACACAAATATAGGTAAAGATCTTAAAACTACGGTAATATTAACATATCATAAACAAAGTAACTCTTTTTCCAAAGCAGTATCTAAACATAGTTGCTGAACTGATTTTGCTTACATCTAGTTAGCTTCCATAGCAACACATTACAACAGTATAAAGGAGGTGGTGAATAATAATAAGTAAACCAATATTGTTAGGAAGGAACTGATCTTCTACTGGAAACGTTTCTTTAAACTAAAAAAAAAAGTTTCTGTTATTAAAAAAGTTAATACAAAGTCTTAAGTATGTAATAAGCAAAACCCCTTCAGAAAGCTGTAATCATGTTGAAAGACACAGGACAGAAAGGATAGTAATCTCTAAATTGTTTTTGAACCCTAATAACCCCAGATGAAAAAAAGATTTTGAGAATAAAAATGACTACTAAAAAATGTGAACAAGGAAGGTAAGTTCATGGTGAAAAAGCTAACTGAACTGCAATGTTCATTGTGAAGGAGGTTTCCACACTGTAGCCTTTCCTTGAAAGGGAGGGATCTGACATAGAAGTAGCACAAGTCATGCTAAGAACAAGATTTTTGGAGCAGGAAAGTAAATGAGTAATGGCAGACTGTGGAGGAGAAATGGAACTTATCTGAGAATCCCCAAACTCAAATATGATTTAAGCACCTTTTTACACATCAACTAGCATAATACTGCAGAAATGGAAGTTAGTACTTACATCTGAGTTCTTTTAAAAAAGTTCAAAGCATTGTTGGGAAACTGTGGACCAGTAAATCTGATAATGTGTAGGCATATTGATACCATACCCTTGGTTAGCACAGGTATCTGAGGAAGTAATGCCTCAAAAATCTAGTGGGATTCTTTCGTGTCTGTGAGAGGCATAAACTGCATTGTGGAAGTCGCTGCCATAGAAACCTAGGATGCTAAAAATATGAGTGGGTTCAGGGGTTCATGTTAGAGGAAGACCGTGCAGAAGCAACCTCCAGCTGTCGAAGTCTCGAAGACTGGACTGCTGGGAGCTGTGGCAGTACATATCATTGAAAGTATCACCCTGTATTTGGTCTTCAGTTAGGGAAAGAGTGTAAGAACACTTCATCGGCTACTATCGGAACAGAGGTATTGATGTGAGGTGAACCTTTAGTATGGACCTGTATGGATGCTTTTTGTGTGGGTGGTGGTATATGAATAGTAACAAAATAGTGCTTGAAGTACTGACAGTTAATGAAAGTTGCTTTCCTTGTGCATCATCAAAGTTTCCAAGTTGTTCTGTTTTTGTATAATTTTATTGCATTTCAGGCAAATACACGTTTAAACTGTAACAGCTTCAGCTGTATTTCCATTCCAAAAGCCTGGCCAAATACCGGCTGTCAAAGGTGTATAGTTTCAGCTGTGTGACTTCAGGCTACACGCTGCTTTTGATGGGAAGAGAATCACTGCAGATAGGTGAGAGCTGCAGGCCTGGGGCAGTTTCTGCGTTCCTACTGTTGTGCTGCCAACTTAGTCATTTTTATTGCAAGTCTTTTGGTGTTTCCACTTCCAGAGTGGGGAAAAATACTTCTTGCTTCTCATTGTTAAGTCACTTTTTGGTTCTTATTGTTGAAAATGTCAGCCTCCCCAGCTCTCAGTCTTTGAGAAGCTCCTAAAAATCAAGTTTTACCAGCATTGATTCCTTCTGGTAACAGAAGTTTTCCTTACCCTGAGAAGCATTGGGAGTGGAAGATAAACTATGAGTATTAGCAGGAGGGACATGTTAATAAAGCATTCGTGTCCAAAATGACCACACTGTTAATCCTTTTGTGGTTAGATACATAAATTGCATGTATTCGATGAGGCAATCCAAGTCAGCTTGGATGCAGAATGCAGACATTCTTAGGACATTACTTATGAACACTGTGGTGTTTTGATGCTAATAATTGTATATTGCTTTTGACTATTGTAAAAGAACAATGAGACAGAACTATAAAAGATAATTTCACACTTACTTGTTTTATTAGTGGTTGTAAAGCTCTGAACAAGTATCTTTGTATGCTTACAGTTACATATCATAAACTGATCAGATTTCTTTAATTTTAACATGGTGATGCTTGAGAAAAATCTGTGTTGTTGCTGGAGGACTGTTGTATTTGCACTGCAGTGTATCAGTTCTTTGCCACATTCTTGTCTCACAAAGGGAGTTCGTTACCTGGTATGCAACAATCCAATCCACACACTGAGTCAAAATACTGATTTTATTTCATTTCTGCACAGAGGTGGATGCTAGGTGGTAATTCCACAAAGCTAGCACACCCAGGCTTTCTGTGCCTTATTTATACACAAAACTTAAAGAGTTAGTAATGCTAATTAATAGTTGTTGTTTTGGTTTGGTTTTGGGGTTTGGTTTTTTTTGGTCAGTTGGGCTTATTTCATTTAAGAAAGTAGTAGAAGCTTCTCTGGTAGAAGTATTAATGTACTGTTAAAAAAAAAAAAAGGCATTTGTGGTAGGACAGACATGCAGGTACAGCTGTACTAACAACATTTGTCTGGAAAATTTATCACAAATGGACTGAGCAGCTTGAAGGATATGTTTTAGTTCCCAAATGTAGCTCAGCAACTGATGACCCCCCAGTCTCTCTCTTTTCTTTAGCAGTGCTGTGTTGGGATGTGTGATGGGTGAGGCATGGGACAGGGATCATACGATGGGAGAAGGGCTCTGATACAGAGCATGAGCTATACAGCATGGGGCTGTATAGAAAGCAGTGTGGTAAATATAGCTGCTTGCTGTATGTGTGGGGCTCACCAACTTCTGCCATGTGGGTCCAAGAGTAGGAGAGGCTATAACACAACCAGAAATCTGAGGTAAGGCCCTGCCAGCAGGTTGGGTTCTCCACATGGTGCTCAAATTGCATCTGGGCATTGAGGCTGGAGCAGAGAGAGAAGCAAAATTCAGGGCAAAATGGTGAAAGTACCAATGAGAAATCCGGGTTTTGGGATATAGTTTGTCTTTGCCAAAAGTGCTGGGGTCCCCAGGAGCATACACAGGGAGGCTGGAATTTTGAAGCTGGGCACAAAATGAGTGCTGTGAATGCAGGACTGGGCCAAATACAGGAGTGGGAAGTACAGAGTTACAGTGGTGAAAAATTAGGAGGCCTGAAGGTTTTGATCCTGATTTTTAGAAAAGTAGGAGAATGAAAACTCATTTGAAGACATACGGTTCAGTGTTGAGAACTTTGGCCACGTGGATAATTAGGAATGTGGATTTAAGGATGCAGAAGTTTGACTTTACAAGAACTTAGAAGCAAAGACCATAGATTCATTTATGGGCCTAAAAGAAGGTATTCAAGCAAGTGCTTTGAGGCAGGAGTGCTACATTTCGTGTGACAAGATGTCTTTTTGAACATTGTTTTGACTTGCAAGTCACAAGCACTTGGGCAATGCAGGTGTTTGTGGCAGGAACTTATTGCATCGGTTATCTCCGTCTCCCCATGCTCCACATTTATTCCATGGAAATGCAGATACTGGGAACACTCTGGTCTGTCTCTTTAAGGTCATGTATTTGAGAACTTTCTGTAGGACCACATAGCACCTGTGAGATTGAGGTTCTTGTAGGTTTCTTATTTATTTTTTTAATTGTTAGGTCTCTGGTAGAAGTGTTGCAAAGCTAATTATGATGAGAGTAAAAGATGTACTGTGAGATGTTGAGGTTGAAGATCCTTATTCCTCTCTTCCCAACCCTAAATTTTGATACTATAAGTTTGGAACCATTGGAATAATCTGTAGCCACTAATGGGAAAAATATCTCAAACAGCTTTCTCTGTTATTCCTTGTTACCATTTATTTACTTTCTCATGCCTCCATTGACAGTGTTCACTGGTGTATTTGATTTTGTTCATAACTCCTTGAAGCAGAGACGTATTGCCTTTATTTGCCTGGGAAGCACTCTGCACCGCCGACACTATTACTTTTGTACTTTTACCAGTACCAATACATTCTATAGTAGCTTGGGATTATGTTGCAAGTTAGTTAAATAGCTTGACTTTGTTTTGTTCTGAAGGTAAAGTTTTGGCTGACTTCATCCAGAAAATAACAACCAAACAGTTTCACCTGCGCTTTAGATCAGAAGTCTCAAATCTTACTGTGAACATCTAGGACTGTCCTTTTACTGTGGATTACTGAGTGGAAGCTTATGTTGGTGAAGTATTTTTCTAAGCATCACCTGGAATTTGCAAGGAGGTCATGAAATACAGCAGCAGAGATAGTGAGGAAAATATAGCAGTTTTTCAGCCCTGATCTAATTTAGGAGTTTCATTTGCTTTTAAGAACCTGCTAAAACTATTTTGCATGATGGATTGTATGATAAGTTATAGAATCTGTATTTTCCTATGTATAAGCTTTTGGTACTGCCTTAATGTATTGTTTTCTTTAAAAGTGGGTTTTCTTTTAGGTTATAGTCATTGTAAAAGGCAAGAAGAATGGGCAGTTCTGCCATTTTTTATTAATCTTTTGGAAAAAAAACAGTCATGGTTTGGCTGTGTATGCATTTTAGTTCATTTTCACAGCAATCAGATGCATTAGCTTCAGTCCCTAATTTATGTACCTCTCCCTTCTCAGGTGACTAGCTTGGCAGTCCTTAAATGCTGGCACAACTTTTTAAATTCCAAATTCCTTATTATTAATAATTGTATTATAGTGTTATCCAGAGGACCTTTCCAAAAGATCAAAGATAAGGTAGAGGGTTGAACATCCAGTTACAGTGCCTCATAAAAGGGTGATATCATAAAAGGAAGTTTAAAGGGCCAGGGAGAAAAATAGTGTTGATACTAAGTGTGTCTTACAGAGTGAGGTGAGTAAGGGTGCCGTGGAAGAAGGAATATAAAGGCCAGCAAAGTAAAGAGGTGTGAAGTGTGTAGGACAACAAGTTTCTCAAACATGAGGAAATGGAAAGAGATGGAGCTGGTAGAGGGATCTAGGAGAAAAGTCATATGCTCAAAATGACAGGACTGGAAAAAGATCTCATCAGGGTGTGGATCAAAGTGACTTGATTAAAGTGGTAGTGAAGAGAAGGGTGTAACAAGTGCTGCTGAGAGAGAATGCATATATTAGTGGCAATCAGAAAAAAAATACTGGATTTTGGAGATACAGAGGATGAAGTGGCAAATTTGGAGACAGAACGTATGTGGCCCGGGAGGGAGTGGAGTTCAAAATAACTCTATAGACAGACTGGAGTGAGTAGGAGAACGTGATGAATTGGTAGTATCAGAAAAAGTAAGATTGTTTTTTTGGCCATGTCACATTTAACATGATTACAAACCAAGTCAGTGACAGAAGTTGCGATATGAGTGTGACTCACAGATGTAAAGACTGTTGATTAAAACGAAGCAGGTTGGGTCAGGGCCTAAAGGTGGAGACTGCAGAACTGCCATAGGTTTTTGGAAAGGAGAAAAGGGTCCCTGCATGATGAGAAGCACTAATAAAATACTGAAGGAGCATTAAGACAATACTGTGGCATCACAGGAGATTGAAATCTCCAGGAAGATGGAATTGTGGTATATAAATGGTGTCATAAGAAGTGTGGAGGGATCCTGAGGTAGTCTAGATCTTGAAGTTTTACTGGCCATTGGGGTCACTGAGGATTTTGGTGGAATTTTTTTAAAATTATGATCTTAATTCTGTAGCTCTGAAAGCTTCTGGTGAACTCTAACACACTTCCTCTTCCCTCTGACAAGTGCTCAAGGGGAAGGCTTACAAGGAGGGTTAACCAGGATGAAGAGGATGAAAAATCCCCTTAGGAAGATTGTTTCACACCTAGACTTAATGAAACTGGGTTGGAACTCTGTCTTGTTTACTTCTTAGTATATACACAGATCGTTGTGGAAGACACCTTTCTGACCTTGCACCCACCCTGCTGAATCATTCCACCAACTTATGATCTCCTTAACATAAGTGGGAGTAGGGTTATTCCCTAGGGGAAGACAGTCTAACTTGTTTCTCA
Source organism: Pelecanus crispus (assembly GCF_030463565.1). NCBI lineage: Eukaryota > Metazoa > Chordata > Aves > Pelecaniformes > Pelecanidae > Pelecanus > Pelecanus crispus. Next base: position 206,992,531 of record NC_134643.1, read on the forward strand.
TGTATGTGTTTTTCATTTCTGAAGAGAAAAAGTAAAAGGCTTTTCTTTAAGAGGGTCTATGTGACAAAGAGAAACTGAGCTCACATGTGTAGAACAATATACCCCTCAACTGGAGGGATCTGTCATGTTTTCCTTCTGGTAGCAGCAATTTTTGCCTTTTAGCAGCTCTAGCATAAAATTGCAGTTATAGTCAAGAGGCCAAGAGCAAAGCACTCATGTCATGATTCTGACTCATGTCATGATTCGTGGTCTTCAAATGTCAGTACCAAAGCTGAGGACCATGGTATCAAAAGAAGTAAATCAGTTTTTAATTTGAAAATTAATTTGCAATGATTCTGAAGTGTTTGAAGAGCCTCTTAACTCTTTAATGTTATGTTTACAGTTTTTAACTGCTGCTGTGGTTCAAATGCTTGTCTGCAACTTGTGGTTAATCTTTGGTGCACAAATCCATGTCAGCTAGGGAAAAAAAAAAAAAAATCACTCATCAAGCACAGCTTTACCAGCACAACTCATTGTTTGGATGAAGCACTCACAACAGAAGAGCGCTTTTGTTGACTTTGCTGATGTTGTTCAGAGAAGTTGTGTTGCCATGTCAGGGGAAAAAACTTGCACAGAAAGTTGTTAGTTACACTGATGCTGGTTCTATAATCTGAACACTGTCTGAGGTTTGCATTTAGTCTTGTCTTTCCGCAGACCTTCCTGTCTGCCTCTTGATGAGTTACTTTACCATGCCTATGGCTTATCTTTAAGTTGAAGAAAATAATGCTTCCTTCCTTATCCCTGCCATTTTATGTCTAATTAAATTGTTTCCAGAGCTGTGTGTTCATATATGGTGGGTAGATCTTAATAATTACATTATCATTTCCTTTTCAAGATGGAGTTCAAAAGCCACCTGCAATAGGGATTCAGCCAGGCTTGTTTTTGGTAGGAGCAATGCCTACTAACAGATCGAGACTTGAGGTTGACTCTTATAAAAGGCTCTATTAAGCCTGAGATAATGAAACTTGATGTCTGTGGCCAGCTGTATGTTGGTCCTTGGCCTATCATTTTCTTTTACAGTAACAGTAGATGATGCAGTTGATGAACACAGGGAAGACACTGTGTGTGGGATTCAACTCAGTTAAGATGGGATTTCTACAATGTAGACTTAGACGTCCAAGCTCCTTAGTCATCTTTCAGTCAGTGAGGAGAATTAGGCCCTTTTAGGACACAACTCATCTTACGTATTCTCGATGCCTGCTTTAGGATGGTGATTTCTTTTTTCTCCCTGGTGATTATAAAGAGACTCTAGATGTCTAGGTCAGATGTCAATGTCTACAGCAGGTCAAGAGAGCTGTCCTGCACACCTGTAACACTAGCTGATCCCTGCAATGTAAAGAGGCATTCGGACAGGGCCCTGCGGGAGGGAAAGTTAACAGAAAAAGACCTGTCTTTGGCCAAGCAGATGGCTATACATACTTGTATTCTGCAGCTCAAAAGGGTCTTGTGGAGAAGGAGGCACTGAGTAGGGAGAGCACCTCAAGGTAGGGTGAGAAGACAAATTAGAAGCAGTTCAGCATCTCTTCCACCTTCTTAACCAGAAGAAGATGTTTTTATGGCTCAGGGAATAAAGAGGACAAGTTCCTGAGACCGAGCTTTATCTGATGGAAGTGGTTAGAACAGGTCTTAGTTCATTCATATCTTTCTGGTAGGTGAAAAACAACCTCATAAAATAAATATTATTCTTCTCAAGTAAATCTGTAAGGTAATGAACTGTAACTTTTTTTTTTTTTTTTACAAGCCTTCATGTGCTTGCCCTAACCTGATGGAGGTGTTGGCTTTCTTGTTAAGTGCTACCATGTGGGTGGAACAGCAGTGTTCAACTTTCAACAGGAAAAATACTTCATTTTACATGTTCCATATCCTGCCAGCTCTGAGGTGCGAGGCTGGCAATGAACTTGAGAACCTGGGCAGGTTGGGGCTGGGTAGGTTGAATGTTCAGTAAATTTTATGGAAGGGAGTGGCAGCTGCATTGCATGCATGTTTGGTCCTAGCCTTGTTTGCAGGTGGCCTCAGGGGTAGTACCCACTGCTGCGCCCCTGTTCTTCCAATTGTGACTCTGCCCCAAAATCCAGAACTAAGAGAATATGAAGGGAGGTGTAAGATTTAGCCAAAACTCCTATATTTAAAAGGGCTGGTATAGTACTTGGATTTGATATAAACTCTTTTGGTCATGTGCTATTAAGAGTGTCACGTTTGCTCTGTGTTCTCCGATTCTCAGTTTCTGGGAAAAAAAGTATAGTGGTTAACATAAACAGCTCAATTTAGTTTTAGTATATGAATTATTTTAAGTAATAAGTATCAAACTAGTGTGTACAAATAGTACATATTGTATGAAGAAGTGTATTAATTTATAAATTTAAAAATATCATACTGTCAAAATGTATCAAAGTGTATCTGGATTATGAAGAACAGCAATCTTAGAGATGTGAATGAGTGTTTATACTGAACTATAGGAAAGCTTGTGTAATAGATGGTCATTTCTGGCAAACAGTTGTGTTTCTGTTTGCAAGCTAACTGCTATTTCTAGCCTTAGTTTTTATTACTTATTCAGTTTTTTAATTCTATACAAAAAGTGGGCAATTTTGCATTAAAACCAAACATTCACAAATCTTCCTTCCTGTTCTACTTTTGCCACTTAGGAAGGAGTAATATCTCCTACTGATCTAGACCTTGTGATGTCTGATGGATTGGGAATGCGATATGCATTTATTGGACCACTGGAAACCATGCATCTTAATGCAGAAGGTAGGTTGTTTAAAATGATATGAAGGGAAGGCTTACATTGTACAAGACTCTGGAAATGTGATATAGCAAATCAGGTTAGGATTGCTGCAACTATGACTCATCTCTCTCTTTACTGTAATGATAAGGAAAATTTATCTAAAACTTGAGGTCGGATGGAAGGAAATGGATATTGACTATCCTATTGTAAGTGATCAGATGAAAGATGACAAATCATTGAAACACTGGCTGTGCCCTTCATTTTTTCCAAGATTTATCCCAGTGCTTTGCAAACATTGCTGTACTTGTAGCTCAGGACTGTCTTGAGTGTCAGTAAAAGTAAGTATTGAAAAAGTTCATCTGATAATCCACTGTCAACAGAAACTCACTTCCTGTAGATGGGTGCCTTCCTCCCTCTGCCCTCAAATTTGTAGCAAAGGCTCAGTGGAACTAGAGATGGCTTGCTTTAAGCTGATTTAGATCCCGAGTGAAGTAAAATTGTTTCTGTCTGCAAAATACTCTGCGTAGGAAGTTGATTGATAAATTGGTGAAGTAACAGTTCAACATCTGTCTTGCATAATCAAGACAGATTTTTAGATGTTTTTGGAATAATATACATGAATCCCAGCTAAATAGAAAGTTAATTGCATAAAATGAAATAAAAATTACGGATCAGGGTTACAAAGGTTTGAGCAGTGAATTAACAAAACATGAAAATTTCAAGAAGTGAAGATCAACTAAATACATTTTGAGCTCTTTATATTATGGGCTGTGTCTTTATTCTGTTTTTTTACGGTCCCTGGCATGGAAGGCCCCTGCGCCATTACTGGATCTTTTAGGTACTGCTACAATGCCTAATAATACAATAGTAAAATAAAAATAAGAAACCAAGATCATAAAATACCAGTGCACAATTAGAAGTGTTATTTTTTGTCTACTTGTTGGCTAGTTACTTGGCAGAAACTTAGTTCTCTTAAGGCTGACTAAGCAATTTTGACATGAATGTGGAATTGTGGATCCTCCACCAGAGTCTTTCAGATTGTCAGTTTGGTTGTGTATCAGTAAATTAAATGTCACAAAGTGTTAGCTTTTGTGCATTGTTAGGTAAACAACATCCATCCTCAAGGCACCTTCCTAAAAGTTTCCCTCTTCTCATCTATTAATACCTGGCAGTTTCCAGTCCACTCTAGTGATTTTAGACTTACTCAATATAAACCATATCCATTCTTTACATAGAACAGAACAGATGCACATAGTAGTAGCCTTAAGCACAGCAAGCTACCTGGAGTCTTGCAGGCCAGCATTGTCCAATCCTGCCCCCACCACTCCACTAAGCTGCCATGCCATCCTCCGCAGGAACTGTCCATGCACAGGGTCTCCTGTCAGAGTAGCTTGCTGAACTGCCTCCACTAAAACATAAAACCAAAACAAAATGCTTGTTAATGCCAACAATTTTTTAATCCGTTTGAGAGATCAAAGCATACTTGTGAATCCTTTTTTTTAATCCATTTCTAGACTCCTTAATTCTAAAATAATGTTTACTTGAGGTGAATGGAATCATATAAGTCATCTGGGTTGGTTTTGATGCTCTTCCTGGTGTGCCCTTTGGCATTTGGTGTTCCATCATGATCCAGCTTAGCTTCCTTCCTCTCATCAGGAAGTAGTCATTGTTACAAAAACATTTCTGAAATTTCCCATCTCAAACCAGTTTTAGGTAACATATGTAATGGTGTAACTGGTAGGTTGCTTATTCATGGCAGAGATTATCCAGCTTCTAGATTTAATGCTACCTTCTGTTAGGAATTTTAGTATTCCAGATCAGAGGAAGAAAAATTATGAAATATCATCCAAGAGACTGATAAACCAGAAGAGTAGTCTTGTGGTAGGCTTGCAAAATACAAAACCAAAATACACCCGTAGAGTTATTTTAACATTATATAATATTCTCAATTAAAAATAACCCTAAAATAACACAATTAGTACACTTGTGGACTGGGCCACTTACACAAAAGCACCTTGTTTGCTTGTTCGGTAACTTGGATCATGAGAAGTATTGCTTCACTCCCAATCTTGCAGATGCATTGTCTCTGAGTCTAGAGCTGCTCCTGTTTATGTGCTGGCAGGCTGACTCAGGCTGTTGCTCTCATCAGAGGCAGTTTAAATCAAAATTGCTGATGTCAGGACATATGATGGCTTATGGTCATAGTTCTGTACCAGTGCCAACTTCTCTTTGGTTGCCCAGTATTGCTTCACTTAATATGGAATAGTACAGACCTCCTGTTGATAGCCCAGGACAATCCGCGCTGATGCATTGTACTAATAGTGTCTATTTTTTTATCAGTGGAGGGAAACGGAGGTAGAGATGAGAAACCCTCTCTATCTTGTTTGTTAGCCTGTTTAGCAGCTTCACAAATTTCACAGCAGCTGCCTTTCTTTACAGCCATAAGACATTAATTACCCACCATCTTAAACTCTCTGCTAATCAGTGAGGAAGGATGTTGGGGGTGCAGGAAGCATGTGAGAGAAAAGTAGTGTTATTTGTGGGAGATCCTGGAAGATGGGGAAGTCTTTTTTTTTTTTGGAAAGGGTGATGTGGTATTTTTGTTTGGTTTTGAATAAAAAATATTATTCCAATTATTTTTTTCTGAGATCAGTGTTATTTCTGTCCCTGTGGGATGCATACATCAAGATCCTCCCATGAAGTTCCTATGTGCTAATGCCAGGTTTCCCCCATGTTAGTTCTTACATCCTTCCCTCCATATTCGTAAATGGTCCTATCAAAAGCTATTATCCAGGCCACTTTAGATTACCCTTTAATCCATGCATGAATATTATGAATTTTGAATACATGGCAGTGAGCCAACAGCCTTGAACATGGAATAAAATGACAGTGTCAAGTCACTAAAAGGAGCAGAAGCAGCAACAGCAATTTGAAAACCCATTTACTTATTGGGGGATTACGTTAGCAAACACAACATCCCTCCTGTATATGTACCTGGCTATTTGCGAATGTACTGAAGATGACCCAGCCTCAGTAAGATTGTATCTCCTGAATCTCTTTGTTTCTTGAACTGTCAGGTCCTTTTAAGCCTTTGCAAAAAAATCATCTGTAAGACCAGAGGCTAGACTATCATATGCTGTATTTGACATGTTTGCAGCAAAAGTTCTTCATATATATTTCACAATTGGCTGTCTTAGATTAGTTACTTTATTAGTGGGTTATTCAGTGAGCTATACTTGGAACTGAATCTTGATCTAAACTGCTAATACTAGCAGAAGAGCTGGATAGAGGGAGATTGAAGGATCTTTGTTGCTATTTTCTCTCTTGCATTTATAAAAACACTATTCCAGGATCATATTCGACCTGTCACTCACTGTGGTATTCGTAAAGGTGTCTACAGGAGTTGTGTGGAAATTGGGGCTGATGTATGGTCCCTATAATGTAAGTGCAAATATCCGGTAAGCTAGGAATGAGTCTTCATGGTCAAAATTGTGTTTCTCTTAATGGAAGTGGGAATGCTTGCTCAGCTTAGAAGCACTTGCCAGATGAATTGGGTTTGGATGATAGGAGCAGAATGATTGTGCTGTATGAAAAGCACAAAACATGTAAAGGAAGGAGGGGGGGAATCATAAGCCATACTTCGAAGGAAGGAAATTTTTCTTGTCTGGCTAGGCAAAACATAGCTAAGCATGTTTTTTTAACAATTACTGTAGGCAGTCATGCTAGCTGGTTCAAAAGCGGATTATTTGCATTGCTATGGCTGCTCCTTTAATACTACCATACAGGGAGCAAACCAAGCTTTAACCTAGTTCAGGAGCTTTTGTACCACAGGCTAGTAAGCAGAAGGTGTGAGAATCTCTAAGTTAAGGTAGTAAAATATAAGAATAGGAAGATTGCCTCTGTTTCTGTCCAACTCATGTTTTAGGGTAATAAAATATCTCAACTTAATTCAGGAATACTTATAAGAGGGTACTACTGAGATGAAATGTCACAGTGAGTGGTACATAATCATGCAAAAACCTCTTCTTTCATGAACCCACCAGTTATTTTATACGTTTACACACGTTAAATTCACTTCCCAATAGGCTGAAGAAAGTAGTTCATAGTCCTTCTAGAACTGCTGTTTGCCTCTATGCAGCTGCAAGGCTTTTCCATATGAAAAGGTTTGTGTGCAGTAAGCAAAGGTGTGAATTTTTCAGCATACTGGCTGTCGTGCACCAGTTTCCTTCTATGGACTCTTACCTGTAAAGTGGTTCCCTCCACCCTCTGAAAGGAGCACATGCCTTTGCACAGGAATTCTTAATGCTTTATTGCTCAAGACATTATAGATGTGCCCTAAAGAACACATCTTGGTGCATCTTTCTCCATTGTGCTAACGAAAGAATGTGTGTGGTCACCAAGGGACTCAGACTGAGGAATTCATCCCAGATTTGAAACTGATCTAACAAAAGAAGTGGTTCATATTAACTCAGTTTAATTCCTTGATCCAGCTCACAGCAGTCCTGCACAAATATTTGAGCATTGCTGTTGGGATGGTAACACAGGGACAGTGAGAATAAAACTTTTTTTGGTGCTACTGCTGTCTTAAGGTAGTTGAAAGTATTCAGGCAACTACAGTCTTAAGTGAATTCATGTGGGAATGAGTAGCAAGCGTCCTGTGAATTCACACCCTAACTAAGAGCATGCATGTGTTCAGACACACCCTTGATGAAGACAGGATTACATTTAGAAAGTTTTCCTTGGAGCTGTGATGTCTAGAAATGTAATCCCTCTATCAGCAAAACAAAGAGGTTGGGACTTTTTTTCTCTGAACATAACCTAACCATGACAGATTCTTCTATGATGTTCCTGAAATACGCCCCTTCTTTTCTGTTCTCATCCATACTCATCTTCAGTCTTACCAAGTGCAGCCTTTTCTTAGATTTTACCTGCTAAAATCAACCCCACCCCAATCTTTTCAAATTGTTGATGCTATTACATCAGTGGCTTGACCATCTCGCCTACTCTTTTTGAGTCATTACAGTATCTTCTTATGCTGCTCATCAGGTTCAAAGTCATCAAGTTAATACTCAGTATCATGAGGCACCCTCTGTCTTTGGCGTGTTCCCTGTCCTTGCCAGTAACACTTGCTCCTGTCTCTTCTCTCACAAATATCTCAGTGCCTTCCTTGTTTCACCCCATGTGTAGTGTCCTTGCCAGACTGGTTTACCAAGTTTGCTTGCTTGCATCCTTCAGCCCTCATGTCTGTTGTTTTTCATATGAAGAGGAAGGAATGAGACTTAGCATACAAGAAGCTAAGATACTTGAAGATGCTTACATTCTATAATGCTTGAACATACTACATTTTTTTACTGTCGTGTTTTCCCTTCTTTTTCCCTACCACTACTCCCATCGCCTTTCGGTTTATGAACCTCACTTGTGAAGAGATCTTCTCAGGGTATTTAATGCATGCTTCCAAGCTAAACACCTGTCCGGAGTTCCTTTTCCTTCACCAATGCCCTGTTCTTCTTGATAATGCAACTAGAGGCATTTCACCAATACCCATGTTTGCACCACACCAGTGCAAGTCCTTCAGGTAAGGACCTGCAAAATCAAAGTGTAGTTATGTGAACAAATGCTTGTGGGACAGTTCATTAAGTATTTTGGAAACTGCCTGGACTCTCACTGAAGCTAAATAAGCAGCAGCTTATTCTTCCTTTGTTGGTGGTATAAAGAGCCTTGCATTTCCTAGATAGATACATATGGACAGATGAAGAGCCTTGAATCAATGCCCGCATCTAGCTTGTGATAACATGTTCCTGTAACTATACTGTACAAGTCGGAAATGCTGGGTGGGTTTGGGACTTTCAAGGAAGATAGAGTATTCCCTTTTCATCTCTATAATCCTGTATCCACTACTCCCTTAGAACATTTTGTTACTCATTCCTCTTCTTCCGCTCTCTGCCATAGCTGTAAACACACGGTAGAAGAAAGATTCAGGGAACTCCTACCTTCCCTGGAGGTATTTCTGTTCTGTGTTCGTGGTTCTCAGGTGCCTGCTGCCACATCTACCTTCTCCCACAGACCCTCCCCCCCAACATTGATAAGGTGAGTGTGCAAGGAAGATGGAGGTTTAGACAGGGAGCCAACAAACCACATAATACAAGAAACTATCGTCATTCCTGTGCTGCGAGTTGATTCCCCTCTTTCTCTGTCCCAGATGCGTCTTGCGTCATTCTTTTTCTCTAGTTGGAGATAGTGGGGCACAGTGTGGGCACAGCAACTGGATGCAAGGAGAGATGTTGGTTGTTTTTACAGCCCCATTTGCCATCTTCCTGTTTCTCCAGCTCCCAGGTGCTGCCCCGTCTGTCTCACACTGTTTATGGATGCTAATTCTTCCAGCTTAAGCTGCTCCCTGGGCAGTATAACAAGGATTAAAGTTAAAGGGATTCCATCATATTTGTTTTCCATCTTCTTGTCCCTATGCTCCTGTCAAGTGCTCTTCTCATCCACCTTTGCAATAGCCCTGACCTTTGAACCAAAGAATTCCTAAGTCTAAAGGCCTGGAGTCAAATATTTGCCAGTTTTAAGTTTTCACTTGAAAAGCAGAGTGATTTTTTTCAACAATGTTCCCCATTACTCAAGTGCCTTCTTGAAGATGGCAGCATAGGGTTGATCTTGATTACTTAAACCAAGTTAAAGATTGCACTAGTCTCCACTGACATTTCACACTGGGACTGCTCTCTGGAGTTAGGTATTTTGAAATTAGTATTTTTTTAATATTTAATTGAGACCATGTGTATATTCTAACTTTTGGTGTATTTCCTTCACTTGAGACGTGAAAGATTTTGCAGTGTCCACCCCCTACTTGGCATGTAGCATACATGCCTGCATGTTGCCATTTCAGCCACAATTTTGAGATCAACTGTACTAATGCTGCTGCTTTTCTCTAGACCTGCAACTTTTTTTTTACCTTTTCCTGTTTTGCTGACTTTGCATAAGGCTTCTTTTCATTCATACATTGCATGCAGTGAGTGAATAGTATTACCCAATCTGCATTTGTCTCTGTTGCATTGGTGAGCTACACCCACCCAGAAATTGTTCTGATTCATTCAAGCTGTAGGTGAGCTGCCAGTAGGAGCTCAATTTCCAGGACTAGCTGGCTGAGTGAGCTTTGAAGGCCATCTCCAGCTCAGGAGTTCACATTCACCAGGTAAATGGATCAACCACATCCAAGCATTCATCTTTCCCAAGATACTAACATTATCTCTTTAGATTGAGGCTCATGAAAAAGATTTCTGGCATGCAGTCTTCTGTTCTACCTTCTCCTGACTGTACCAGGATCAAAACTACTCAGATCTGTGGTATTATTACGCAAGCTTACCAGGTGGTTGAGAGGTTCCCCTGGTACTTTTGGAAAAGTACCAAACCCAAACTATTCATCACTGGTCTAGGTGTCATAAGACCTGTGTCAGCTGGATAAACACCAGAATAAGATAAGTTACCAGAATAAATGGTAACCGACACTGCTCTGTCTACTATTCCTTCTATCACCAATTGCTTATGTGGATTTGCTTGAATTGCCATATTTGACTGAATTGCCATTTTTTATTTTGTGATTGTCCAGCTGGCAACAGCTGCCGCCAGCAGCTGTGAGTTAGCAAGGTGTACCCAAGTCCACCTATTTCTGCACTCTTCAGCCTCAGTCATTTCTACTTGTACATCTGGGATCTTTCTATGATGTTGCATGATGTGGGGGCAAACTTTTTGCTCAGACTCCTCACTGTTAGAAGAAAAAGCTCAGGTGAGCAAGGTGAAATGTAAGTATCATCATCTTGTGGTTGGTGCATGAGTCTCATCCAGGATTGTCTTGGGTTCCCAAGATTGCTCATGTGGATAGCATATCCCCTGTAGGTTAATCTGAATTGGCTTCAGGTCCCAAAGTCTGTGAGCCCAGCTGTTAAGTTGTAACAGGCAAGCACTTATGCTAATGACATGGTATGATCGGTAAACCCTGATAACCAGTGGTCCTTTCCAGAGTGTGTATGGAGGAGGATGGTCTCTGCTTATTCCCTCAGTGAAGAGAGAGAATCTCTCCACAGCCTGTTCCACATCCCACAGTAATGCTTCTCTTCCTGAATCTCACTTCCTGCCAGTGATGTTTTAGAGCCTGCTAGGCATTTTGAAGGTTTCTGGCTGTGTGTCAATCAAGAAAATTGAGCAAAATACTAAATTTCCATATAATTGGAGCACCAATATACCTGCATGACCAGGTGACCTCCCTTTTTGTGTTGAAAAAGTCCAGAACATGCCAGAGTGTGTTCTAAGAATACATATGCTCCATGGGTAGATAACGCAAGGAAACAAGCTGACTAAATGCTGATTGGCACACTCTTGGCACCAAATATAGGTTCAAGCTACTTAACAAGGCTGCTGTTTTTCTCAGAGCCTCCTTCCTTCTGATACTGGAGAATGTTTCTAGTCCATTTTTTAAGAGAGTTGAATACTCTCAAATCTCTCCACGTTGCTGTCATGCAGTGGACATGTTCACCCATTCTGTCCTTTCAGTTGTGTATCTGATGGTCATCATGACTTCAGAGTGCTAATTTCTTAAAGGAAATTTAATACTTCCTTGAGCATCTGTCCTCTGAAAGTTCTTCTGTCTTCGGTCCAGAAGCAAGAGTGTTTTCCGTATTCTTACTGATGTCAGAGGCCTTTTGGAAAACCTGTACTTCAGTGATTTCAGGCATGTTAAGGAATATAAGTGTTGTAGTTTATGATTCATAGTTGCCAGTAGCCAGAGATTTCTATTCCTTCATCCACCTTTCAACTTCAAACATTTACGGTTAGACAGGTGTGACTTCTATGGTATTGATATCACACAGTATTGCATTCCAGGGAACTGTCTATGAGCTGTTCAGGAAAGAGACTGCTTAATGACTCTTGACCTGAGTTGCATTCTTTTGTGTAGTAGTCAGGCCACCCCACTTACATTTCCTGCATTTTGTGTTTGGATAAGACCATGAGTCGTTCAGGTTCATGCTTCTCAGTCTGTATGATCTCCTGAGTCTTCGTGAAAGGGTTGGTGACCGTAACTGCTTGCCTTTGTCTTCTGTAGCTTTGTCCTCTTTGCTTTGGTAATTAGCTAATAAAAAGAGAGTTAAGGATGCAAATTCTTCAGTCTCTATGGTTCTCAGAAAAGGGAGATTGTCACAAGCTTTTAGTGGCTATCCAGAGCTTCCCTTCTCAGATCTAGGGTGTTCATCAGGATAATCACATTCTTACTCGTGTTGGCTTGCTTACTGCCAGACGAGCATTGCTCATATACTGTTGTGTTGCAGCTCGTGACTTCTTGAGTGATGTACAGTGGGAAAGGCTGCCTTATCCTTTCTTGATTGCGTGATAGTTAATAGCACTAAAAAGTCTGAGGTGTATATGTCTGGCTAAATGACTGATTTCTCTTTTTGGTCCATTTATCATTCCAGTTCCTCTCTAGTGCCTCAACAGTAATTTTTTTGAGATTCTTACTGGAGCTGATGGAAGCTGGACCTTTCCCTAATTCAGCAAAGGTCTACTTGACTGCCATTTTATCCATTATTACCTGGTTCTCAGGTTCTCTGACCACATGTTTTTTAAGATGTTCACAGCAGGGTCAGCTCTGAGGTCAGTCCAGGCTGCTCAGGGTTTGATCCAGTCTTGAAAACTCCCAGAGATGGAGGCTGCACAGCCTTTGTGGGCAGCCCGTGCCAGTGCTTGAGTATCCAGTCTGAACCTCTCGTTTCAAATTGTGCCTATTGTCTCCTGCCATGCAGGAGACAATACTCCTCCTCATGTAAAGAGCCTGGCTCGGTCTGCTCAATGACCTCCCCGTAGGCACAGGGGAGCTGCTGTTAGGTCCCCCCTAAGCCATCTCTGCTCCAGGCTGAACGAGCCGAGCTCCCCCAGCCTCTCCTCACAGAGCAAGTGCTCCAGCCCCCACCATTTTGGTGGCCTCTGCTGAAGTTGCTCCAGTTTGTCAATGTCTTTCTTCTATTGGGGGATCCCAAACTGAATGCAGTATTCTGAATGCAGTATTCTGGATGCAGTCTAATGAGTAAAGGGGGGGTGATCACTTCCTTCAGTCTACTGGCTGTGCTGTTAACACAGCCCAGGATGTGGTTGGCCCTCTTTGCTGCCAGGGCAGCATGTTGGTTCATGTTCAGCTTGCTGCCTACCAGGACCAGGAGTTCTTGGGGTTCACAAGCCTGTGTTGTTGCAACGAGCTCTTCCTTCTGAGGTGCAGGACCTTGCATTTGTCCTTGTTAAATTTTTTAAGGTTTTGTATTGGCTCATTTCTCCAGCCTGTCTAAGGGCAGCCTGCCCTCCAGTGTATCAGCTAGTCCATCCCCCCTCTACCTCCCACCCCCGCCCAATTTGGTATCATTCACAAACTTCATGAGCAAGTGCTGTTAAGCAGTACAGGTCTCAGGATAGATTCCTGCAATACTCCACTTTTACTGGCCTCCAGGTAGAGTACAACCCATTAACCACTACCTCTGAGCCTGAGTATCCAACCCATTTTTTGTCCATCTAGTTGTCCAAGCATGCAGACCTTAATGTCCTAACTTTGATACAAGAATATCATGGGAGACAGTGTCAAACGCCCTTCTAAAGTTGAGGTAAATGATATCCACTGCTTTCCTATTTTCCACAAATCCAATGATTTTATCATAGAAGGCAACAAGGTCAATCAGACATGATTTACACCATGGTGAACCCATTGGTGACTACAAGCTGACTGTCACAATCACTTTCTTCTTATTCCTGTGCCCAGGCATTTGTTTCAAGAGGACTTGCTCCTTGATTTTCTGAGGGACAGAAGTGAGATTGATTGGCCTGTAGTACCTCAGATTGTTCCTTTGACCTTTTCTGAAGATGGGTGCAATATTTGCCTTCAGTCATCTGGGGATCTCAAATGATGACATTGGTGCATTGAGTGGCATGATTTTTAAAATACGATAGAAAGCAGCCTTGCAAGGGCATGGAACATTTCCCTCATATACTTGGGAGTCTTGTCCCATGGTCTCAGGTGGGGCTGAGTTCTTGCAGATAGTCACTGACTGCATCATCATCTACTGCTGATAACTACTCTTCTTGAACCCTACCTCTAAGCACAGAGGCATAGGAAACCTTGTCAATAAAGACTGAAGCAAAGAAAGCAATGAGCAATTCTACTTCACCTGTTTCTCTTGTCGCTAAATCACCCGCCCATTCAGCAACAGGCCCACACTTTCCTTGTTCAGCCTTCTATTACTAATGTAACAGTAATTCCTTCTTGTTGCCTTTGACATCCTTGCAAGTCTCAACTGAATCTGAGCTTTGGCTTTTCTGACAATATCCCTACATGCCTAGCCAGTCCTTTTAAATTTCTCCTGTACAGCCTATCCCTGCTTCCACCTCCTGTATGCTGTGTTTTTGCACTGGAGCCCATCCAAGCCACTCTTGATATATTTTACTTGCCTTCCTGTATCAGGATGGACAGTTCTTGCCCCTGGAGGATGCTGTCCTTTCCTGGCCTCCCCACTGATGCTGATCCACAGGCTCTCACCCAGCCAGTCGCCCATCCCATAGAATAGCTCCATACATCTGAGCTGCTCCTTTACAGAGATAGCACACCCCCTCCTTGTCGTCCCTGCTTGTCTTTCCTGAAGCGTGATTCTGTCCACTGCAGCACTCCAGCTGTGTGAGCCACACACCTCAGTTGTTCCCCTGCTTGTTTTCCCAGGCTGCACACATTGTGCACATACACTAGAGGTGGACTCCTTCTGCCTTTTTTCCTACTTTCTTGAGGTTTCTCTTCTTCCTCTGTCTTTTCTTTCCACCCCTGTATACCCCTTCCTCACTTGACTACATGTTGTAATGTCACTTTTCCAGTGTTCCTAATATAAAGCTTTTCTCATCGGAGAACCTTGGCCAGGTTTTTGGTAAAGATGCTTTTTCTCCACTTTGTCAGGTGGATCCCGTCTCCCCTTAGCAGTGCTAAACCATCAAAGAGGGTCCGGTGGTCATAAAAGCCAAATCCTTGTTGTTAACCCAAGTTGCAATACAAGGTATTGATCTGCAAGATCCATCTGTTCCTTGTTCACTGGAGGCCACCTGGGTCTCCGTGCCTTTGACCCTTTCCCCCTGAGCCATGTTGCTCTTGATACACTCCAGGTCAATAAATTAAAGTAACAACAGGAATGCTTCAATGGATATGACACATACCAAACAGGAGGAGAGGAGAGGTGAGAGCACTCTCCTCATGGACACTGGTTGGGGAAGCTTTCTGGTCTCAAGTGACAAAGCATGAGTATATCCATGGTTGTGTACTACACCCCTCACATAGCATTGCTTGTTGGTATGTAACATTAATTGGTTTGGCAATGAAGGCATATCCTAAATGATTTTTCCATGAACCTTAATGGAAATGTGGTGGGTAGAATCCATTTCTCCTTGATGACAATTTGGTGTCTTAAGCATAAGAGCACGCTTTTTTTTTTTTTGGACTCTGATTTAAGACAGTGCTTAAGCACAGGCAGCCTTACTGAACTTAAATAGGAATTTCTGTTGAAATGCAATTTTTCACTCTTACTTTTAGGTATTTCAAATTATTGCGAAAGATACCGTGAAGGTATGAGACTTGTTCTGAACACCTTTGGACCAGTTCCAGAATTTTCAGGTGAAATTGAGCAGAAAATCAGTCAGGTAAATATGAAGGTGATAAATGCAGTGACATTCAGAACAAACAATGTTAGCTTTTATTTTAACATTTGTACCATTTCAGTTTACTGTTAGAGGTATCTGTAGTCTGTATTTCTTGTGTGAATGTGTACTTTGAATGAAAAGATCAGCACACAATGCATTTAAATCCCTTTTCAAAGCCCTTTGACATACATCAAGGGAAAGTGATCTAGCAGCTCAGTAACATTATTACTAGACAGTGGAGTCAACTGCTAACAGCTATGGGTTATTGACATTAAATCCTCCACATTATTTCTTACCACTTCTGTCCTGTGTCTTCTACCATAATATGCACAGCTCCAAGCTTCCTTTCCCACATGACTTTTCTCCCTGTGTCTTCCTCCTACTCCATCTCCCTGCATAAACCCTATAGCTTTTTTCTTGCGGGTGTTCCTTTTCTTGGTTTTGTATACTTCACAAACTAGAGCTCCAGTCTGTAACGTGTGCAAATACACATTTAAGTTAAGCACATAAGCAGTCCGGTAAGGTTACTTGCATGTTTAAAGATAAGATGTGTTTAAGTGCTATGCTGGATTGGGACCCAGTTTGTCTATTAACGTTTCTAAGCCCACAATTTGTTTATACTGACTATATAGGCTATTTTGTATGATCATAGGAATTAACTGAAGTATCATTATTTCCTAACTCTGCCTTTTTATAGTTGCCCTTTTAATGCTTTGCTAAAGAACGTGTATGTGTTGAATTGTTCTTGATTAGCTGTCAGATTAATTCCATATACAGAAGCTCTCTGTCTGGAAGACTGCATTTTTGTTCCTATTTATACAATTTCAACATCAGCTATGTTAAAAAGGAAAAAGATTCTTTTATGCTTAAACAACATAGACTGCTTATAATAGCAATCAATAATAATTGTGGAGTTATTCACAATTAGAAGCTCTTGATTATTATAAAACAGTTTGGGTTTCTTTATGGAAAGCTGGATTCCACTTCAACGTCTGTTTCTGTGTCTCTGTATTATCTTTGGTCTTCAATGCCAAAGATGGGTTTGCAAGAATCCTCTTAAGAGTAAAACATTAAACATTTCTTATCTTACTCCTCTGTCCCTCCCCCTGACTTTTTTCTGGAGTGACAGCAACTTGCCAATCATTGGTAGCAGGTCCAGGTTTTACCCAGTTTCTCAACACTTGCCTTTTAAACCTAAGACCTCAGGTGCTATTTTGGCAAAGATGACCTTGTGATCTCTACCTGCACTCTCAAAACAGCTTTTTTTCTTTGAAAGAAAGTCTGTTACAATGTACTAGCTGGCCAGAACTTACTACCTCTTGTTCTCCTTTCAGTGATACATTCAACTGGCACTTCTAAGGCAACTTTGATTATGCCCTTTGATTATGCAGAAATACTTTTTTTCCCCCATTTTGTTTTAAAAATCATTTTTGCATGCTGACTTGTTCAGACTTCTACCTTTGTGTCCTCCAATAGTGCTGTACTTTCTCTCCCCCATACTCCAATAAACAACAAAAATCATAATTCTGGGTTTGTGGGTTTGTTCGTGTCTTTCCCTGTCATTTCAACTGTCACTCCTAAGACAAAATGTTATTAATAAACATGTTATCCCTTATTACATTTATTAGGAGCCAGAAGAGAGATCAGTTTTAAGCACGCACACAGGAATTTGGTTTAGGGCAAATTTTTAGCCACATAAATGGTCAGGTTGCCTCCTTCCTATTTAATAAAAGGTTATTATCAAAGAGACTAGACAGTGGCTGTGTGGGGCAAACTGAGAGAAGAGGCTGATGCTTTGATGTTTCTGTAGGCACCTTCATTGCCACATTCAGGCCAACCTTCTCCAAGTGGGAGCACTTTTCTTCTCGTACAGATTAGCTCATTTGCAGTCACCCGTGTAAAGAATTAGTGGCCTGTTGCTTGTGATAGACTAAATTACAGTTTGTGTGGATGGTTACTTGGTCTGATGCAGGGAAAGCAGGAAAACAATGCTGGCGAGAAACTTTTTACTCAGAATGTGAGATTTAATCATCTTAAATTTTCTGTTCCAGGCAATGTCTGAAAAAATTCCAGTTGTTCCAAAAGTCTTGGATGCCAGGAGAACATGGAGAGATGAATGTCTCACTGGTCTTGCCAAACTGAAAAAACAAATGAAATCTGACTGGGATGCACCTTGTCTAACAGGAGAGAGCAAATGAAGAACAGATCTTCATAAAAAGTGGAAATTTTTGGAAGCAGAAGAGGAGACTGAGTGTGCAACCAATGATACTCACAGATGTGGAGGCCAATGAAACGTGGTCCAAATTTGTTGTGATGTAATTCATGAATAACTGGAAACAGTTTTTAAAAGTTCAGTTAAATTATCAAATTATTATATATATGCATTAGATGTGCAAGCATTAAGTAGCTTTAGCAATATTAATATTGTGCAATGCTGGAATACAATCATGTTTTAAATAATGCAGTTTTCAGCTGGCTTAGGAATTCAGTGCTTGAACAATATTTGCTTATGCAGGGATCTGAAGTAGGCAAACATCAGCTGTTTGTCACTGGAGAAAATAAACCCTCACCCGCCAATCGCTGTGACAGCGAGGTTAATTTGTGAAGCACTGACTGTGGATAGGAGAAGGCTGTGTTGAGCAAAGAGTAGATTCACTGGCTGGTGAGCTGAGACCTCAGACCCTGAGCAGTAAGGGTCACTTCAGCTTAGCTCTGTAACTGTTCCACAATGTAGGGGAAAGAATTACTCCTCCTTTCCCTCCCTTTGGCACTTCTGTACCTGTATGATGATCTAAGTTTGAGTAAATAGAGCAAAATTCCCCCCTCATCCCCTACCCCTCGTTCTATAAGACTTACCAGAGACCTGCTTGGTCTTAAGACCATGCACTTGATACCCCATGGCTTTGCCTCCAGCTTAAGTCAGATGTTTGACGCTGACCATTGGCATTGCTGCATAAGTATGTGCCCCATTTTAAGACTTGTCTATGAGAAATAAGAGATACTGATTTAATAGCTAGTTTGGGAGACAGTATGGTGTAGTGGATCAGTCTGGACTTTCTCCCACACTACTCCATGACCGTCTGAGTGATCTTGGGAAGCCAGTTCACCTCTCTGTTGCCATGTCTATTTTGTACATTATCTGAAGCAAGGAGTGCTTCTTTAGGACTCAGCTGTACTGAATTTAACAGCTGTAGCTGAAGGGACCCCAGGTATCTGCTATTTTGCTCCCCCACAGAGGGAAAGATGCAGTGGCTTAGATGTAGCATTTATGCTTTACTGCTGCCCTTCCTACAGGAGACACATCTCCTCCACGTGCAAGGACACAGTATAAATCTGGAAGTAGTAATATCCTCAGTTGCTGCAGTGGCATGTTTTGGTCCACAGCAGACAAGGTGTTATTATGAATGTATGTACCCTGTAATATAGTTGGACTTTGATCTTAGCTGGAACCTTGGGGCAGTGTTGTTATGCAGATAGTAAGAATAACTTGAAACAGTGCATCGCACCCACACTGCTTGAGTTAAGCATTTCTGAATTTGTGCTAACTGGTCATGTAGCTTCAGTCACAGCACAGATGCAGAAGTGTTAAGCTGTCATTTTGCTAATGCTCAGCTCAGGGGCATTTCAAATCTTGTTTTTTACAGAGGGTGAAGTACACAAACAAGTTACTGAAGTTTAATTAGTTGCCATTTTGAGCTGAACAGCAGAAATGTCTGCTTGAATGTACCAATACCGCTTATTTCTGCTTAGGTCACAGTAAGAGAGACCTAAGATAAATTGTATTGCTTGACATAAGCAGTGGACCAGGACCACACCTCTGGATGTGAAACATGGGGTGGGAGGCATAATGCTGAGGTTGTCCTGTGCTCCTTTATAATCAGTGGAGAGAAAGGAAAATATGTAAGCTCGATTTATTTTATCCCAATATAGACTTAAAATAGTCAGGTTTCTTCTGTTGCTTTTTATCGCCACAGCGACTGGCTAAACCTGCATTTAAGACATCTGAAGTTGGGGACATCAATCCTCACTCCTGATGCCTTATTAAGCATCAGTAAATTAATTATGGGGCTGATTTCTTCATTTTATGTATATTTTTATATTTCAGACAAGGCCATAGAAGGTTCCAATTACTTTCAAGATTAGACCTGTTTTTCTCTGAGCATATGACATTGTCATAACTAATTTGCTCACATTGCTTCTGTTTATTCTATTTTAAAACTCAATCATGTCATCAAATATTTGCCTCCATCTTTATTATTTGCTTATGAATAAAAATATTTTAATGAGGAAGGTATTAACTTGTGTGCTCCAGTGTGATACTGTAGTGGTACCACTACATAATATGTCTTTAGAAGCCAGTGCCCTGGTAGAATAATTTGTGGAAGTCAGTGGGAGTAAAATAGATTAGAAACAATGTGCACTCTCCTATAGTTCATGTGTTGGCAACCAGTTGCTGCAGACACGGGGCCCTGCCATGAGGGAATGGCTTTCTGTGGGGGGGAAGAGCACTCTGGAGAGTGCCAGAGCACTTCTGTGCAGTGAGCAGCTCCTCTGCAGGGTCTGGCATACAGCAAAGCTCGCCTTGGAGCATCAATTCCCACCCAGGTTCACAGCTACAAGTTGGGCAGAAGATGCTTGACAAAAAATGTATTTTAGCTGACATACCCTTAGGATTTGAAGCACGCAAAATTATTAGTTGGTAAATGCAACAACAACTGGAAAGCATTAGGAAAAGGTAGCTAAAGGAATGAGATGGTCTGTCCTCATCCCAGGGACTTGTACCCTGTTGACAATTAATCCCCTTTACTCACCGGTCATTAGACTGTGTCTGAATCCTGTGCCCAGCTTGGGGTTCCCAGTACAAAGAAAGACATTGGACAAATGGTAGGGGAGGCCCCTGAGACAGTGGTCCTGGAGCACTGGTCCTGCAAGGAGAGGCTGGGGGAGCTGGGCTTGTCCAGCCTGGAGCAGAGACGGCTTCAGGGGGACCTGCCAGCAGCCCCCAGTGCCTGTGGGGAGGTCATCGAGGAGACAGAGCCAGGCTCTCTGAAGTGGGGCTGGGTGAGAAGACAGAGACAACGGGCATAAGTTGAAACACAAGCGTTTCAGCCTGGATGTAAGGAGACATTTTTTCCCCCATGAAGACAGGCAGAGGCACAGGTTGTCCACAGAGGTGGTGCAGCCTCCGTCCTTGGAGGTTTTCAAGTCCCAACTGGATGAAGCCCCGAGTGGCCTGATCTGACCTCAGAGCTGACCTGCTGTGAGCAGGAGGTTGCACCAGAGACCTCCCGTGCTCCCTCCCAGCCTGCATTAGCCTGATTCCAAGTTTATTTGATTTTGGCCTATTTTGTATCAGAAATGTTGCTCTGGCTTAAGTCAATTAACTCCAAAGAACATATATAGATGAGTTCAAATCATCACATATGTTGAGAGGACTTTTTAACCTAAATCGTAAATGAAATTTAGGATGGTGTGAATGGATGTAAATAAATCTGCGTTCAGATTTTTCCATGCATTTTCCTGGGCAGATTAACATAATGTCATTAAATTGTGACAACTTTCCACATATAAAGAATTCCTTACAGAAAAGTCTGAGCCACCAAAAATCCCATGTTGTTGGTCCCCCGGGGCCCCCCCTCCTGGTGATGGATAAATGCAATATTCACCTTGTCCAGCAACTCCACTGCGTGGGGCTGCTGGCAGGAGCAGGGTTTGCTGGGGGGGGAGGGTTCCCCTCTCTCTCCTTTTTCACTTTTTTCCTTTACTTGTCCCTCTTGGTTCTCAGCTCTCATAATAGTCCATCACTAACTTCTTCCAGGGTATTTAGCTGACAATAGAACTGCTAATAGGTTTGCTAATTGGACAGTGAAGAATCCCTTCTGGGGAGCAACTTGTCAAGAGCTGAGCTGCTTGTAAGATACAAATCCCAATTCTATTGAATTAATTGGTTTAATTATTTTCTTCAAATTTGTCTTACTCGTTTTATCCCATTACTTTTTTCCCCTGAAATGCAATAGACTTCTTGTGATAGATTGCACCTGGTATTTTATGAGGACTCTTTGGGAATTAACACCAGCAATCCCACAAAGTTGCACAACTACTGCAGGTATGGTCAAATGTTTATTTTGCTTGATTGTCAGCAGAAGAAGCAATAGTTGCTGGAATGTTGAAGCAACTATTTTATGGTAAACTGAGATATTTGGAAGAATTTATCTTGTGGTTTCCTTTTCACGCAATCGCATATTTTAAAATCTTGTATTAATTTTAATCAAGTTACACCTATAGAATTTTCTAAAACCCTGTCTTTGTTGCACTGTGTTTTTCTCTGTTTTACCAATTCGATATTTATTGTTTGCCTTATTATGTGTACTTTACTATTAGTTAGTGCTGCTTATTGGAAGCAGAGTCCAATGTGTTCATACCAAAGCCTGTGATTTAATGCTATTGGAAATCAAACCACCTATCGTGTAAGATAAAGAAGAAAGGGGAGGTGCAGGGAAATACTCACCTGATTCACTGAGGGAAGTCCTGTATCTCTGTTTCCTAAATCTCTGAGTGTAATGGAAGTAGTTTGCAGCTTGCAAAGCAGCCATGTGAATTTACTTTCCCTATTCTGTAGTTATTCTTCTGTTGAGTCATGATAATAGTTTGAAAGTTAAAATGCGAGTATTTTCTGGTTGCCATATTATCTACTTGGAATGGTATTAAGAAATTGCGTTATCCTATCTATACCATCTTCTAGGCAAAAATCAATTGTGCTTCATTAGGGAAGCAGGATAGTGCTTGTGGTGCTTGTTAGAAAAACAGGAAAAATCATTTTGAGACAAAATGATGTCATTGTCAGACTCAGTTTTTCAAAACAAAGGTGAGATATGCTGCCAGTATGGTTACATGACAGGATTGCATCGGCATAGCCTGGAGTTACAAAAAGGTCTTTGAGAACATGTAGCTGTGGTACCCTTGCAGAGGTGGAGGTACGGAGGGCGGCAGCCCTCCATGAGGAGCCTGGCAGATGTGAGCCTAGCAATTAGTGTAAGTGTCAGTAGGAAAAACAAATGGTCTTTTGTTTTCAACAGCCTACCGGGCCCAAGGGAATGTTTCACAAATTAATTTGGATCTAGTTAGAGTAAACAAGTGTAAATGAATACATTTGTTCTAGCTGCCTGCTGATGTGCTCCCGTTCCCCCCAGCTCCAGCTGTGCTGGCAGGGTATCCCCTCCGCTCACCCTGCGCCTTCCATTTTTCATGTGTGTGCGCGCGCGTGCATGTGTGCATGCTATTGCAGATCAGTCAAACTGAGTGGAAAGGCAAAAACTGACCCCAGGGGAAAACACATTTGATTTGGTAAGGCTTTGTGTCAAGCCACCGGCCAAGGATTTATTTCCATTCTTTTCTGTGATTTCAGAAAGAGAAAGGAATTCATCCCCTCAGCCTGTTATTCGGAGTTAAGCAGAGGTGCAGCTTGAGAGCATGCCGCTTAGAGAGAGTTACCCATTGACTGGTATTTCTTATAGATCATTTTTCGGGTAGAACTTTCTTCTCCCCTCTGATTTTTTCCTTTTATTGTACAACTTTAATTTGGAAGAGTCGCTTGACCATCAAATACAAGTTACTATTCATATGTGAGTACTGATAAATACTTATTATAATAAGGAATAGCAGAGGGACAGGAACTTAAATCTGGTGTATTCATTTAAATGTGCACACTTAATCATGCAAGAGCAATATTCAAATGGAAAGATTTAGCTGCATAGCTTAATATTCGTAAAGGTTTAAATATTACTTACAGCACATGTTGGGAGCAGACCAGTAGCAAAGCTTGATTCCTCACCGTGGTGTCCATACAAAGCTGTCCATTGGGAAGAATCAGTACCCACATCCTCCACTGCTGCGCGTGATGCCATGAGGCGCAGAGCCGTGGCTACACAAACCTCTTGCTTCTTTTATAAACGGGAGATCAGAAAAGAAACTAGCAATTCACCTGAAGTAGCAAATGCTGTCATATCAATAGTTTCATAAGAATTGGGGAAAGAAGATGCTAGAGTGCCCTAACTTGGAGCTTCTTTGAGGCAAAACAGGGCAACCTTGAATGTTTGACCCCCAGAATTTGCTTTGAAGCTCCAGTTTGCACATGCTGATATCTTGTGAAACGCTCTGAGGATGGTTTCAGCTGGCTCTGACTGCAAGCCAGCCACAAGTGAAGCCATGAACAAATGCAGCCAGACTGGCAGTTTTTTACATACAGCTCATCAAAAATCGGTCCAATATCCTCCTGGCTGTGAGGAAAAGCCTGCACCACTCCTATGGGAGCAGAGCGAATTTCGAGGAGACCTGTTGGTAAGGGCACTGTTTCCACAAAGTTCAGTGGAGTTCTGAAATACATCAAACCACTTTGTTTTCTAGTTTGCTGGAAAATGGCATGACTTATTTTCTTAATGTATAGAAATATAAAGAAATATAAAGAAATGCTCCACTGGGTTGCACATTCCTCAGCATTTTCCCTTCTCTGCCTGATGTTTTTTGTTCCTTCAGCAAGGATGCCCTTCACCAAACACTGAAATGAAGGGAAGCTTGGAATAAAATGGCACTTAGCGTCTGTGAGATTTCTTCCTGAACCCCAGTGTGAAATGGGGATTTTAATGTGTGGCTTGGTAGACTTCTTCCAGCTACTTGGATTTCAGACCTGTATTCACAAGAAGCAGAGATATAGAAGATGCAGAATCATCCAGAAACTTGTTTTCCTTTTTCTATGAGTAAAATGTCGTTCTAACATGGAAAGGACAAGAGCCTGTACTTGCATGTGAACATAGGAGAGCTTTGTGCAGAAGTTGAACTTACTGTTTTTTTAAAAAGATTCTATAAAATAGAGCTGTAAATTTAGCCCACATTGGATGTTTGTTCTGTTTAGCTTAAGCCTAGATGATGACTACTGTTACAGTATTAATGTACCACCCAAGGCCTCCGTAAGAGTCCAATGCCTCTGTGTCAGCACAACAAAAGGAGACGTTTTCCAACAGACAACATTAAAAAGCATCTGTAATTCAAAACATTGTGAAAACATTCCCTTGCATTTGTGATGTGTTTAAACTTTAACATCAGGTCTTGCACTAATTTTTCCAATATTGTAACAGTACATACTTTCCATATGAAGCCACGGTTGCTTGTTCTTGGTCTGCTTTAGAGAGATAATATAGCTAAGGAATACAATAGAGGCATTTTTTTGCAGTCCAGGGAGAAAGTGATGAGGCTGGAAAATCCTTGCTGTCACTCTGGTATTACTGAAGAAATTAGGTTGTCATTTAGCCAGGAGTCCCTGGGAACTGCTTTGATGCAACTGGTTCTTCTGAAAGAGAAATAATTTTGGGGGTGTTTTTTTCCTTGTCTTGCCCAATAATCATTTATACATTAATTAAAACTGGCGTTACCAGTGGAAATTATTTACTGTTGCCTTGTGCTTCACTACAGCCTCTGCCCCACTGAAAACCTTGACAATTTCCATGTAGCACAGGCGAGTCCTTAATGTGTGCATTGCTCCTGCATGCAGCAGCAGCAGCACTTGTATAGCAAGATCACCAGGCAGCCTTATGCCCAGCTGTGTTGCTGTGGAGCTTGTATTTTCTTTTTAAGCTCTACTTAAAAACTTAATGGGATGCAATCTGTCTACTCAGTTCTTAGTAGTAATATAGGAAGTATTTCTGTGCAGTTAGAAACAAATTATTGGAATTACCGCTATAATACGAAGGCAGCAGACCGAGAAGTGTGGCGCTTTCCACATTCCAGAGCACCTTATGACTACAAAACCAGATTTTCTGATATTACTCAGCAGTGTCATTTCAAACCTGTGCGGTAATGGAAAGATGTAATTGTGCCATTTCAAACATATGGGGTAGTGGAAATAGGGAATTGCATAACCAGGCAATTTAACCGAATGGGCAGGGCCTGTGCCCGATCTGTATCATACAGAAGTTTATAGAGTAGCATGAAGTTGCATTGTGTAATTCTGTAAACCAGAAACATTTCTTGCATTTGGTTTTCCTTTTTTAGGAAAGAAAAATTAATTACAAACATCATCTCCCCCCTGTCAAAATCTGTATCAGTGCATAGTAAAGGGTGATTACAGAAGTCTGATTGATTCTTAAAGTCTGAATATAGCTTCAATTGCTGAAAGAGACAACATCATACTTCTCTAGCCTGTCATTTACAAAACAAAAGCTATTAAAAATAAGGATATGAGAGCAAAGAAAAATATAAAATATGAATTTTCTAACAAGATGCAAGTATTATTTATATTACTACAAAGTATTTCATTCAGTAATAACCTGAGCTTATGTTTTAATCTGATCTTAGTATCCGAGTAGTTTATTATAAGGAAAACCATTAGATAGGGATTAATGCAATCTTATTTAATCATCAGTAAAAGTGAGGTACGTGTTTACAGTGTGCCGGGGCAATACGAGCATAAACAGTGCTTACTGTGTCTGCATCTAGCTTTTGTTTCCAAGTCTCTTCTTATAAAAATTACGGTCCAGACTCCTCTCTAGAGTGCCACCTCGGGAGAGCGCTGCCGTTCCAATTCATCACACTGCCATAAAACTTGCTGTGACAACTGTCCAGACAGCAGTCACTGACTGTATCCTCAGGTAGCTATTGCCACGTCCACCCTGCTGGCAATTCTGTCCGCATGTGTATGCAGAGCAAAAGAAAGTGTAATTTCCAGCTGCCACCTCTCCTGTAACCTGCGGATGAGTTTCCTGAATGGACCTTGCTCTGATGCCCAGCTCCTGGCCATGCTGGTGCAGGTCAGTAAATAGGCAACGTTGGTAGCCTTGCCCACGGTCCTGGGTCTTGCTCCATTTCTTAGGCTCGATGGGTCTGTGTTGGCATCCTGCCTGGCTTGCTGCCCTGTTTTGTGTAGCAAAGGAGTTTTGGTTGTAATGTTTAAATAGGCCAGTCTGCCCAGTCCAGTTCCTAGGAAGGCCAGCCACAGCCTGTTGCATAGCTAGAAATGGATGTTAATAACTCATCCTCATTCGCCTGTCTTCCAGGCTAACAAGCTTGGACTGTTCACCTGTAAAATAAATTTTTTTCCTCCAAGATAATTTACGTGCAAAAGCTAAGTGAAGTCCCTCTGCCCTAGCACTATGCTGGTCCAGGCTCTCTGTTCCATGATTCCTGATGCAGCTTTTCTGATTTTCCCTAATGCAGGTTACCACCAGCTGCCACCCATCTGATGGCATTACTTCAGTGTGAGGAAAGCTTGAGAACTTGCCGTGAGACAAATATTCATCTTATCAGCAGCATGTGGCTCTTCTGCCAAGATGTGTGTAGTTGCAGGACCTTCTTCAGGTGGTCATATCAAAGGCTCAGAAACCTATATTACCATAATTAAATGGCAGAGGTGATCACCACTGGATGTTAGAGCCTACAAGAAGGGCTTGAATATGATCATGGTCATGATTTATGGGTAACATGGCATAAACAACAGAGATAATTTGGAAGCTGCCTAATTAAGGCAGTGCTGAGAGAATTCTAGAACAATACATGATCACCTTGTTTGTAGTAGGAAAGCACAAAGACCAGAACTGAATAAGGCTCAGCTACTACAGTTAGACTGTTTGTTTAGCATTAAGTCCATAGCCGTCTCTTACTTTTGGTAACTCAGTAAGCTTATTTTCAGTGGTGGCACTGGAACTGCATTACTCTGGTTGCTTCTCAGAACTCCTCCATCTTGGGTGCATTTTCTCAAGAAGTTTCTCTGAGAAAGACATTGTATTTTCCAGCCCTTTTTTAATATATGATCCTCTGCATGATTTCCAAGCTCAGGTAGTCATATGGTTATACATTACACTTCATTATATTTCTTCTTTTTCCCTTTTTTTTAAACCTTCTTCTGAATTGTCCATTCACCATTTACCATACACCTCTGTTTCCACGTTAGTCTCTTCTGATGACCCTTTTCTTTATTATTGACGTTTCTCCGCTGCTCAGAGGATCATCTTTAATTTCAAAGGTACACATGTGGATTAGTTGCTACCCAGATGTTGTACCAACCTCCCACTCCAGCCTCTACGGGCCAACTCAGTTTGTGGCAATACTGATTTCTTTTCACTCAATAGATGGGATCCAAATGCCAACCTCTGGCCATCTAGACCCTGCTTGATCATGGCTGATATCTCAAGGGCCTGTTTTGGTCGCTCCCCAGCAGCACGCTGCAGTTCCCCCGGCACAGCCCAGCTGCCCCTTGGCAGCAGCTGCTCTGACTCACGTTCCTCCTGGGAGAGCGCTGTGCACTGCTGGCGGTGGAGAGCCAAATGCAGCCTTTTCCTAATCCTCTCTGTTGACAGCGATGTTTGGCTTCTCTGATTTAATCTCATGATATGTTCCAAGATGAAGCTGCTCCCTGTTTTATGGCAGACTCCGTATTTACCTGTCGCCTCGGTGCCTGCTGATATCAGTGGTGATCAACTGCTCTGTGTGCCTTAAAACAAAGTTACTGGCAGAAGGCCTTTTTCTATCAAAGGGTTTTTATATTTGGACCTAGAAGGCCCAGGGTGGTAGAAGCAGGACCCTGGTGGCGAGCATGGTCCCCGTAATGGGGGACATTATGTCCCCTTTTTAGGCTCCCAGGGCAGCTCTTCCACCCCGCCCCCGGCTCCTGTTAGTTGCCTTTTCAACTCCTTACCTCCTCCTGGAGCAGCAGAGACCCCACTGTAGGCAGCACATGTGGTGGATGTACCAGGCTGCTGTGCGCTGCCCTCACTTTTACCACTCTTACTGGTGCAGCTTCTCTGAGCCCATGTTCCCTCCAGCTCTCACTTCATAGTCTTTCTTTATATTCTCCAGCCATGAGATATATTTTTGCTGGTTTCCAGGCCTGTTCAGCAAATACCATCCTTCCAAATATGGTTTTCTCAGGGAGTCCTTACTCTTTTTGTTACCTGAACTATTATTTTCACAGTTTTTTGTGGTATATCCTACAGTTTCCCCTGGAGAAAACTGTTTTTAGCAAATCTGTGACACCTGTTCCTCTTTTTTATTCCTTTTGTAGGGAAATTATGAAATGCGTAATACATGCTTCTACTTTTGTGAGTTTTTTTCTTGGTCTGGATATGGGACCAGCTCCAGTCACACAAACTTGGTAGTATCCTCCATGTCTATCCTTGGTCAAAATCCCCACCTCGCACACCTGGGAAAACCACAGTAGCTGGGTGGAGAAAGTATAGTCTCCACAACTTAACTGCAAGCTGACTTAATTAAGGCAGATTTATTAGGGAGATTTTATGACAGTATGTTTTTACCTTTGGCAATAATCTAATAGGCAGCGGAGCAGGCAGCACAGGGCTCAATAACACCCTAAGCGCAGCCTGGGATGGAGGCAGGCTGCACTTGGTCATCCTCAGGTCTGTGCCAGCATCTCCCTTTACTGCCCAGGAAGATGGGCAATGGTCCTGGGCCGCTCTCATTGTTTCTCTCTGTTTCATACACAGTGTGCTTTCTCCTAGCAGCCTTTTTATTTTTTTTTCATTTGTGGCCTCACCTAGTTCCTGCCCTAATACCTAATTTTTTTTTTTTTTTTTTTTTTCCAAATCTGTGCCTGTTTGGGGGTCCTTACAGTTTCCTCTTTCTTTCAGCTGCCTACTCACTGCTCAATGGCATCTTTGCATTCCTGTTTCTCCCCTGGTGCAGCAGCTCTTGGTGGAGGCAGGCGGCTGTCTGGGTCATCCACCCTCCCAGGGGAAGTGGGTTGGAGACGGCAGAGGGAACTGCTGCGAGGGCTGCACAGGAGCCTGATCTGAGGGTGACACCTCGGCAGATGTCGTTTACTCAAACCACGGTCTCAGCCCTGAGTGTGCAAGGTAGAAAAGCCTGATAGAGGACTGAACCCCTGCCACCCTAAGACAGCGATAAACCAAGCAGATTTATCACCTGCTGCTCCTATTTCTACATCTCCTCCTTCTCAAGCCCATGATTTTGGCTGACAGTTATTTTAACTGTCCACTTGGTCATGAGCTTTGTTCCTTTTTAGGGGCATGGAGACCATCTTCACATACTTATCTACACTCTTGGGCTCACTGCTTATGAAATAGATTAAAAAAATATTTTTCAAGCTTTTACAAGATTGTACGAAGTTCATCCTAGGTGAAAATACAAGCATCGAGGGAGTTCGACTAGATTTTTTTATAACAGCCTGCCTAAGTGTAAGTTAAGCAACTGAACAAGATATTTAGAGCAGTTGCAAAGTTCTTTGAGTTCTTTTAGAAATGTTTAGATACACATCTCTTGGAAATGATGCAGCTATAGTTAGTACAAATCAGAAATCCTTCATCCCTATAAACATGCAAATTAAAAACAATTAAAATATACAACATTGCCTAATGCTTAATATAAGCATACACCCAATGATCATGCAGCCGACAATTAGTTTATCTAACAAAGAGACCAAGAGGAAGACCAAGAAAAAGGTGGGGTAACACTTGATCACAATAAGTAAAGGCCAGGTCTGAGAAGGTGGTTTCCAAAGAGATATTTTGGGAGCATTTCAGGCGACTATAAGAAAAACAACCTCACTGTAAACCACAGGATAAGTACTCAAGGAAGTGATCCAAGACAGTGTGGTGGTGGGCATCACAGAAAGGTGTAAGCAAACATGGTAAAGCTATGCAAGCAATACAATAAAATCATTTCCAGAAAGGTATGAATAAGCCAGGGCTGCTGAGACATCACCATTGCACAAAGTAATGAAGAAATCACCAAGAGTGGATACTCATACCTTTTAGAAAGAGGAAGTCATGAAGGAGATGGGAAATAAAGTCAAGATACAAGAATGTAGGTCAATAACACTAGTCATACAGGAACAAAGGCTGTAAAGGTGCAGGGAGCATGGAAGGAGCACTTGGATGAAGGACTGAACCATACAGTCCATCCCAACATAAGCACTGGTGTGTTGAATTAACCAGGGAGCCTGTCGCGAGGGAGCGGTGTCAACACTGAGGCTGACAGATGAGGAAACAGAAAAAGGAAACAGCTCCAGAGCAAGACATGTAGTACAACTAGCGGGAAAAAGCCACTGAAACATCAGAAAAGATCTCCAAAAACAGGCAGAGTGCAAAGAGGTGCCGACTGGCAGGTTTTACTGTACTTTGCTGATTTTGTGGAGGGTCACCTCAATGCTTTCTTAGGGATGGGAGTCAGTATTGAAAGAAGCCTTGGTGAAAGTAACAGATTCACATCAGTTCAAAGGCAGCAGTGAGCAAGGAAGAGCCAGTCAACCCGAAGAGCCAGGGGAGGGAGCTGGGGGACACCGTGGGCTGGTTGTGCTCATTCACTGCAGAAGGGGATGCTTCAGGATGCAGCACCTCACAGGGAAAGCAATAAATCATGCAGACACTCAAATGACAACATTGTCATAAAAAAAAAAAATATGTGATTGCAGTTTTCCAAGAATTGGCAAACCTTTAGGCCACTGTTTGAGGTCAAGTGCTAATGGCAGCCAAGGAGTTCTGGAGCTCCTGTGCTTGTCATTTTTGTGAGCAAAGATTTGGCATTTTGGGGCTGTATTGCTATGCAAGACCTGAATGCTGTTCCTTGGTCACTGTAGGTAACACAGTATAAATAGCAGTCATATTTAAATTAGAATCATAGAATCACAGAATGCTTTGGGTTGGAAGGGACCTTTAGAGGTCATCTAGCCCAACCCCCCTGCAGTGAGCAGGGACAGCTTTAACCAGATCAGGTTGCTCAGAGCCCCGTCCAACCTCACCTGGAATGTTTCCAGGGATGGGGCCTCCATTACCTCTCTGGGCAACCTGTTCCAGTGCTTCACCACCCCCATTGTAAAAAATTTCTTTCTTATATCCAGCCTAAATCTATTCTTCTTTAGTTTAAAACCATTAATCCTTGTCCTGTCACAACAGGCCCTGCTAAAAAGTCTGGCCCCATCTTTCCTATAGGCCCCCTTTAGGTACTGAAAGGTCGCAATAAGGTCTCCTTGCAGCCTTCTCTTCTCCAGGCTGAACAACCCCAACTCCCTCAGCCTGGCCTCATAGGAGAGGTGCTCCAGCCCTCGGATCATTTTGGTGTCCCTCCTCTGGACCTGCTCCAACAGGTCCATGTCCTTCTTGTGCTGAGGGCCCCAGAGCTGGACGCAGCACTGCAGGTGAGGTCTCACCAGAGCAGAGCAGAGGGGCAGAATCCCCTCCCTCGACCTGCTGGCCACGCTGCTTTTGATGCAGCCCAGGATACGGTTGGCTTTCTGGGCTGCAAGCACACATTGCCGGCTCATGTCCAGCTTTTCATCCACCAGTACCCCCAAGTCCTTCTCCGCAGGGCTGCTCTCAATCCCTTCATCCCCCAGCCTGTACTGATACCGGGGGTTGCCCCATCCCAGGTGCAGGACCTTGCATTTGGCCTTGTTGAACCTCATGAGGTTCACACAGGCCCACCTCTCTGGCTTGTCCAGGTCCCTTTGGATGACATCTCATCCTTCTGGTGTGAACCACACCACTCAGCTTGGTGTTGTCTACAAACTTGCTGAGGGCACACTCAATCCCACTGTCTATGTCATTGGTGAAGATATTAAACAGCACTGGTCCCAGTACAGACCCCTGAGGGACTCCATTTGTCACCGGTCTCCATTTGGACATCGAGCCATTGACCACGACCCTCTGGATGTGACCATCCAACCAATTCCTCATCCACCAAACGGTCCACCCATCAAATCTGTATCTCCCCAATTAAGAGAGAAGGATGTTGTGGGGGACCATGTCAAAGACTTTACAGAAGTCCCAATAGATGACATCCGTTGCTTTTCCCTTGTCCACTGATGCAGTCACTCCTTCATAGAAAGACACTAGGTTAATCAGGCAGGACTTGCATTAGTGACAACACTCTCCATCCCCCTGAAAACATAATTTTTGCCAGTCTGGATTTACAGGCTCTTATCTCCGAGGTCTTAATCTAAGACAAAGGGCAAAATGTTGCCATGCTGCAGCAGGAGTTAATAAAGAACAGGTAGATGTCATGTTTGCAGGAGCTGGACTCTGCACCACTACTTCCCTAATGGATGATGGCAAATGGAGATGTGGCTCAACCACCCGTGTTGAACAGACAGTGATACATAGAACCATTGTTTGAAACCTCTCTTTGGTGTCAAATGTGTCTGATCCTGTGTGCAACCGGTCTGTGGGTGTTATTCCAGAGAGTCAGAATGGCTGCAGCAGGAAGAAGGCTGGGTAAATTAGACATGTAAGTTTGAAAAAGCCCCGCAGATTAAAAGAATTAGTTGTAAGACAAACAAAGAGAGTATGCAGTGAGATAAAGGTACATAATGGGCTACAGCTGGAAAGATTATAGAGGTGATATGTAAAGAATGTCGTGAATTAATCACTTTCTTTGTGTAAGTTATTTATGTTTTGCAAATCATTATCGCTTAGCAACCTACACTGTCCTTTTTATTTTTTACAGATTTAAACTGTTTCCTGGGCGTATTATCTCTGTCTGGCTCAGCAAAATTAAAACAGTATCTCATTTAACATTGTCTGTAAGTAGATGGAAATAATTGGCTCCAGATGTGTTATGAATTGCGCTTAGAGAATTAACATGATTTAGATGATTTAGATCATAGAAAGTGGGGCATACTTGATGTTCAACACTTTCTTATAGAGCAGTAATCCTTGTTTACCTTTATGGATCTTATCAAATGCTTGTTCAAGCCAAGCTATGACTCTTGTCAAGAATACTTAATGCCGCATTTCAGGCGACGAAATGTAAACCAGGAAGGGACCCAGCGGGATCACTGGGTCCCCCCCTGCACTGAGGCACCCCCCGCCTGCCAGGGAGCCCTGCCAGACCCCTGCCCACAGGCACCCTCGCTGCAGGGAAACATCATGGGGAATTTTGTCTAAGGACTCCTGAAAAATCTCTCTGGACAGGGATTCTCCAGCCTCTCCCCATGCTCCACGCCTTGTACATCTTGGAAATGTTCCCTAGTAGCCAGTCAAAACACTCTTTGTTGCAGAAGGAAAACTGATTTCTTCATGTCTTTGTCTCCATGGGAAATATAAAATTATCATGTCCTTAAGAAGGTTTTATGTGTTAGAGGATTGTTTCCATCTTCGTTCCTAATATTCTTTTTTTGGACTTAAATGAGCCAAGTTCCCCAGTTTTTCCTTTTGAATTTCTTGGTCTATATTTCTCCTGACTTTTGTGCTCCTTGAATGCTCCTCACTTTGTCCACGTCTCCAAGCACCATGTCCAGACCAGGACCCAGCACTCCAGTTAATTAATTCAAAGACCTAAGCATATATTAAATCACACCAAATTGATGCTAACTTCTGTGTTAGAGAAATGAAGACAACATTTGTCTTCTTCCAGTCGTTCTCAGATGGATTTGCTGCCATGCCAGGGCAACCCACACCAGGCTTGGCAGCTGAACTGCAGCACATGTGGACCTCCCGACCGGGCTGCCTGCACCTCTTGCCCTTGCTCTTGCACGCTGTTATTTTCAGCCCTGTCTAGATGAGCAGAGAGCGAACGGGTGGAGGGCAGGGAGTGGGTGGTAAGTGGCTTTGTCCTCCTCCTCCTCCCTGAAATCTGCTGCCTGGCACTTGTGTCCGGCATGGAGGGAAGCCTGGGCTGGGCTGTGAGTCACCCTCCGTTCCTGCTCCCTCCCTGAGCTGGGAGCTGCGCATTCCCTGCCAGCTGCAAGCTACGGCCAAGGCCTCAGTCCCACACTTTGTGGCAAAACAGTCTTCCCTCCCTGCACATATCCACTGCCATTGCACAAATATGGCCCCATTTGGAGCAACGCTCTCTTCCCATTTTTCTGTCAGATGAGCCCCGCAACCCTCTGTGTCACCACTGTCAGCAGACGCCTGCTGCCACCCTGCTGCACGGCCCAAGCAATGGTCTTGCTGTGAAGAATTTCAGCATTAAAAATGGGTCAAAAAGTCTGAAGAAAACCAGCAGTTGTCTCATGACGTTGTAATACCTGATGGAGAGCTGAGATAGTACAGGTCTGTGCTGTGGGCACTTACAAATCCGCAGAAATGCACCATTCCTGTCCTGATTAATAGCAAGAAAAGCTTAAACATGCTATGTCATTTTACTGGCAGCTGCATTAACGCCAAAGGTACAGA
This sequence comes from Pelecanus crispus, assembly GCF_030463565.1. NCBI lineage: Eukaryota > Metazoa > Chordata > Aves > Pelecaniformes > Pelecanidae > Pelecanus > Pelecanus crispus. Next base: position 207,027,136 of record NC_134643.1, read on the forward strand.
GCCAAAGGTAGAGGTGAACAGCGGACTTAAGCATTAGATTAAAACCAGTATGTCTATGTCTATAGCATTCCACCGGGAGTTCCCTCTAATGCCTGAGCATCTCAAACCTGCAAGCTATCCACTGAAGGATGCTCTCCACCAGTGCCTGTCTGTGCTCCAGCCATGCATGGGGCAGGACGGACCCTGCCCAAGTTGCACTGGAGGAGCTGTGTGATCAGAAAGTGGGTGCACACACCCTGGCACTGCTCCAGTACTGCCAGCTCAGGGGCATCAATCAGTCAGGAGCCTGGCATAGAAATCATATGAGGTTTTATTGTCAAGAACACTTTTTATTAGTTGTTATTAGTTTTTTTAAAATTAGTTCTTTTTATTAGAGCACTTGACTACTTGAAGATGACTTTTTGTTTCTTTTACCCACAATCCGCAGGATTATAAATGCACTGTGGGAGCTGGTTTTGATTTGTCATCTTCTGATTGCCTGTGGCGTTTGCAGAGATTTTCACCTACTTCAGGTGACCCAAGCAGCCCTGGCTTTTCAAAGAGGGCATCTATCATCAGCCAACACTTGTAAAATCCTGCAGACCCATGAACAGCATTGCATGGCTGTGCCTTGGGCTTTGCTTGGCATTTGTAAGTAATTTTGAGATGGTTCTGTATGAAGGTGCTGTGCCAGTTCTCCTGCTGCAGTGGTATTGTCCGGTTACTTCTTTCCTATGCAAAACCTAAGCCCTCCCCACATGTGAAGGGGAGGGGAGATACCCACTCAGTATCTCTGAGGGACGGAAAGCTTTTCTCACCCTGACCTCTGCTCCAGCAAGAAGTGGTCCTTCTCTCCTTTCACTGGCACTGCTGGGACCCGCTGGGGCGGCACGTAGCAAAGCTGCCCTGGCGCTAACTAGGCCAGTCTGGGGCCGTTAGTCATCTTCCCATGCCTCACTGCCTGTGCCCTGAACAGACGTGTTCGAGTGCCTTAATGTAAAACCCCCCCGAAGGACTGGCTGGTGCCGGCCACTGCCCCCACTGCCTGCCACCCCAGCACCCATCAGGTGCCACCCCAGCACCCACTCATGCACTCTGATTTTGAAGCCTGCCAAGAAAAGGCAGAGGTGCCCATGAGTTAGGAGCAGGAGGACCTGCCCCTAGCCAAAAAGCCCACCTGGAGCAAAAGCCCCAGTCCTGGCTGGTAGGGCTGACCCTCTCCTCCCACCCTCCCAGCTGGAGCTGCACTGTTGGGATACAGGGTTGCCATCAATTTTTGTGTCAGAGGAGGTGGCGGGGGCTCAGCTCCCTCCTGGACCCCAACCCGCAGGCTATCCCCCATCTCAAGCCAACAGTCCTGGTGTTTTTTTAACAGCCACGAGGGATTTGGTTTGGGCTAATCCCCTGTGCAGCCAGCAAGCAAGTTCTTATCTTGACTTAACTTACAGGTAGAACAACTCTGGTAATACTGCAGCATATTTCAGGGGTTTATGTCCACACCCCTGCGGCGTACGCGCTCCAGTATCCCTCAGGTAGTCTTTCATCATCGGTTATGCTTCAAGCCTTTGCAATCAGATATGGTTATCTGAGCAACAGGGAGAAATATTTACCAAAATTAAATCTGGAGAGGAAAATGGGGAAGAAAGAAAGAAGGGAGGAGAAAAGAACTGAAAACAGAGGGAAATTCAACATTATTTGAAATATGCACTGATGTTTGTTAGAAAATTAATTGGTTTCTCTTTTGCACATTGGGAGTTCTATACGTGAAGATTTATCTCATGCAATATATTCTTTGCCTTCTGATTTGCACGGTAATTTGATATTTAAGATACTTGTTTTTTCCTCTCCCACATGTTTAACTCCTGATAATGCTGAGGGAGGTTGTTGGTAAGGTCCTCAAGAGAACTTGGATTGTGACAAGCCAGGGATGTTGGAAGTGTAGTTCTGGATAACATTTCTACATTTTTACTGTTCTTCAGTAAACATTCACTAATTCTTTCCCAGAGTTTCCTCTTACGGGATGCTGTCTTGGCTATGATGCACAGGGGTGGCTGAGAGCTGGGTACAGATTGCTGAGTGCAGGTGTTATCACACACTGAGAGATACCCCTGTGTGCAGGTGACCAACCTCAAATACTATTCACCTGCAGAAGCAGCCTGTTAGGCGGAGGAACACCCCTTCCTCAGGACCCTTTAGTCAGGACCCTTTGGTCCTTGTATGAGAAAACAAGACCTTGACTATTCCTGCAGCCATGACTTTGGGTAGAGCAGCTCAGTGACCTTGTGTTCGTCTACCAAACTCTTTGGGGATGGCTGACGACATCATCTATCCACGTGGTGTCCTGGTGGGAGCTAGGGGAGGCAATGGAGAAGCTGAAGCTGCTAGAAACAGCTTAGTAGAGCATGACTGTCTACTGCCATATCTGTGTGTGAGCATGCTGCTGTGAGGAAAACTGCTCCTGGGGGCTGGCAGATGCTTTGTGCTTGCCTCTCCCCCTGGCTGGTCCCCTCCGCACCCTGCTACATCAATTCCCCGTGCCTGGCTTTCAGGAGGTGTTGTGTTGTACCTGGCAGTCAGGTGGGATAAACCCTGCTGCAGTCTCCTGCAACTGCACATCTCACAGTAGGACAGACAGTGACAGAATTCATAATCACATTTTTTCTCGTAGCTAGGGAACAAAGAAAAAGAAAGAGCGACAAAGCCTGGATGGTCTTGTGGAGAAGACGACCTTAGGACACAGGTTTGCGGGTCACAGGCCTGTCTCCTGGTTCTGTGCTCACAGCTGCTTGACGTTAGGGCACTCAGGCTGCCTTCTCCATGCTCTGGCATTCCTCACCTCTAGAATGGAAATTTCTGCTTCCCCAGTGGCAGATTCAGCTGGTTAATCACCATGGGCTTCTCCAAGCTCCAGAAATGGAAAGTTGCACCAAAACTTGGTGTTGTTGCTGCTGGTACTGTCCACAGCCCTGTGGGATTCAAACGGGGTTTCTGCTCTCTGCAAAAGTTACTCATCTGGCTCTTCTGGATGCACCCTGACCTGTGATTGCCATCTCAGTACTTAATGAAGGGGTTAATGGACATGTCCTCCTTCTCCCTGCTCAGTGCAGTGGTAATGGCAGCCTGGACCCTTCAGGGAGGGAGAACATGAATGGATCTCATCAGGGATCTCCTTTACAACACTAAAACGCATTCCTGAAATCATGCTATTGCCTTGTGACTATCAGATGTGGCACAGGTTATAGAGACATCTTTGTGGACATGCAAAGTGTTAAAAAGTACCTACTTATTGTGTTGCAAAGGCCATGCATTGCGAACTTGGGAAAGTATGTTAGGCAGCATGAATTTTGCCCTTAAGCAATAAGTAATATGTGAATTACTTCTTAAAATTAGTATCTCATGCTTGTTAGGATTTGTTTTTTCATTAAGTTCCTTTGCTACCTCCTCAGCCTATGTACATATGTGACATGTATTATTATTCTTTCAATTACTGCACACTTTCTACCAGGCCCGCAGGGATCAGGGTCCTCTGTACTAGTTTTTTTTTACCCTGGGAGATTGCGATCTGCAGGACAAGAGCTGTCGAACAGACCTGTGAGCACTCCAGAGCAGTCTGAAAGCATGTAGGTACATGCTCAGCTGCACCACCAGCCCCCAGTCAGCCAATGTCAAGGTGAAAGCATTGCCATGACTTTGCAAAGGGGGAAGAGGTCGAATCAAGGTGAGACTCAAATAGCTCATGTAAAGTTTTCCTTCTTAAGACTCCTGCCTCGTGTCAGTGGGTCCCCCAAGGAAAAGCCCCAGGGAACAGTTGATCTCTGGGGTTAAGCTAGGAAACTGAGTGGGGAAGCCAAGCGGATGTGCAAGTTCCCAAAAGGGTTCGGAAGGGTTTCTTCACATGCACAACAGTATTGACAAGTGGGAGGCAATATGTGTCACGACAAAGCCACGGAGACATGCAAAATGCAAGCTGGTCTGATTCCCTCTCCTCCATGAGCTTTACTATACGCTGATAAGACGGACTCAGAGGCACAGTGCTTAGCACAGAGAGGACCTGGGAGCCCTCAGAGATAGGGGAAATTCTGACAGTTTGGGCTTTATTTGGATTGTATCCACTTCAGGAAGGCTGTTTTCAGGACAAATATTTATAAAAATTAGAAGAAAAGGAAAATAGAATAGGGTCCTTGAAGGAATAGCAGAAGTGGAAGGGTAGGTCTTGCACACAGTTTGACAGGGCAAGACTCCAGGTAGCAAACCAGCAAGATGAAAAAATACTTTCTACACCTGCTCAGCTTGTGGCATAGTCCAGAGGTCGCACAGGCTGTGGAGACATTGTCCTGTCACTAACCCAGCAATTGCCTGTGTAAGCTGTGGCTCTGTGTCCTAGGAGAAGGCAGGGTCTCACTTCCAGGAGAGACCCTCAAGCGGTTGCAGCAGCCCGCATCTTGGGGAGATGGATAAGGCTGGTCCTGGGAGTTGTATGGGCCATGCTGGGAAACATCACAGAAGCACCTGGACAAACCAAAACCCTCTGGACATCTGTGCCTTGCAGCTTTGCTTCCTGCTTGCATTTGGGATGCGGATTTTATGCATAGGACTCATCTCTCATAAAGGCAGGGAAAGAGCAGTTACTTACTTTCACCTTGTTCTCTGCTTTTGTTAGTTTACTATATAATTTTGTTTTACAGGTAGGCAGTGACTTTTATTTTCTCATTGGTGCAGTTATTTTATGGCTAAAGAAAGGGCAGGGTTGTACCAGGTAGGGAGTTGTTGTACCAGGTAGAGAAGGACTCACTGATGCTCAAGGCCCTGGACATAGAAAACATACTGGAAGAGAGAACTCCTCTTCACGTAAAATACAGGAGTCTTTAACAAAAAAGTGTCAAGTTTCCCTTTTAAAAATTCAGAATTTACTAGAGTCTCTTGAACCAAGAAAAATGCATCTGTGGGAAGGGAGTGCCAGTAATAACAGGCCTGCACTCACATCCAATGGTAAAAGAAAATAAGCAGCAGTTTCCCCTGAGGGAAGGGGAATTCTGGAAGTTAAACAGAAATGTTTATGGTTGTGAAGAGTTAAAAGGCTTCCTAGGCACCCTGGCTTCCCTTTCATATCCTGAGCACCTTGGGGTACTGTATTAGCCCTGTGGCACAGGGAAACAGACTATCAAAGAGCTTGCTTTCTGCAGCTCCATCTTCTGCAGGAAGATTGAGGAAACACCATACCAGGGAGGAGGGTAAGAGTGGACGCCAAAATTCCCGGTGGGGATTATTTACATGTTCTTTCTGTGCAGGAGACCGCTGGTTTCTCGAGAGCTGAAGCCTTCACCTGCTCTAGCTGAAAACAACTACTGTTATGGGATTTGCTTTGTGAAATTTAAGGCAACTCACACAAAAATGAAGCAGACTGAGGTTGAAGTGAGTCACCCTTTACACACTCATCAACCCTCTGGTCAACCCTCTGGTTCTCATTTCTGCATTTGAAGTATTCTGTTAAATTTGCAATTAAGACCTTTCTGTAATGTGACTTTTGGCTTGACACCAAATAGGAATAATTATCCTGCTCTAATAATGTCTATATTCTATGAGCACGCCTCCTGCAAATGTGGCATGTAATCTACACATGCATCGATCCTAAATTAAAAGACAGCATCAAAATCTGGGTCACTTCTTCTGCACATTAAGTGTCCATTTTGGTTAAGCTGGCGACAGTTGCCAGTCCCATTTCATACCTGCCCTTCCCTTTTTTTCTAGTCTTTCTCTCCTCCTGGCAGAGGACTGCATAGATGACCAGAACACAGTCTAACATATCTTTGTGTCTGCCTCTCACTTGGTTTTCATATGGATTTTGTCTCATGTCTTATGTCAGGGATGCTCCTGTGGCCCCATTCAGTTGACAGTCTCCCCTCTTGCCCATCTCTCCAGTCCTGGCTGAGATGAGTGGCTGAAAATCTTGTATGGAGAAGCTGGACTCAGTAGTCCATAACAAATTTCCTGGCTCTGTTTTCACTGGGTGGAGAAAAATCTACAACCAAAGCAAATCTGGTTTCATGGCTAAGAGGCAAATCTTTCCTCCCCTGCAGCTGATCCTGAACGTGGTGGAAGGAAAACAGTTTTGCTGCATGGGGTGAGGGAAGGAAGAGCAGGAGGCAGTTACCAAAGGGCCACCTCACTTCTTTGCTCTACACAGCAAGGCAGGAAGACCCTGTGCTAGGAGGACACCTGAGTGCCAGAATTGCAGAGATGTTAGCCAGTGCATACTACAAAGGGAATGACTAGCAGGACAAAGAAAGCAGGAGCTTATTCATTGCTGGGCTGAAGGTTGGGATAAATGGGAAGAGTCCTTCCTTGGGAGGCAAACCGGTTTGCTGGATGATGAAGAAAGAGGTCCTCCTGTAACGTAGACATGTCTAGCACAGACTCAATGGGGACTTTCAAGTGTCATGAGACAACAAGGCTTCCCACAGCCTGAATCAGCTCTGTAATCCCCACACTGCAGATTACCACACAGACATGCACCCAAAGCAGCAGAAAAAAATTGGAGATTGCATCCCTCAGGAGCCACGGGCCTTCCTGCTGCTCCAGAAAATAACACCATCATGTCAAACCAGGAAAAGCAGAGGGTGTGACCATGCTGCATTGCCCAACCTCTGCCTGCTCAGCTGGTGTCTGCTTGGCCATGCTGGAGGAGAGGAGAGGAGAGGAGAGGAGAGGAGAGGAGAGGAGAGGAGAGGAGAGGAGAGGAGAGGAGAGGAGAGGAGAGGAGAGGAGAGGAGAGGAGAGGAGAGGAGAGGAGAGGAGAGGAGAGGAGAGGAGAGGAGAGGAGAGGAGAGGAGAGGAGAGGAGAGGAGAGGAGAGGAGAGGAGAGGAGAGGAGAGGAGAGGAGAGGAGAGGAGAGAGGAGACAGGTCTGGGCACTGGGACAGGGGGATCATGTTGGCATATTAGCCTGTGGTTAGTTAGGAGCAGCTGTGGCCTGGGGTGGTTTTTGATGGGGCAGGCTGTCCCCAGGTGTAATCCTGACAGCAGTGTCCGATGGGAGACACTGGCTGTGCCTCCCTTTCCACTGAGAAGGTGTTAGATGAGAGGCACTCACTGGCCACTGAAAATCAATAGTGTTGGCTGAATGACAACTCTTAGATAATACTAGTGGGCTCAGCAGACAGGCCAGAAAGATGCTAATAGTCACTGGCTGATCTCAGCACCCTCTCTCTGACAGTGGCCCACATGCTTCAGGGGATGGAGGACACCCCATGGGATTTCTGTAATGACCTCCTATGGGGCAAGGGATATATTTCTTACCTCTTCAGGTACGATCTCATACAGGCCATGAAGTATGAGTTGTACCTGACCAAGTTAAAGAGAGGCTATGATTTTAACTGGGACTCTTCTGACAAGACTGGCTCGACTACCCTGACCCATCCACCTGGGGATCCTGGCACTGGGGGAGATACTACCTCAGTGGCTTTGATTGATGGGGATTGAAGATCATCACAGAGGCATGAGAGCCGGGAAGATCCCTTCCTCCTTTCTCTTCCTGCAGGGCCTGGCAGCCCAATTTAGTCATTCTCTCCTGAGGGGTCTGTCAAGACCTTCATTAGTCACTCCATCTTCATACATTAAGTCTTTCTAAAGTTAGGCAAGTGCTGGGGCTGGGGCCAACAGTGCTTGAGCTGGAAAACGCTGCTAGCTTTCTGTTCAGCCCATACATATGCTGCAGAGTCCAGTTTACTCAGCTTGCGTAAGGAGTGTTTTCTTAAAGCATTTCACTTTTGAGATACTTCTGTGAGCACATGCTGGGAATGGCCCATGTTCAAATCCAGTAGCTGACATAGCAAAATCTTGCAATTGATTGTTGCAAATCATTAATTCAAAGTCATGATCCATTTGGAGTAACTCACGGAAACCCATTACTATTTTGCCACTACATGTTGAGCTGCTTAGATAATCAAAATGCTTGTGAGAACAGGCTAAACTTCTTGCTCTTTGCGTAAAAGGTGTAAAGAGCAGTGACAGGTCCCAAGCAAGAAGTAGCAAGATGTGTGGGAGGAGAGAAAGAGGATGGGGGAGGGTAAGAACCATGAGACCCCCTAAAGCCTCAGTCACAGGGACCTCCTCACAGTTAAACCCAACACTTCCTTGAAAGGCTCTTTCTTACCTGTTCTCTCATTTCATTAGTAAGGTGCAAGGGAGGAATGTAATGTGATGTTTTTTGTTTTTTTTTTTTTTAATAGCTAGTAAGGCAAAAGCCCTTGCCATGTTCTGGAAGCCCAGCATTCCTTAAGATAGAGACAACATAGGAGGCCTGGCCCAGCTGTGCAGGCAGAGCTGGGAAGCTCCAGGAGAGTCTGTCCTTTTTCATCCTGCAATTCTGGGAACGGGCAACAAATTAATGGGGAATGTTTCCTTTAAGTCATGAGGAAAAATGTGAATTACTGCTGAGGTTTCCGTTCTGCATCAGTAGGGAGCCATTTTTTTAGTCTGGCCAAAGATGTTAAGGAATATTTGGCATATGGGGACAGCGGTGACTTTGTGCATTTCTATCACATGGGCTTGAGGCTGATGCCATTTACCGATTTAGGGCTTGATTCTGCAAACATGTAAGTAGGTGAATACCTGCTTAACCAAATGATTCCTTTGAATGATTTTGTGGATGTACGAAAACATCCATGTCAGACCCTCATAGCCCCAGGGGCATCAGGGAAAATGCCCACCTGGAGCTCTCAAGACTGACACAAGTGTCACAAGACACTTCCAACAGGAAGATAAATAATGACATTTCTTAGATACGATCATTTACAAAGCGAAAATGCCAATGTAATATATTATATTTTAAACTATTTTCTTCATCTGGAAGTGACTATGCAGCTGCACTTACCAGCTGATGGGGCAAAGTCAAAGGCCCATAAATATACTCTCACCATAATCATCCTTTTTGCCAACAGAAAGCATGGTCTTTCATGGCTGAAACACATATAACAGTATAAAATATATATGAAAGCAGTGACACTGTGTAATTATGCAGTTTCTATACAAAGCCATGGAAGAAGAGAGCAAAGCATTTGAAGGAGCTAAGTCATTTGGGAACTTTGCTGCTAATTCATTGTGGCTCTTTCTTTGCATTTCATGAGCTCCTGCACACATTGTGTCTCTAAGGCTAAATTCTGAAGGCCCTTATCAGCTCACATTTAAGGTTTAATTTACAGAGCCTCTGTCCTGCAGAATATGGTTCATTGTTCTTTGCACAGCTGCATAAAACATTGTAAACATTTAATAGCAAATAATGTTGGAAAAAGGCGTATCTTTAGAGGAAGACCATTTTTTTGTGGTATGCCTGGATGCTGTGAAACTGAAGTAGATTAATTAGAGTGTTACACATATTTAATCTGCCTAACCAAGCCAGCAAGGAAAATGGGCAGTTTGTGTATTTATATAGCTCTGTATTTATCTATTTTTTCCCAAATTCATGTCTCTTACCGACTGTCAAATAGGAACAGATACCAGTGGTTAAACTCCCTTGCCCAAATTCTGCTGTTATCTATATCCAGCAGCATTCACTCAGCTCTTCCAGGCATAGGCTGCATATGGCTTCTTGGCTTTTGCTACTGGGGGGTGGGTGGGGGTGTGTGTGTGTAAGGAACCTGAGAAGAAGCTAACTTAATTTTCTGTCACCTACATAGAACCCCCTGACCTAACCCCTGAAATGTTGCCTCTACGAGATGACCCCAGTGAGGGCCCTCTTGCTCCTTGGAAGTTGGCCTTCTTTCAGAAGAGTCTAACAATATTTTCCAAATTAGGGTTATTCAACCACCCCTGCCCAGAGTCAGAGAAGATAATTATCAGCATGATTTAACTGGAAAATTTTCAACTCTTGAACATACTGTGGTGACATTTGCAGATGGTATTGTTAGCATACATGGGAGGAACAGGGCTCTTTGTTAATGTGTATATCTAGGGTAATGTGTGTAGGATTTGGTCTTTCCAGATCACTGTACTAATGTTAACTAAAGGTTGGCACATTTTTAGGTGTTCTGTGTTTATAAAAATCATCTGGCATAGAAATTACTAAGGAAAGTCAGGAGGATGGTGTGGTAGAAAGGGAACTTGATGGTGAAAACCGCTGTTGCTGCCGCTGCTTAGTGTGAAGGGAGGTCCCACAGCTCTGGAGACATGGGGTGAAGCCACTCACCCACCCAGTGATCCTGAGTCCCATTAGGGCAATCCAGAGAAATGTCTTGTCCTTCACTACAGTCTTGTAATCTGAAATGGAGAGGAAGGAAAACTACAGGATGAAGAGAGAGGAAGAGAGGAAGAGAGAAAGTCTTCAGGTTTCCTTATGTGGGGAAAAAAGACCTCAGCTACCTCCCAGTGCATAACCAGTACTGCCTTTCATGACTGCATCATGATGAGTATCTCACAAAGCACCATGCAGGGAAGCAGCACTCCATGCCCCAGTCCATGCTCCAGGCACTGTGCCTGCACACTGTGGAAGGTGGCACAACCATTCCCGGTAACAGGGTGACCTCTCCAAGCTACACACCACCCATGTGAAAGGGAAGAACCATGTTCCCATTCAGCAGGCAACAATTCTTCCCTGCATGCAAGTGCATCAAAATGGTTACAACTGATTTTTTGTTTCTCAGTTTGAGATAAAACCATTTGCATAAATAATCTTGTAAAGCTTTGGGTTTTTTTATCTCTGTCCCTCACTTTATTAGAGCATACTGACACCACGATAATTACATCAATGCAATGATGCCAATGAAAACCTCTGATAAGCCTGCAGTAAAGTGACTTGCACAGATTTAGCTTCATTTGCAAGTGCAGAGTGCTCGGTATCAGTGTTTTCCCAAACTGCAGATGTCCCTGAAGTGCAGGGTGGGGCTGAAAAAGGGAACAACTTTAGGCTGTCATTAACATTTTAGAAAAGGACAAAATACTTCACACCAAATAAAACACCATAAATACTTTCTTTATGTTAACCATCTATGCAGCTATTGTTCTTGCCACAGGGGTGCTTTGCACAATCCGAAAAGCCGATTGTACATTGAAGGGTAGTTGTCCCCATTTCTCTCTTTCTTAATATGTGCTCCACACTATGAAAAGCCTCGAGCATCCGTATTTTGCATATATCAGCTCAGCGAATGGAGAAACCACTATCAGATAGATGCCTTACCAAATGCAGAAGATGGAAAATGTCAAGAAGAGTCTGACACCTGCTAACTCTAGAGCTAATTTTAATGTTATTTTAATCACCATCATGGAGAATGGAATGGAGAGTCTGTGGCCCAGTCCTGTGCTCATAACATTTTATGAGAGGTTTGGCACCAGCTTTCATGAGAACAAGGCTGAGTGTCATACCTTCACATACTAGTAATGCAAGAGGGTTTGCCAGTATCTGTATCATCTGTAAAGTCAGATGGCCTTTGTAAATCAAGCAAATGAGCTGAAGCCAACAATACGAGGACCTGCAGAGATTAATTCAAAGGGGGCCACTTATATAGGAGAGAGAATGGATGTTAGAGCAGTGGGAACATGACTGTGTTGCATTAACTAGGCTGTACAGAAGCTGCGTATCCTGCCCTGTATACCATGCTGGGTCTTAGAAAATTGCACTCAGGTTCAGGAGCCTGTAAGAAAAAGAAAAAAAGTGAAATGAATTTGTAGCTGAAGGAAACAAACAGTTGAAAACTTCTGGTAAAAAGAAAACTTGTGTCGCTGATTTTAAAGAACTCAAAGACCCAGCTCTCCCAAAGCATCTTCCAAGGTTCTTACTGAAATCAACAGGGTCCGGCATGTAAAAGCCAGAGGGGGCCCACCAAAAATGCCCTAGGAATACAATGGCTTTTACATGCATACAAAGCAATGCAGAGACACGTTAATTCACTGCAAGTAAAATTGAAGAGTGTCAGCCATGCAGCGTAGGATGAGTAGAGGTCCTTTAAAGGCTGGAGGGGAAGAGAGGGCTGGAGAGGTGTCTGTAGACAATGAGATCCTCTCTTCAAGAAAACATTGACATATTAGAGAAAAGAGAGAACCAGAGGAAGGAGGGGCAACACACCCTGAATTTGTCCCCAGGAATACAGAAGCCAGCTGACAGTTTGGCCACTGAGTGATGGAGATTACACTGGACAGACAAGTGATCCTTCCTCAACTTTCTTCCAAGGCACTTGATAACACAAGAAAAAGAGAAAATGGGTAAATAAATGGGGATGGGCCAGAAAGAATGACATGGCTAACAGGGCCTGGTCAGTGCGACGCCAGGAGGGATAGATGCTCACACAGGATGTTGTGCATACTGGACAGGTAGACCTGACTTCACCTGCATGCACTCAACTGAAGTGGCCATGGGGAAGCCTGGGCTAATGCTGATCATTAACGTAAATGCAGACTTACAACCTGACACATCTACTTCGAAAAACAGTAATTCTCTGCTTGCAGAAGTACATGTCTACACCTAGCATTGACATCAGAGGGATAGTGAAGCAGAACAGCAGAGAAAAGAGGACAAGATACACCTATATCTCATTTTTCTGCTGAATGGAGACAGAGTGATATGTAGAGGGATAAGCCAAGGAGATCTGTGGAGACCACGGAATTAAGTGAGAGCCAGAGAGTGAAGAGAGAGAAACCTGAACCGTCATCAGAAGATTTTAGGTGAAAACAAAAGGCTAGAGTATGATCTAAGGAGCAATTGGTGAAGATATCCTTCCAGTGGACACAGAAATCTCAAAGGAAGTGAATGGATCCAGGGCAGGGAAGGAAGGAAGAAGAGCCTAGATGATGCTGGATCCAACATCCAACAAGGGGAGAGTCTTCTGGATGATACCTTAAAGGAAGAGAAAGACAGGTACAGGCAAGTAGTGGAAATGAAGGAAAAAGGAGAGCAGCAAAGTGCTGCTGCCCATGTAGGATTGCTAGGCAGAATAGGATAAAAACTCCCACTATAGGAAGGGCAATCTAGAACACATGAAGCAAGTGAAACGCAAAGCCTTTGGGGGAGCTCAGGAGCAGCTTTAGAGGAATTGCAGCAGGGAGGGTTACTGCGAGACAGTGGTGAGAGCTCTGGGAGGAATGCTGGAGGCAGGCCCAGGGCTAAAGCCAGGGAAAGCAAGGAAGAAGAGGATTAGAGGATGAGTAAGAAGCTCCTTGGGTTGCGGAAGAGCTACAGAGGCAGAATGGAGAAGCAGGAAGGGAACAGAGGATGTGGCTAGAAGAGATCAGAGAGCAGGTCCCAGGAGAAGAGCAGGCTGGTGCAGGGGAAGGGGCAGAGGTAGACAGCATGGGTTAGGAGCCAGGAGCCATGGTGGCAGTTGGCAGCAGGAGCTTGCTTATTCAGCAAGTCAGGCGGTAATTAATTAAATCAAGTCAGGCAACAATCAGTCAGTTAAATCGAGTAACAATGACTCAATTAAGTTGAACTGGGGAACAATGAACTTATTACATCAAACCAGGGAATAATGAACTAATTAAATCAGCTGGAAGCTGCCATGGGTCCATCCGGAGCCTGGGCTAGGTGCCACTGGAGCCCCTGCTCCAGGACTCTCTCTGCAGCTGCCAGCTCCAGGAGAAACATCACAACAGCAACTGTGCATCGCTGCTGACAGCCCTTCTTGTCCCGCTTTGCCCAGAGCGAAGAAGGACATGGCAGACTACAGCTGGTCTGATGAAATATTTGTAATAAACCAAAGGGGTGGGGAGATGGAAACTGTCAGCTTTCAAATTAGCAATAGCATTGCAGAAATCACTGGGCTGCCTAAGGATGGAGAAAGTTCTACTTTTCAAATCAAGCTGATCCTGGATATCCGGAGTTGTCAGCTTAAGAAATTAACTGAGAGGCTTTGATGGGTGTCTGATGATGATTTAGTCTACCCTACCTAGCATACAGGAGAGGTGCACTTTCCAATGGTGTCCTGGAAGAGCATGGCTATGTACTAAAACGGCTGCCTATGCCCATTTTGAGGTAAAAAGTGTAAATTATATGGATTGGCGTGAATCAGGCTGGTCACATACTGGCAGTGCTAGGAACCATTTTCATCCCCTGCTGTTGGTCCCCCATATCATTTGGGGTTGGGGTGGTTTTTTTTGATTCTCTCCTGTTCCTTCTTCTGTTTCCACAAGCAGAGAACATCACTGAGATCACCGAGTTACCTTAGCAGGAAAGAACCTGCTACATTTCTCTTGGGATATTTCATGAATATAAATAAAATAAAAAATAAAAATAAAAAAGGGAAGGTCTCATTGATGAAGACAATCTGAGGTCAAAAAGATAAGGGAGACAGCCATCTGCTCCATTATTCAAGGAAAGTGCAATTGTAATTGTTCTGCAACAGCACCTGTAAGGCCCTTGCAAGTGGAAAAAAGTACTGCTTGTCATAGCAGTACAAATGCTTGAGGAGCTGTAATGGTTAATAAACAGCGATATTACATGGTAAACCTTTAACGACACATTGTCATTAAAGTAATTATATTGAAAAGGAAGTGACTCTTTGGGTGTCGTTTCTGGCTAGATGAGGTCCTGGGATTTGCCAAGAGTGTGTAAATTGGGGCCAACACAATCCCTGCAGGAATGCTGGCCAGTAAATTAAACTGAAAATAAAAGCTGAAGAAGAGCAGCTTCCTGAGCAGCATACAACAAGGATGGGGCTTGATTCGAGACTTAGTATATGGTACCAGTACCATATGTATGCCTGTTGGCCCCTAATAAATGTGCTACAGGAGAGCATGCACTTTGAGACACACCTGTACAAGTTTCACACTGAGGGACTGGACTTAATTTTCCTTTTCCCCCTCTGAACTGCTAAAATAGTCTGAAGGCTACAAGAGTCTAATTAAAGATGTGAAGGTTTGGAAAAGAACCAGAAATTTTCAGGAAGAAAAACCTCCTACTTCTAGTCTTCATCACAACGTTTGAGCAGCAGTCTGCCAGAGGAAAATGGAAAAGAAACTTCCTGGTGTTTTTCTTCTCCTTTTTTATCCCTTCTGAATAATAAGAAGACTGAGAAGTTGGATTTGTTTTGTACAAATCTTCAGTCTAATGAAATCTGTGAAAATGAGGTTAAAATTTCAGTCAAAACTTGAGTAGTCATCTCAGACTCTGGTTTGATTAGAGAGGTCAAGAGGAAAACTTGACCTACGCCAGTATTTTAAAAAGGGTGCTCGTGGTTTAAATGCTCTTACAGGATAGTCAGCCTTGCCTGTGATAATGACCTTATAGATGATGATATGCACTACCAAGGAGACTGGCCTTATCCTAAAGTTAGGCTTTATACCTAAAGCTACTCTTGGTCCTCAATATTATGTTGTGACAACTATCTCTATTTATAATTTAAAAAAAAATGTATTCATGAAGGTGTTTCTTTTGTACCTGCATTATCATGCAAGGTATCCAGTGACACAGAATTTCTGAACCCTGTAACTTTAATTTTCTTCTTTGTTTATATGTTGATAACAGATGGTTTCTATGTTTATCTGTCCCGTTCTTCTCCCTTTTGACTTAAAAATTATGTCAACAAACAAAATATACTCATGCACATTATAGTGCACAGCTGCAGCTATTACAGGAGGAGGGGTTGTCACTATACAAAAGTAATCAATCTATATGTATTTATTTCACAGGTTTATCAAACAGTACTTCTTATATGCTGACTAAATAATACACAAAACATTCCTCATCCATAAAGGAGTAAGTACAGATTAGCTCTGATTACTAAGTAGTCAATTACTAAATATATCTCATTTTTTCCTCATAATTAAAGAGAAAACCCTGGGATTAAAACTAGGAAACTCTTTTTCTATTCCTTAAATTTCCAGCACTGACACACCTCTCTTTCTTTCTGTCTAGTGTCCCTTGCATCATCACTTGTAATCAAAGAGCATGCTGATGTTACCAGGTCAGAGAAGTAGCGTTCAACAGATGAGAGATAAAAAAATTACCCACCAGAGGAGAACCTGGCCCGTTGCTCCCCACCATGGTTCCAGCTAAAGAACAGCTAGTTCAATATTGTCTCATTTTTGAAACACAGAACATCACTAAAGTTTTTTTCTTTGCTGCCAGAAGTGGGTGTTTCTGCCTTGGGATAAACACCAGGTGTTGGCCTGCAACTGTAACACCCAAAGGCAGTGCAGTGAAGACCTGATGCAAGGCAGCTTGGAGAGGTCCATGCTGTACCCCTGCCCAAGACTCATCTCCTTTAGCTAATTTCATAGTGAAGACCCCATAGGGTCTTCTCTCCACTAGCTTTTCATAATAATTTGCTTACGCAAAAAGAGGAAAAAGACCTCTTTCTGGAAGAAAATGCAGCCTTGAAAAACACCACAAAACTCAAAATCCTCTGCTGCAGCTAAATATACCCAATGTTTAAAGTATTTTGACCTTGGAAAGACAGAGATGGGACATGTTTTAGTTTTTCAAGGTCACTGAATCCAAGTGGAAGGTGACTGGAGAAGGAACAACACACGAGTTCCAGATGTCTCTTCTAAAGCTTTTCTTACATTAGGAGATGGGCTTCCCTTTTACAAAGTGCAGATGCGTGGCCAGGTCCAGAGCCACCTCCCTTCCTCATACATGCCGTACACGAGAACCTTGGACGTCATCCGAACTCACAACTCCCACAGCAGTCAGTGCGTGCAAGAAGACTCAGGCCTCAGGTATTTATTGCTTGTCTAGCTCAGCATACACCTTGGGCCTGGTCCTACAGTTGCTGCAGTGAACTGACTCCAGCTGCAGCAAGTGCTGGGTCCCCCATGGATGGGGGACCCATTCAATGGTCCAAGAGCTGACCCTGCTTTGGCCGGAAGGTTGGCCAAGAAGCCTCCTGAGATCCCTTCCGAGATGAATTTTCCTATGGTCCTAACGTGCAGGTTGCACAGATCTAAGGGTAAGGGGTGGTGGAGGAAAGATGAGTGCCACAGAGGCTAATATTTAAACCACAGCTGATGGCAATTTCTTATCCTTCAAATACAAGATTGAGCTGCTTGTGCTAGAAATTTCTACCTCTTCTTCCTGAGCATGAGATCAATTAAGGCATTGATTTTTGCAAAAGATTTTCCCTGGGATTATTTTTATTCGAGGAAGTGGAGATAAACGGCAGAAGAATTTAGCTGGAAATTGTTTATCATTTCAGCCCCTATACTGGTACTCTAAACAAGCACAAACATGCATTTTTCACCCAAAGCCTGAGCAAAGGTACTATTATTGCAGTTGTGCTGTACATTTTCTTTGGAACTTTAGTTAAGAGGATTAGAAAGCATTTACTTAGTTTGATATGCATGTGTGCAAGATGGAGAATTCCGTTTCGGGCAGAGATTTTTGAACCCCAAGTAAATTGTTTCCTCAGTAACTGTATTCCTTGGAAACAACAACAACAAAAAAACTTTCCAAAATAGGTCTTTGCACTGACAAATATCTGCAGCTTGGTGAAAGCCTGCGAGTTTGCAGGGCACTGCTGTAGCATTTCAATCACACTTGAAAATAAACCTCAAGAAGCCAGAAACTACTGGCTCTTCCTTCTGTGTTTGGCCAGTAATTCCTTAATGATTTCCAGGAGAGAAGGCCTGGTTGGTTTGGTTTGGGGTTGGTTGTTTTTTTTTTTTTTTTTTTTTCCCCCTGTTTCAAGGCCCTTTTGAATACCTGGATTTGACAAGATGGAAATACGACCCTGTTATCTTAAATAGATACGCATTTCCTCTGGGAAAAAAAAAAAAAAAAACCCACACATCTGCTGTTATCTTGATTTCCCTTCCCCTCATACTCTCCCCCCTGCAACCTCAAACCAGTCCCGGGGCGGCGGGAAGCCCCCCCGGCCGCTTCCCGCCGCCTCCGGGAGGGATACGAGCCCTCCTGCCCGCCCTTCCAGGCTCAGTTCAGCCCCCACGCCCTTTATTTTGGCTGTTTTCCCCTCACCTTCAAAGCCCTGATCTCCATACAACCCCCTCCCGGGGGCACAGCAGCGGGGATAGGCGCCGGGCTCCGCCCCGAGCTCCCCACCGCCTCCACGGGCGGCCTGAGGAGGCGGGCGAAGGGCGGGTTAAAAGCGGCGGCAGGTGAACGGGGAAGGATCTTAAAGGTGTTGGGACGGTGAGGCTGGGACCGGCTGCTCTCCAGTGCCTCGTCCCGGGAGCTCCCAGTGGGGCTGATTCCCCCCCCCTCCCCCCCCGCAGCTGTGGGTGCTGCTGAGGCAGGTGAGGGGCGCGGCGGGAGGGGAAGAACCGGTAGCTTCAACCGGCGGCGGAGGCCGTTCCCGCGCGTCCTCCGTGAGGAGAGGGCCCGGTGGCGGCGGGGCAGGCCCAGCCCGCTGTCCTGCAGCCACCGCCACACTTGTTGCGCTCCAAGGCGGGGCTGGGGCCCACCGCAGCGGAGCCGGGAGCTCTGGTGCCGCTGCCCGCCGTGGAAGGAGCGGGGGCCGCGGGCCGGGGCCGGTGGTCGGGCGCCCTGTGCCTCACGGGATTTACCCCGCTCGACCCCAGAGCTCTCGGTTTTGCTTCCCGAGCCTAATTATGATCGGGAGCGCTTGAACCCCGCGACCAGTTTTAATCGGGAATACTCTTCTTTCTGTTAATTACGCATTTAACTCCTAGTAATCTCTCTTTTTTTTTTTTTTTAGTTCACCTCTCAGCAGCTCTTTGTAAGCACGTTATGTGAAGGACCCGACCAGCTAAAACACCAAGCAAAATAAAGGCTTCTGCAATTACAGGTAATTTGCGTCACACCTACAGATGTTAAGAGAGCTGCATGAAGGTAAACAGCTTGCATCAGTAAAACTGACAGGTCCTGTCAGTGTCTGATCACACACTGGAAACATTCCTCAGAATTATAGGGGGAATAGGAAATGAGAGGTGTGAGTCAGAAATAAATGTATTTCTGAGTATCAGGGCTGGATAAGATCGCACGAGGAGTGAGTACTCAAGCCCTTAAATAAAACACGAGGGACATGTTGGAGTGAGGGCAGGAGTGCTTGCTTAGCCTGCAGCAGTACCTAGTAGCTTGACTGGGTTCCTGTGGCATGCTGGGCATGGCTGTTTTTCCTGTCATTGGGCTTTCCTAGATTGGATGTTACTTTTCCAATCTCTGTATGGTGGTTTTTTTTTTTCCTCCCAATAGAAGAATTATCTTGTGCTCCATTAGTTTTCACTATGTAGCCTGGAAATACTCTAAGAGAATAGACAAAGGGTTGAAAGAAGGAAGTTGCCTTTTGTATAAAAATGTTCTTTTTAAACCCAGTTTTTGTGGCTTTGATCACTAATGAGGCTTTATTGGCTGTGGCTTGGTTGAAATATGAGGGTTTGGGCCCAGATTCTGTTTGGGATTACCATAATGTATGTGTGTTCACTGAGTTGAGAGCAGAATAAAACATACTTTCATTCTTGATTTTGTTAAAGAAGTTATGTGGTTTCTTGTATCTCTTGCTTTCCACTGTTCAGCCTGGAAACCGTGCTTGCCAGATACTTACCTTGAAGAGCCCCTTAGGAAAGGCAGCAGGCAGAAGGATGTGCATGTGATTGTGCTGGGCTTAGCTTAGAGGACAAGGCAGTGCTGGGCCAAGCCTCAGCCTGGAAGAAGGAGGCACCTCTGTGTGTCAACTAAGCATTGCAATGTAATTTTCCAGGTGGGATTTCCAACGTGTTTGCAGAGCCATGAGGTTACACCTCTACTGCATGTGTCAGGGTTTCTGGGAGATTTCAATCCCCAGAACTGTCAGTCTCATAACTGGTAGAAGGACTACATATCACAGAGCTTAAAAATGGAACAATAAAAAGCCATGAATTAAAAAATTTCTCTGGAGGAATTAATTCTGTCCTGACAGGGCTAGTTCTCTCAACTTTCTGAAGCTTGGGCCTCTGACTGTGTTGCTGTTTTGCATCCCTTGAAGCAAAACCCAGGTAGATTACTTGGGCAACCTCATTTATTTTGTGCAAAAAGTAATTGTACAGTGAAAAAGGTATAGCAGACTATCTCAGTAGCTGGAAAAATAGCAGCACTTTGAGATACAAATACAAGTTCTTAATAACAGTCATTGCATAATCTCAGTTGGTACCTGTGAGTAGAGGATGCTTTACAAGTTGATTCTCTGTGTTATGTGAACAGTTCCAATGAAATCAGCGGTCCCAGAGCTGCATGAAACAGGAGCATGGGTCAAATCTTTGTTTTTAATTTTGATGTTTTTCCTTGTTCTGTTCCTCACTGCTTTTCAATGTTATTTAATGATGACTGAGTTACCTGAAAGGAGGAGAGCTGTGACTGTTGCTTGGCTAAACACCAATTTGTGTAAGGAAAAGCTTGAAGTGATGATAAATGAGAGAGAATGTGCTATCAAAACAGAAGGAATGTGGAAAGCAAAAAACACGTCTCCATATTAGTTGATAAAAGAAAGTTGAAAACTAATTCTATTCTGTATCTCATACAAATGTTTCTTCCTGTAAAAAGTTGCTTTTGTCTTGACTTTTGATGAAAGAAATTATAACAAAATACACGGTCAAGGAAAAGCTGCACTGCAGTAAAAAAAATCTTAGTGTTTATAAATTTAACTAGCATTTCCAAAAGAGTGCAAGTTCTGTCTCTGTGTGAAAGAGACAGTGACTTCCTAATTTTGTAGGAAATGTTATGTTGAAGTGGGAATGGGCAGACTTGCAGAAGGGATGTAGACATTTGCCTAGGTCTAGGGGGAAGGAAATAGGAATTAAGTAATGGGTTTAAAAAACCCAGAAGATAAACACATAAAAATGTCATAACTAAAAAGTTGCTATTTTCATGACTGGGCGCAGGGCACAGTGTGTATAAAACTTTCTTTAAAAACATGGGAAATAGGATACTTGCATCAGTGAAGACATAGTCTTAAGGAATTTGGCTTTCTTTCAAAGCAAGAAATTTAAGGCACGTTTTAAAGGAAAGGCTTACAGGGGAAAATGTCTGAGAGGCCAAATTCTAATAGGACTATTGCTGTAGTCTTATGCATTTGAGTGTGACTGGCACTTCTCACTTCTGTTTTCCACAAGTGGAGTGAATGTTGTGCAGAGATGTTCTAGAGGATGGTAATCCTCCATTTACAGTTGTAGGCTAGTAGAATAGCTATGGGTATTTCCAAACATGCTTGGAAAATGACTGAAAACTCATGTAGGGGCATGAATATGGGACAGTCATAAGGGGGTCATCGTGGGTAGAACTGAACCCTTACTGCTGTTGATATTTAACTAGCATACTTTTTTTTAACATTTAACTACATACATACTGGGTCCTAATCTGTTGCTATCTCTGGGTTTCACACTGGGTTTAATCAGAGCAAAGAATGCCTCCTGTTTTTGTAAACTTGAGTAGAAAAGTACAATGCCTGCAGTGTTGAGACCTGCAACTGTCAGAGGTTTCCTGTTCCTGATTAGTCTCTGCCTGCTCTTGTGTCAAAAGAGATATACTGTAATCTCTGTGTCATGGCTCTTCTGTTCTCCAGTTTCCACTCTGATCTGGAGATAGGCATTCAGAACAAAGTTTAAGAGCTACTAGACAGAATTGCACAAGCTTTTGTGATTGTTAGACTGCTCTTTTGATCTTTATTCAACTTTTTAGGAAAGAAGTAGAGTTGTTGATATTTCAGAGTATTCCAGCTGCGTGCTCCTTGAAGTATTTAATGTACCGCTGTAAAATGAAAATAGCTGGAAGCTGCCTATAATACTGAAATTAAAGGATTTTGGTTGCCAAAGTCTGAGTTCAAAGCTGCATCTTCTTATAGTTTGAGCTCTGCATTAAAGCAATGTAGTGAGCTGTATTCTTTTTCAGGTAACAGGAATATCCTGGATGATTGAGTTCAAGCTCTGTACTTCCACCTTTGAACTGGTACTTATCTGTCTTGGTCCACTGATAACAAAGTATGAGTCTGTGAAGCCTATAATTGTAGTGGAGTATTTCAGAACAGCCCTGTGAGATGGTGAGACTTTGTTATCCTCAGTTTAATATCTGGGAAACTGAGGCATGGGGCAGGCTGACAAATTAGGTAGGAAGTCTGATAGGCTAGCATACAGTTAGCACTTACTTGCTAACTTTCTTGGTGAATTAAAAGGATGCTGTCTTTGAAAGACGTTAATCTGTATTAGAAGCTTCCTTGGTTCAGTCCTGGCAATGCTGCTGTTCCTGTGGTAGAGCACCAAAACTAACTCAACAATAGGAATAACAAAATCTACACACTAGCAATTAAGTGCTTGCTGTTTTGCTTAGCAATAAACTAGACCTCAGGTTGGCAGGGTGAAGGCATGCCGATACAAAACTACTGAAATCCAGATTCGTGTGTTCTTCAAGTCTGGGTATGAAACAGCATATATGGGTCTAAGACACCTTGATGCTCGTTATCAGCCCCTACATGAGCTACTGCTCCCAGCGTAACTGTTTAGATCAAGACCTGAAGGGAAAGTTGTATCAGCAGTGCCTTTGAATGCATGCTGGACCTCAATATACAGCAATACTTCTTGTGTGGATTTGGGTCATAAAATAATTTTGTTAATGACCTTGGGTCTGATGCAGTTTAGATGTTCTAAAGCTTTTCTGTGGCGAAACTTCTGCAATTAGAACTGCCACTCTTAGTCATTTGAGTTACCTTTGTCCCCAGCTTGTAGGGTGGGGAGGGACACTGGGGACCTGTGCTTTTTTGCTTAAAGATTATCTTGGTTAATGCATTCCCACGTGGGATAAAGTGACTTTTGTCTTAGCAGACTGCTGATCTTGTATCTGTATCTGGAGGCACTGCTGAAAGTGGTGGAGTGTCCCACTGGACCAGTAACTCTTGGTACACCCTACACTAAAATTCTGATAGGAGTGGAGGTAATCGTGAACACCCTTTACATTTCTGTGCAATTCCAGTAGAATAAGTAAATTGGTATCCAGTTTGTAGCTGTGGGGAGAAGGGTATAATCTTACTCTGAATTTATGTGTAAGTTGGCATACTGTGGACCCCTTCTTGACTGGGACTCCTAGATGTTCCTATAGCATAAGCAAATATTGTAACACTTGGTAACCACTACTTTTTTTGCTTGATAATACCCTATAGCAACAAGTGCTTTGTGTATGTGAAAAGAATGTATCTTCTGTTGTTTTTACCTTTACTGTATTCTAGTTGTGGTTTGCTGAAGCTGTGGATTTAACCATTGACTAATGATTTCCCATTATAACAGTCTTTAACACAGTCAAAAAAGCATCTGCTAACGAGTTGTAAACACAAGAGCTCAGTGATAATTGTCCTCGGTGTTGTGAAATGCAGGGATTTTCACTGTAAGCACCGTGCTGCAATTGCGGTTTAAGGTAGGCTTACAGGAGCTAGCTTTAAAGTAGAGGGCAGTCTAATCACGGCAGCACGGAGTTCAAAACAACACTGCCCAGAAGCTGGAGAACTACAGAAATGGTTAAGCTGTATACAGTTCTTCTCTTGCTGCTGTCTAGCTTACTAGTGGTGGTGGTGGTGAAAACAACAACAAAAAAAAAAACCAAAGAAACCCAAAACAACACACCTGCTTATGTGCCTCTCTATGTGTTATGTGATCATACAGAACCATTTCCCTCATAAGTAACTTCTCAGTGGAGCATGGTGATCTTTTATGATAGTTTTTAATTCCTACTGTAACAGGCATATACTATTGTGATCCTCTGACTGTTGAAGTGGAACAAAAGATTCAGCTGGTAGCAGAACAGAGATACACACTGTGGCTTGGAAGGCTTATTTTTGTGCCCAGTTGCATTTTTTTAAAGAAAATGTAATACTTAAAGATAATACACTCACATGTTAGAATGGGTTCTAAATGCTCAGTTACTCAACTTCACTGACTTCAGCTATCTTCTGTTCTTCCTAGCTTCTTCCTTTATAACCAGTCCCTATCCTCATTCCTACTTTACTTTTTTCTCCCCAAATTCACCTAAGCTTTCATGTCTTTAGCTTATTCTTGTACTGTGCTGTACTTCTGAGGCCAGCAAAGCAGGTAAGTCCTTGACTGTCTACATGTTGTTATTTCTGTAGGTATTTAGCTGGATTTGCTCACATAGAAATAGTATCTGGACTGGCTCTGTGAAAATAAGAGTTACCACCCGTTAAAGGGAAGTAGCTTTCCTGCTTTCTTGTCCTTTGGTCAGCGAGACAGTTAATATTTTACTTGCTAGTAAAAAGGTCTTAAAAGCAAGTATCTGGAAGAAAGATAACTGATCATGAATCAACATCCCAGCTTTTGAGTAAGTTTGCAGTAAATGAGCTGTTACATCAGTGCAGATAGCCCAAACGATGTTCAGCCAGAGTCATCTGCATTGATGGCTTAATAATGTGAACAGCCATAGTCGGTTAACCTAAGTTCTGCTTGGGTCACTGTGTCTGTTTATTGGAGAGAGGTGGGCACTTCAGCAGTCTGTGAATTGCCTTCATTAGACCTTCTAAGCTGTATTGATCAGAGCTGTTTAAAGCCGGCTAGTAGGAAACACGGGGGCCAAAGTATTTGGATGGAATTTGGTCTGCCTGAACATTGCCCTATAATCTTAACTGTGCCACCCTTCAGGGACAAGATAGTGAGATGGCTGGTATCTGATCAGTGCCTGTATCAGTCTCTGGAGTGTCCCAGGAGTTATATGACTTTCCACCAGCATAAAAACAAGCCTGAGGAGCAATGAGGATACAGCAAGAAGGGGCAAAGGTTGGTGACTAGCTTGGCAAGCAGGAGGCAGAATAGGGGGTGCTGGCAGGAGGAGCTGAAGAGGTAACTGGAGGATTTGGAAAGGTAGGTGGGAATGATGAAGGGTTGGAGGGTTTGGGCAGATGTGAAAGGCAAAGGCTTTTTTGGGAAGGAGAGGAAATGTCACTAGGAGACTGGGGTGGAAGGCTGCCTCTCCAAAGTGTGGTGACTTTTTCTGTATCAATCCAGGTACAGACATGCTTTTTGATAGAATTGAAGCACCACGTTTTGGCTTAGCAAGCACAATATACTCTCAGAGGAGATGGAGCAAGTCAGATGAAGAGTATAGTTTCATGATGTATTGTCCTCAGCAATAAAGCTTTGCCAACCCCTCTTCCCCACTGACTGCTCATTCTTACCCATGCTTTGCAATTTGCAGCCTGTTTTTTAAATTAAGTTGTACTTTTCAGATGTTTTGTGGGCCTGTGCTGTAAAGCAGATTGGTGAAATGGATCAGGTTAAAAAAAAAAAAAAAAACTAGTACTGGGAATAACTTTTTGAACAAGCCACCTGGTTTATAATGCACCCCCACAAAGTTGCAGGAGATGGAGAGCTGCAGTGTGACCTCAGGAGCAAACAGTGGTGGGGAAGCATCTTGAGCTAACTTTGCCACTGAAAACAAGGTACCCTTTACACCCTGAGGCACTCATATTTTGAATCCCCTTCTGCACAGGGAGACGGGAAGGAGTGATTGCATGTGGAAACAAATCCTTGTGAAGCTGTGTTAACAGAAAGGCAGCAGGACTGGTATACAGTGAGAGGTGAAGCATAAGAAACAGGGCTTATGAGGAGGGGATACACAGGTTCCACTTCTCAGCCTTTCATGCTGTAAGGAGATGGCTGACAGGCAGGGAGAAGAAGAGGAAACAATGACTGAGAAGAAATGCAGGCAATCTGGTGGAATTAAAGGATGGGTGAATGATGTGTGCAATACCACAGTTTGCATGGTGCCAGTCTTCTACAGGATTTATATAAGTACTGTAATGGCAATGTGTATGTAATAGCAACAAAGAATACTAACAAAGTTGTAACTGTTCCTCTGTTCAACATACAATGATCTCCAAAGCAAATCCTGAAAGAAAGGCTGGTCTGATTGATGAAAAAACAGATGGCAAAAAAAGGGGTGGGAACAAATATTTGAGAATCTGGCTAGTATGCTTTGTAAGTATCTCTGGTATTAAGGGTCTTTCCTGTGCCCTCATAGGGTTGTTAACCTACAGAGGCTTTTTCTATATCTGTATGATAATGAAAAGTAAACTTTCTTCTTGGAAAAATAACATAAGCAGGATAGGAAGGTAACTCTGCTTCCAGGACTGTTTTTAGACAGATACAGAGGTAATAGCCCACATAGATTCTGCATCCTGAAGGAGGATCGGGAAAGATTCTCTCCGGTCTAAAGAAAATCTTGGGTCCCTCC
Organism: Pelecanus crispus; assembly: GCF_030463565.1. Lineage (NCBI taxonomy): Eukaryota > Metazoa > Chordata > Aves > Pelecaniformes > Pelecanidae > Pelecanus > Pelecanus crispus. The sequence continues at coordinate 207,053,215 of NC_134643.1, forward strand.
CTTGGTTTTCACCTCCTGAAATATAACATCACATGGTCAACCAGCATGATCTGAGGGAAGTGTGGTTTATGGAACCAAGGGAGATTATGCTTACATTCCAATAACTGAAGAAAGAAAAATAACCTTGCATTCATATGACAGTGAAATGTCCTCATTTTCCCTGAGCTGTTGTGTACTTTCGCTAATGCTCTGCATTATTGTATGTGATTTACTGATTGTATATAATTCTGCTGTAAAGCAGAAAGGTTTTCAACATTACTTAGAGAGGGAATGTGATGCAGAAGTCAACTGCAAAGAAATGTCTTCATTTTCTTCCTGTGCAGTGTGATCCAGCTCAGAGTTAGGAAAATCATAAAAATTCTGTCACATGATGGATATGATGGCCTTTACGCCAGCAGCTGCTCTTCTCTAGAAGCCTCAAATGTGATTTTGCCTATTGGTGCCCTGTGCTGTAAATGCCAAAGAAAGATGGTCTCTGAGATGCAAATGAATTAACAAAGTTGAAAAATAAAAACGTTCATGAGGAGTTTCAGAGTTAAGAGATCTGTGAGGGCTTTTAGAGGGTCCTGGCTGATAGGCACATGAAATGCTGGTTTCTTGAATTCAGACTAGCTCGCAAACTAACTTTCTATAAATCCATCTGAAGTGAAGGGGTGGGGGGAGGTGGGCTGAAATGCCTCTGAATGCTCTCTGTGAAAGGCTGCTGCTTGTGGAAGCTGAGCAAACCCAGACAATTGTGGTGTTCCTGGGGAGGTATGTGAGAGACAAAGGTGAAATCCTTTAATTCATTGCAGTCATAGTACTTTGAAACTCACCTACTGGAAACCATATCCTTCTGCTGAAAAGTCTCTCAGCTACTGCTGGCCTGTCTGAACTCTTCAAATGTTGACTTTAGCACTTGCCCAGCCTCTGAAATGTCTCCCCTATTCTAGGAGTAATGCTGTCTTTGTTATTGGTGTGTGTGTGGGGGGGGAATCACCTGACAGGCATTGACAATGAAGGAGTCTTTTGTCTAGTTATCCTAGGCTCTCTGTAGTTAGTGGAGAGAAATGCAATTTTGGGATGAATCTTTAAGCAACTCAAGATGAGATGGATAATGACCAAGACTTCACCTTCATTGCCTCAAGCTATTGTGGAATTTGCTTCAACTAACAATACAGAGCCCTACATACAGTCACATTTTTTTTAAATTTGTGAATGCAGGTTATCCAGACCTGCTCATGGAAGGTGCAGAGCATCAGCAGCAGTTCCTCAAGGTCTGTCTTTATTGCTGGAATGTGCTCCTGAAAATGTTTACACTCTAAAGCTAAAGATGGGCTGACTTGGTGTAACTTACAGGAATTCTAGCTAGCTGTTTTTTAACATAATGTCTACCTTACTTTTGGCTGATGTCATCTTCTATTCTTTTGTTACTGTTATCAAACTACTAGGAGTTGTAGCTTTTAATTTAAGGCTGTTTTCATCAATTTCCCCTGTCTGCATTTCCTACTTAATGTGGCTAATAGCTGTTTTCAGTTGGCAAATACACCTAGAAGTCAAATGAATGTGATACCATGTGTGTAATCAAGTAATGAAATACTACCTGCTGATACGTGATTAGATTATTATATATGACTGCTCATAGGTAAGCCCACTGCATCAACAAAATGTTACCACAGCCAATGGATATGCTGCAATTGTATGATATTGCCTTTATTTTATACCATATGCTTGATGGTGTTTGTTTGCTGTCTTGATTAATCTTAGTTTTGTTTATTTGTCTTGTCTTAGGTCAGTCGATTAAAACAAGGCGATGGATTGGGGAGCTCTGCAAACCATTTTAGGTGGTGTAAATAAGCACTCCACCAGCATCGGGAAGATATGGCTCACTGTCCTGTTCATCTTCCGTATCATGATCCTGGTTGTGGCTGCAGAGAGAGTCTGGGGAGATGAACAAGATGACTTTATCTGTAACACTCTGCAACCTGGTTGCAAGAATGTTTGCTATGATCACTTTTTCCCCATCTCTCACATCAGACTCTGGGCCCTGCAGCTGATCTTTGTTTCCACACCTGCCTTGCTGGTGGCCATGCATGTAGCTTACAGGAGGCATGAGAAGAAAAGGCAATTCAGAAAGGGAGACCAGAAATGTGAATACAAGGACATTGAAGAAATCAGGAAACAGAGGTTTCATATTGAGGGCTCATTGTGGTGGACGTACACTAGCAGCATCTTCTTCAGACTTGTCTTTGAAGCAGTCTTCATGTACGTGTTTTATTTCATGTACGATGGGTTCCGAATGCCTCGCTTAATGAAGTGTAATGCTTGGCCCTGCCCCAACACAGTAGACTGCTTTGTTTCTCGACCTACTGAAAAGACGGTTTTTACTATTTTCATGATTGCTGTGTCCAGCATTTGCATTCTTCTAAATGTGGCTGAATTATGTTACTTACTGACAAAATTTTTCCTCAGAAGGTCTAAAAAAGCTGGAAATCCAAAACATCACCCCAACCATGAGAATAAGGAAGAAACCAAACAAAATGAAATGAATGAGTTAATATCTGATAGCTGTCAGAACACAGTTATAGGATTTTCAAGCAGCTAAGGTGGTGTCAGTGCTGGTGTTCACTCTTTTTGGAGTGAATGTTCTTTGTTTAAAGGCTGCAAAGGGAATTTGTTACATGAAAAAACTTAAGTTGGGTGAGACTTTGATACATAATGTCAGGTGTCAATTATGTGCATGTCTGAAAAAAGCCAGGGCAGCCTAAACATGTGAACATTGTGTGAGGATTAAATAGGAAGGTGTATCTTCCTATGAGTACCCTTACAAGCTGACTACAACTGGGAAACCCGCTAATACCTTCCTGCTGACACAGTTCCTGAAAGCGACAAGCAACAGCAATAAGAACAAAATTCTTTCCAAGCTAGATATTCTAGTATTACAAGATGTTTTGTAATAGTGATAGTTTTTACTTGTGAACTGTCAATTAAAATATTTTTCTAAAATCTAAGATTCCATGTTACTTAAGGTGTTTATAGTACACAACTGACTGTGGTTTGTTTCTTAACCAGGCATATGCAGATGAACGCTGTAATACCATATTCCTAGGGAGGAGACAGTGATAGGCTACATCTTTACAGCTTTGCAAGTGCTGCTTGAGTCTGGACAGGTAGCTTGAGATACTTGCATACACACTGCTGGCTGTAGGGGAAATTGTGTGGAAGCCTGCCACATGTAGTGGGGATAACTGAGGTAGCTAGGTCCTGAGTGCAAAGTCGTGCCTAAAACCAGCATGACAATACAGATAGAGCCTGAGTAGACTTGCTTTAAACAGAGCTGGTAATCTTATTGATCTTTTAATTGCATACTGCCAGTTTTATAGCAACATCCATAACTTTATGTAAATGTTATTTTCTCTAATGTATTAGCCGCATTTGTTTCTTTATGCTATATCACATCATGGAACTTTTTTTGTTTTGTTTGCTTTTTTTTGTGGTAGACTGATGGTGCTGTAATGAAACTAGGGGCTCTTTTGAGGACATGGAAAAGTATCACTGGAAACAGAACAAGTCTTCTGAATAAAAGGCAAACACTTTAACCTTTCTCAATGAAGTGAGAGTCTATATGTGAGTGCTAGTGAGATCTTAATTGGGACAAGTACTTATGAAAAACTGTTTTCAAGCAGGGACTTTACATCCAAAGCGCACATAGCCCATACACACCCCTCATACCCAGCCAGAGCACTGATGCCCTAATTCTGTTGTCTATACTCTAATGGAGGTGCACATGTAACTCTTGAGTGCACGGGAGTATGCGCTTGTGGGAGGGGTGCGCTGTTGGAAGTGGGGGATCCTGAAGGTCAGAGAGGTGGGTGTAGTACAAGACCCTAGCTATGGTGTCTGAATGTGTGTCCTATTTTGGAGCACTTCTCCCCATGATAAAAATTGTCATGGACACACTGACCTCAACAGAGTTGCTCTGTTTTTCTACACCAGTGCAAATGGATTAGCCTCATTGTTTTTGTATGATGGAGCTACTCTTTTGTCCTGGTTTCAGCTGGGATAGGTTAATTTTCTTCCTAGTAGCTGAAATAGTCCTGTGTTTTGGATTTAGTATGTATGAGAATAATGTTGATAACACACTGATGCTTTAGTTGTTGCTAAGTAGTGCTTAGGCTAGTCAAGGACTTTTCAGCTTCCCATGCTCTGCCAGGTGCACAAGAAGCTGGGAGGGGGCACAGCCAGGACAGCTGACCCAAACTGACCAAAGGGCTATTCCATACCATATGGTGCCATGCTCAGTATATAAACTGGGGGGAGCTGGCCGGGGGGCAGTGATCGCTGCTCAAGGTCGGCTGGGCATCGGTCAGCGGGTGGTGAGTGATTGCATTGTGCATCACTTACTTTGTATATTCTTTTATCATCATTACTATTTCCTCTTCCTCTGCTGTCCTATTCAACTGCCTTTATCTCAGCCTATGGGTTTTATTTCTTTTTTTCCCCAATTCTCTCCCCCATCCCACTAGGGGCAGGGGAGGGTGAGTGAGGGGCTGTGTGGTGCTTAGCTGCTGACTGGGGTTAAACCATGACATCTTTCAAGGGGCGTAACAAAGAGCAGGTGTCCCTAGGAGCAGAGATTACACTCAGTGTGGTTTTCCTGCTGCTGTTGTATCACACTCTCTCTTACAGGTGCCAGCACAGCTTAGTCTGTGTCTGTGCTGTAAGTGGGTTTGGGCTGGGTGTTTTATGTGTGACCAGTAGAACCCTAACAGGGTGCAAGCACAAGCAACAGGAGAGAGAAAATACCTGGAGTCAGCTCTGTCCCTGCATGAGGGCCTGAGCTGAGCCCTCTCGCTTACCTATTCTCTTCTGCTGACAACTCCTGATCTTTCCTGCCTTCACAGCACAGTTTCTTTTTTCATTGCTGTTGTGAAAAGAAATAGCTGCTAGTCTTCTGAATGTGTCTACCAGCAAGCTTGAGGAAAAAATATACACAAAACTGTATATTAGTGTGCTTGTATTCTTCTCTCTGCAGACTGAAAATACAAGCAGAAGTGAAAAGTGCTACAAAAGTTTGCCTTTGTAGGTGTTGTTCATGGTGGCCTCATTGTGGCTCCCTCTCCAGGCCCCACATCCTGCTATGGCAATGGTTTAAACCTTTACTTAATGGAGCTGCTCCCTTAGGGTCAGGAAGGTGAGTGCTCACTGCATCACCTCCCCAGACTGCCCAGGGGCAAACGACGAGGGCTCAGGCCTCAGGTTGTTCTGATCCCAAGGTGTGGAGACACAGCTACTCTGTTCCAGAACTGTGTTTTGTGGAGCAACTCAAACTATGGACTTTCATCGAGGGCATGCTGCGAATCACATGTCATATAGGGAATATGACTGGAGATCAGCTAATGATTATGCCTGATCATGTCTCACCGCTTTCAGTGATGAAATTGAAATAGCCCTATGCTGAATCTCAGTAAACCTGGAAAATGCCTTAAGGCAGGTATGTTTTCCTCAGATGGAGGAGGGGTAGTTCTTCTTGGTCTATGATAAAGCGCAGGCCTGCTAAACGCCAAATGGGGATATGATAGTAGCTCTCTGTATGGTATTTTCATTTCCTGGTTACAAGTTTTCAAGCAGTGTTTTTATTCCAGCAGTTGGATTTTTCTAGAAGTTCAGTTCCACGTCTGCTGTTCTTTTAAGCCGGGATAAATGGGCAAAGCTTAAATGAAGAAATTGGGTGTACGTGGTCCTTTGTGCACCAGCACATCTATGTGTGTGGCCGTGCTGTGAATGGGTTTGGGTTGGTTGGACATTTCCTGTGTGGTAGCAGGACCTGGTAAGGTGCAGCCAAGCAGCACTGCCCTGCTGCTGGGGTGTCCTGGCAGCCAGAGGGGTCAGGAACAAATGTGCCAGTCCCTGTGCAAAATACGCCAAGGGCAGCTGTAAATCAAAGAGCCAGAGCTTATCCAAGGCTTCACTAGTGCTAAGTCTTTACTCAGCAGGGAAGACCAGTTGCGACTGAGATGTGTTTGGCTCAGATATTTCTCATCACACTATGTGCAACCCTAATTACGGACACTCTCCTTTATCTGAGGCATCCCCTGACTTTTGTTACTGCCAAGGAAAAGTCCCTGGCAGTTTCAGTGCCCTCTTTAAATCATACCTCATCTCCCATTGTGTTAGGCTGAAGTAGATGGCATCATGAGGAAATGGCAACTTTCAGTGTCTTGTTTCTCCAAGTCACCTTCCCACCGCCTCCCTGCTGGATCCTGTGGCCTGAGCAGGGGAGGCAGCTGTGTTTGGTGGGGTGGTAGTTAACCCTTTCTGCAGGGAGAAGCTGAGCTGCTTTTCTTGGTTTCAGACCTCCTCCTGCATCTTCGCAAGCTGGCTGAGGCTGGCTGGGGCTGCTGTGAACTGCAGAGCACACCTTCTCCCAGCCGTTCTCTGTGCCTGCCCTTGCTCCTGCCTTGTAGCCATCCCCCAGGGAGAGGGTCTCCCCCCGAAATCTCTGACCCATTGGTGACTGGCAGTTTGTACTACACTGGCACCGCCATTGCCCCATGGTAGTTCAGCCAGTTTCTCTGATGGCAGCTGGCTTAATTGTCCCTGCCCATCCCTGCTGCTGTCTTCCCACCCTGTGATTTCCCCTTTGTTATGCCTGGGGCAGACATTGCTTAAATTGGCTGTGGGGCCACATGATTAATCAGAGCCTCTGGAAAAGCTCTCTTGCAAATTCCCCGCGCCCCATCCCACCCCACTGTCTTGCTGTCCTATCAAACAGGCAGGAGCCATGACCACGTACAGGTGCAGCAGCAGCGTCTGCCAGGCTCTGCTCCCAGTACACTCAAGAGCCCTTGACTCCAGCCCCACTGCATGCCTTCCTCCATCTGTCTCTCTTCTTCTCAGCCCAGTCCCCCTGCAACTTTGGCTTTGTTTTTCCATTGACCTAAGCCCTTCCCAGCAACCCTGCATGCCAAAGCACTAAAAGCAAATGAGACCAGTAGCAGGATGGTCTGAACCTGCTCTCCTTCTCTTGCACAGTTAGGCTGCCTACCCTACCCCATGTACTGCAGCTGCAAGCTCTTTGCTGCCAGGTCGGAGAGAGTTCAGCTCCCCCAGCCCCTCTGAGCAGGGACCTTTAGAGGTCATCTAGCCCAACCCCCCTGCAATGAGCAGGGACATCTTTAACCAGATCAGGTTGCTCAGAGCCCCATCCAACCTGACCTTGAATGTTTCCAGGCATGGGGAATCTACCACCTTTCTGGGCAACCTGTTCCAGTGTTTCACCACCCTCATTGTAAAACATTTCTTCCTTATACCTATACCTTCCTTATATTATCTTTTAGTTTAAAACCATTACTCCTTGTCCTATCTCAACAGGCCCTGCTAAAAAGTCTGGCCCCATCTTTCCTATAGGCCCCCTTTAAGTACTGAAAGGCCGCATAAGGTATCCTCGCAGCCTTCTCTTCTCCAGGCTGAACAACCCCAACTCCCTCAGCCTGTCCTCGTAGGAGAGGTGTTCCAGCCCTCGGATCATTTTTGTGGCCCTCCTCTGGACCCGCTCCAGCAGGTCCATGTCCTTCTTGTGCTGAGGGCCCCAGAGCTGGACGCAGCACTGCAGGTGAGGTCTCACCAGAGCAGAGCAGAGGGGCAGAATCACCTCCCTCGACCTGCTGGCCACGCTTCTTTTGATGCAGCCCAGGGTACAGTTGGCTTTCTGGGCTGCGAGCGCACATTGCTGGCTCATGTCCAGCTTTTCATCCACCAGTATCCCCAAGTCCTTCTCCGCAGGGCTGCTCTCAATGTTTTCATCCCCCAGCCTGTACTGATATCGGGGGTTGCCCCGTCCCAGGTGCAGGACCTTGCATTTGGCATTGTTGAACCTCATGAAGTTCACAGAGGCCCACCTCTCCAGCTTGTTCAGGTCCCTTTGGATGACATCTCATCCTTTTGGCGTGTCAACCACACCACTCAGCTTGGTGTTGTCTGCAAACTTGCTGAGGGTGCACATCAATCCCACTGTCTATGTCATTGATGAAGATGTTAAATAACACCGGTCCCAGTACGGATGCCTGAGGGACCCACTTGTCACTGGTCTCCATTTGGACATCGAGCCATTGACCATGACCCTCTGGATGCGACCATCCAACCAATTCCTTATCCATCGAACAGTCCACCCATCAAACCCATATCTCTCCAATTTAGAGAGAAGGATGTTGTGGGGGGCTGTGTTGAAGGCTTTACAGAAGTCCAAATAGATGACATCCATTGCTTTTCCCTTGTCCACTGATGTAGTCACTCAATCACAAAAGGCCATTAGGTTGGTCAGGCAGGACTTGCCCTTGGTGAATTTGTGCTGGCTGTCTCGAATCATATCCCTGTCCTCCATGTGCTTTAGCGTAGCTTGTAGGAGGATCTGTTCCATGATCTTCCCAGGCACAGAGGTGAGGCTGACGGGTCAGTAGTTCCCAGGGTCCTCCTTTCCACCCTTTTTAAAAATGGGTGCAATTTCTGTTCTTCATAAAGTAGTATGCGCTGCCTTGCTGGCAATTCCCATTGCCACTGCAGTGACCATGGCACAGCAAGACGAGGAGGTGCCCAGCAGCCAGCCTGGGAGAAGAGTCCTTGTTGTGTATATCTGAGTAATGATCACTCACAGCTCAATTAGTAGTTCATAGACTGTGTTTGTTTATTTGCAGCAAAAGGAGCAGCTGGGGACCTGGATGGAGAGCGATCATGCTGCTTCTTGTCTTAGTTACCTGATGCTGAGCTGCTATTGCTATGTCTGGAAGACAGAGGGGCAGCCATTTAAGAGTTCTCCATGCACATTTTGAGTTGTTTGGTGTGTGATCATCATGGACAAATTTATTCTGTGCTCTCAGAGAACACGGCCTCTGAAGCCAGAGGGACTGTTGGATCTGAGATCCTACACCATACTGGCTACTGCTGTCCCCTCAGGTGGGCCCATGGGCAGAGACCATCTCCTCCTCAGCAAACTTCCTCGTAGGGACTTTGCACCACTGACTGCAGTGAGAGCACTACCGTTGCAGCAGCCTTTCCCCTGCCAGAGGCAGTGCGTATACCCATCTCCCTGCATAGCCCTGTGTTGTCAGGCTTGTATTTCTCAGGTTAGGCATGTAAAGGTGAATGGCCTCCTTTTCAACTTCCACAGAAGCCAAAAATTGGCCAGCTTCACCAAAAAAGATGGGGGTGGCATGCAAATAACTTCTGCAATTTCCCACCTACTTGGCCCTGCACCCTTGATGCTAGATGTGGAGTATGACTGCTGCTTCAGTGTGGCTCAGGTGGGTTTCTCTGCACAGAAGCACCCAACATTTCATCTGACACACAAAGCAATGGGCAGATGGGGCCGTGGGAGGAGGAGACAGGGAGAGGTTCTTGCAGAGCCCTGACTCAGCCGTCAAGTCCTACCAAAGGGCCCAGTCAGCAGCCTGCTTCATCCCTGCCAAGAAGCATATGGGGAGAAGTGCCGCTCCCTGCATCGTCACCACCTGGCTACCACCTGCCTGTGACGCTGGGTCACCCGTCTATGCCAGAATTTCTACTTCAGCCTCCTCCCTGACCTGTTGATGCTGTGCAAATCACATTGGCACTTTCTGCAAGCTTGCAGAAGTTTCAGGGCCGGATCCAAAGCTCCTCACTGTCACTCAGCAAATCCCTGATATTCCAGCGGGCTTCAGCCAGGCCCGTAGGAAGGGTGTAACTCCTTAAAAACACTGCAATACCACTCAGCCACTTTCTGCACAGCCCTTTTGCAACATCAGGTCCCATTTCACACAGCAGCTATTACCCCCTCGCAGCTAATCTGCAAACTGGGTGAATAATTCCCATTCGGGCTGTGCCCCCCTGCCCCAGGCAGCAATGCTGCCCCAGAGCCATGCAGACCAAAGTGCCCACGTTGACATGCGGTTGTGCTCTCGCAACCATTTTAGCTGTTTCCAGTGATTTGCTGGAGGCTGCAGAAAAGAGTTTATTACTTAGAGAAGTTTATTACTTAGAGAAGGAACCATCCCTAAAATGGTTTGGCTCTTAAATCTGAGGGCCTTTTTTGTCCACTGGCTTGGACGTTGGGTAGCTGTTTACTTGTGTATGAGCCCACGAATCAGAAGAGCTTAGGGCGGCAAGATCAGTAAAACAAGAAGATTTTGCATCCTGATGGCTCCTGACCCACCAAGACCCCTGATCCAGGGGAATTAGCCTATTTTACTCCCTTCAGACCCAGGGGCAGAGCTGGTTATGCTCTTAACTCTCCAGAGTGGCATGGTGCGGCCTTTCTGTATTATCAAAACCATAGTGGAATCCTGGCAAATCTAATTTCTCCTGGTATCTTACACCCCACCCTGCCCTTGTTATCTTTTATATGATGTGCTTCTCCGACCAGGGACCCATCTCAGTGATGTCTTGGGGACATCTGGGAAATTTAGGCAATTATTAAATAACAATGACAACAATGACAACATCATCTAAAGCATGACGATGACCTCAGGAGAGAACTGGACTGTGTCCTTTGATGCCGCTTATGATATATGAAAAGCCTGGACAGAAAAGCAACAGGTGAACCCTGTGGCCCAGGTAAAATTGCCTTTAAGTCCCTGGGGCTGATGTTGACAACAGTGAAACCCAACTCTTGCAGCTTTTAGCTGGACCTGGGTGACACATGAGGGAGGATTTAATCCTGTTATTAGGGCTGATGGCTTGGGTTTAAGCAAAACATCTCCCAGGTAGGCACACAGCATGTGTTCAACTGGGGATAATAAAAACCAGTTTAAAAGCATCCGATAGAGCTGTCTAAAAAAAAATGCCACACTGACTCAGTTTCTGGTTTCTTATCTAGTAAAAATTTAACTAATTTGCCAGCCCCTGCAATGTTTCCCAGTGCAGACAAGGCTTGAGCAGTGAGCAGGAGTGCTTGTGTCTCGCGTACTGCGGCTGGCTGGAGAGGGTTGAACCCAGCTCTGGCCCCACGGTTCCTCAGCCAAAGGGAGGAATAACAATAATAATAGTTTGTATTAACACAGAATAAGTGCAGCAAAAATTAGAATTCCCAGCCAATGCTTTCAACTCTGGGTTGAAGATTCAGTTTTATTTTGGCATCCCTGATTAATTATTTATGTTTAAAGAGATATTTTCACCAGAAGAGTCTGATAGAAGACAAAATCATCAGATGATGAGAGAGAATTAGTTGAGATAAGAGAAGAATTAAGGCGCTTTGGGGAAAGATCATTTTAGTAGTCACACAATGGTAGGTGGAAAATGAAATGCACTTCAAGGAAAAATTTGAACTCCTCATCCAGCTCCCTGGTTTCCAGTGGCATGAACTGCTTCAGGAGTGAGAGCTGGCCAGGCTGGCACCTTAGGTCAGCTCTGCGCCATGCCCAGAGGTGATAGAGCAAAAAACCCCCAAATATTTAGATGTATGAAGAAGGAAATTAATAATGAAATTGGTAATTATGCCACCCAATCATGCTGGCAGGTGGGGGCAGGTTCAGCTATCCCCTGGGGGGTTAGAAACACGAGGGGTTTGCTCTCGAAGACACGCATGCCTTCTGGCACAGAGCTGGAAGGTGTCTACACCCAGCAGAGGTGAGGGGTGATGGCCAGAGACACTTTCCTATCTCTTGGTCACTGTAGGGAAAAAAAAGGACATCGATAAGAGTAACTTTTTCACTTGTCACAGACATATGAAACTGATAACCTGAAACCATGCTGACTATGTGGTATTTCACAGGAATTAGAGATGAAAAGGCAATTGTGAATAACTCAGGTGTCCCTCCTCACAGCCAAGGGGGATAACCTTGATCCCAAGATTATTTTTGTGTTTATCCACTGCTTATTGCAAAACTTAAAGTCATGCTGGGGCTTTCTCTGGAGGGAGAGCCTGACCTGCCAAACTGCTGCCCTCACTTTCTTCCTCTGGCATTTCCCCTCTTCTTCCCCACACTGAGGTGGGGTTGACATGGGGGGAGGCCCCTTCTCCACCCCCTGGCCCCTCCAGCAACACTGAAAAGAGGAGCTGTGGGTCAACTTGCAGGTCATAGTGGAAGGCACCTGGGGAATTTAAGTGCCTGGAGGGCTGGGTGGGGGTTTTCTTTATTGCAGCTCCGAACGTAGGTGTCTGACATTTATTTAAATCCTATCAAGTACCTAAATAGTATCCCAAACCCTGTCTAACCCATTTATCACTATGTAGGAAAAGACATTGTACCAGCTACTCATGAACCTAAGGGAGCTCTTCAGACCCGCCACTGCCTCTGGAGACTGATCCAAAGGAAGATACAGCTGCACGTCCCTGGGCCCAAATGGTCTTGCGACATCACCTAGATCACACATGATTCACCAGCTTAATTTACTCCTCAGCAAGCTAACTCTCACTCTCATTTTTTTTAACCGTTCCTGTATTATACAGCCTCCTTCACCAAAGAGCTGGGAGGCGTTATCCAATTGACCACTGAAAAATTAATCACTAAAGAATAACCATCTATTAAACATGATTAAAAACCAGCAGCAAATGCATTTTTTCCTAATGGATCTGTTAGGAAGAAATGTTACTTTTTTCCCACACACAAACCAAGCAAAAAAAGTAACTGCCAGAAATGAGAGGTCACACAGCCCAATCTGCAAATCTGAAGCAGAATCAAATTCACCTGGGTCATACCTGAGACGTATTTGTCTGACATGGCATGCTTGAAAGATAAGGGCTATCTGGTTTTGCTTGGGCTTTTTCTATAGCAGAAAGGTTGTTTGGATTAACTACATTAATTTTATATTTATCTTGAAAAATTCCTGGAAAATTCCTGTGGTAGATATGGCTCAATTAGTCTAAAGCTTGTATACATTATTTTAGCTTAATTTGGTAAGTCATCAGTGCTGCTAAACCAATTTGAACATTGGATAAACTCTCAGCACTAGCCAGGCCCACCAACACTGTCAGCAAAAGCCTGGATATGTGTTATTTTTGGGATTAACTACCACTTTTGGAGGGAAGTTCTTAAATTCTCAACTCCTGAAAACAATCCATGCCCAGGAGGTCACTTTTCCACTTGTGTGGACACACGCAACGTGGTTCCTCAGGACACACTTCAGTGAGGCACCTCTGAAAGCTTTCTCCCTCGGCCCCCAGCATGGCTGCAGGGTGCCCTCAGGACACCCCATCCCTTCTGCACTGCAAACCCATGGTCATGAAGAAGGACCCAGCGGTGTCCCCTGAAGGATTTAATCAGTGTGCTGTAGACATGCCTGTGTGCGCTTGCGCACGATCTGGCACCTCGCAAAATGCCTCCTTTCCTAACGGAGCTTGCTGGATAGTTGTCTGTCCCTCCAGGTACGTCTGTCTCCCAACAAGGAGACCCAGACCTGTATTTCCTATAGGCTGCAGGGTTAAATCCCACATCTCTCCTTCAATCCCATATCTCTCCTTCCCAAGTTTGGCGGCAGGGTGTGGAGGCAGGGAAGGAAGAAGGGACACTCTTCGCTCCTGTGGGACACCGGACAGAAAGACAGAGAGCATGCAAGACAGGTCTTGACTCATCTGGTGGTTACAACTGGCAGCTAGGAAAGTGTAACGCTACTTCTGAATCGTATTTGCAGCCTTTTATTCAGTGTGTAATGTAAAATGCATAAACAATCCTGGGAGCAGAGACCCCAGAGCCTCCTCCCCTTTCCCAGCTGAGTCCTGTAGTCCTTAGGGAAAGTTCTCCCACAAATTATCTGGTTCCCTCCCCGTGTCCTTTTGTCCCGTTGACTTTTGTTTCCCCCTGGCCAGCTGAATAAATGCTGCAGCAGCAGTGGAGACCAACATCAGCCTGGGCTAACCTACAGCCTGGTGGCTGTGGCATTGTGTGGGGAGTACAAGATACAGGTTTGAGTCCTCTCAGGTCAAGCAAAGCAAAAATCTCCAAATTTTGGGTGAATTTGAGAAAACCTAGGGATGTTTCTACATTAGCATTTTAACCCGGGACAGGAACATGTTGCTGAAGTCAATCCCCTGATTACCTCCACTTTGGTGTTTTGGTTCACACTGAGGAATCAGCCTGGTTCTCTTTTGGATTGAGCAAAACAGGAAAACCCTGTCCTGGAGCACAGCCCCTGTGCTCCAGCTGCCCCGGCAGTCGGTCCACGGGGACTGGCCTGAAGCAAACCCTCTAGACATGTATGCAGTGTGACTGCTGGATCCTCACCACCAGCTGTTTCTACAGACTGCTCTTGCTGGGCTGCAGTGGTTGCTAATGTCTGTAGCCATGGCCTATGTCTGTAAATGTCATATTGCAATGTTGTGTGCTGTAATATGGTGTAATGAATTATAATGTAATGCAATGTAGGCATAGCCAAAAGTTATTCTATAAATCAGGCAGGTGTGAAAAAAGAGAGGATCCTTGATGCAGGATTCTGCATTTTACATTAAATCATCAGCACCAGCAGCTGCTCTTAGAAGAAAGCAAGCTGCTCAGCTTTTGGTAGGAAAAGCTGTAGGAGTGTCTTCCATGCTAAAGGAGCGGCTTCTGGGCTCCACATCCAAAGGGATGGTCTAACCTCAGGAGAGAGAGGTGAGAGTACACCCCCACATTGGCACAGCTCACAAGCCCTCCCTTGCTGTCCTGGGGTGTGGTATAGAAGTGTAATACTTACCAGAAAGTGCTGGATTTCAGAAATCTAGCCAGTAGCTTCTAGGGCTTATTGGAGAGTATTTAGGCAACTTTCCCCGTATCTTCCTTCGCTCTCAGGAATTTCAAAGGGACCAAAAGTTGTTATTCCTGAAGTCAGACTGTGACTGCAACTCTGTCATAGCACATATCAAATCAGCAAAAGGAAAAAGAAAACTTAATTTAACTGGTTTTAGTGATCTTGCTGTGATTTTCACATTAGCAGGCAGTGCCATTACACTAATGGGTAGTGCTGGAAGGGTACTGAATGCCATAGAAAAGAAAAAAGAGGTGCTAAATCCAATTAAGCAGGCCAACTGGAGCTGTGCATAGCTAAAAGGGCATGAACAGTCTTGTTTTTTATGCCAACACTTCGCATCTCTGAAGTTATAGATATGCATGTTTATTTTGCTGATTTACAGGCAAATTCCTGTTCCCAGGATGTACAATAGGCTACATGACAATGCAACATGTCTTGACACAAGGAAGAATGACCTCACCTGAGATTGCGGGTTGCAGTTTGGAAATAAAGTGTTTCAACAGCCATTGCAATCCCTGATGGGAACTGGAAACTCTGCACATTCTGATCTTCACTGGAATTTCCTTGTAGCTTTACATAAATACTGTCAATCAGAATAATTTCCAGTAGATTCTATCTCTTTTGAAATAATAGAAACTACTGCAACTGATTTATGAGCACCCTTGCCTGACACTCTACCCATAACAATAAAATACCTAGCAGTAAAACATCTTGTGTGGTTTAAGCCTGATCTATTTTACATTTTTTCCACAAGCTAGACATGTACAGAGTGGCTGTAAGGTTGTTTTAATCCCGTTTTTCTGTTGTCCAGACAAAGCTCTTGTACAACTCAGGCTATCAGCCAGCCTGTATTGTGCCAGCATGGCCACTGTGTTCCCCGTGCCAGTGCTAAGAGGTGAGCCCCACTGTGAATGCCTCCTGGCAGAGCCTGGTCTTATTTTGGTTTTGAACCCCACAGCCTGTGGGTCGCCAAGACCTGAAATTTGCCTCGCTTCCCCACCTCTCCATTTTCTCTGAAAGCACAGCATATTTGGGAATTGGCCTTTTCCTGCTTTTTGCTTTTGCGAAAAAGCAGGCACCACTATGTGCCAAGACAGCCAAGCACCCAGTTCCCCTGTGCTGCCTTGACCAGGAAGGACATCCCAGTCCTTCACAGTGCCATACTGGGAAGGGGCTGCACACACAGGTGGGGACAAGAGAGAAATTGAGGTGTAGGCAGCAGAGGGACTGTGAGCCCAGGGCTGCCACTGAGATCAGACAGAGCAGCATGGGACAAAAGTGAGTCTGACAGAAGGGCTGGGAGTTACTCTGGGGGTCTCTTGGAGGGCATCCTAGCACAGCTAGGAACTACCTCTCGGCAGCTGTGGACAGCCTGTGTGGCACACCAGAGTGTGCGTGACACACTGGACTGTATGTGACTGTGCTGTGGAGCAGGGACATAGGAGGGTGCAGGACAGAGCTGTGGTCGAGTGTGGCTGTGGGCTGAGCCAAGAGGGGGGTCTGGTAAGGAAGTCCCAGCTAACACAACCCTGCATGCACTCAATGTGTGGGGTTTGGGCATTTCCCCTTGAGGTGCCCCAAATACCTCCAACCTTGCTTTCAAAATGTTACCCTTTTATGTAGTCAGATAACAAAGGAATAGATTTTTTTTTCCCCCCATAGTCAATTTATTTTGCCACCCACCATTTACTCATAAAAAAGTCAGTTCATACAGGAACCACTTAGCAGCAGGCACATTTTGGTGCTGAGAAAGAATCTCAAATAAGAGGGAGCAGCAACTTGTCAGAAATTTATTTCTTAACAAAAGAAATTATCTACTGACCCATTAAAATACACCAGCAAGTCACCAGGTACCTGCTTAGCTGGAGCCCTTTACTTTTAGCAGTAAGTACTGAGAGCACACTGGTAATGCAAACATTGCAAAAGACAGTTGTTTTCTTGGACGTCCACCTTTCCCTGCCTGAAGCAAATCCCTTTATGGTGTACTTGAATAAAGTGGAGAGCAGAGCCAGAAATATTCCTGACCCAAGGGGGTTCATTTTTCATTCTCTTGGGGTGCTGGTTGAAAGGGATATTTCTTGTCTCTGCATGGAGTTTTTGTAAACCTGAATGCATACATTGCTTAGGAACAATCTCAGTGGCATTTCTGAGGAGATGCTGTGTGGCTCTTTGTCATTTCTTGGCATGATGGCTCTGTTTCTTCTGTGTCTACAAGATCCCTTCCCACAGATCTCTGCAATAGGCTGTGCTGGGACTTCTGCAATTATCAGCATGATGACAAGCAAGGTGGAAAGACATTGGTACTTAGAACATTACCTTCCCTGGGCCTTATATTAATTTAGTGGTAATTACTGCTCCACACCTGAATGATCTGGTCCCTTTGGCTTCATCCAAGTCCAGCTGATTCAGTCTAAGTGTAGACTTGGTAAACTCCCAAGCTCCTTTCCCCAGTTCTGTGCAGCTCAAACGCACCTGCAGCTGCACAGAAATCCTGGAGAGATCTTTCAGGGAATGCAGCTTGTCTTGTCCTTTCAAATCAGCCAATGCAACTGTCTCCCCAAAGGGCTTGGAAGTCACATTCCACCATCCAAGTCAGGCCCAGGAAACAGCCTTTCTTCTCTCTGGGAGTATTCTGCACACCAGGGACTTCCTGGTCCTCAACAAAAAGAAACGCAGAAGTGAGACAAGTTCTCAGTTTTCCAGCCTATGGCAGCTGCTGACAAAAAGACTGGGGAGAGTGACAGGGCTGAAGAGACCTTCAGGCAAGGAAAAGGGGCTATTAGGAAAGTCAGGACTGGGAAGCACAACTATAAAGTTCATAAGGATGTCAGGGAGAGCCTAAAATAGCAGACAGACAATTCAGACTACTGGGGGAAGAGTTCCAGGGATTTCTTCACCAGCAGCCTTTGTACCCCAAGGATACTGCCATGTTCAAAGTGTTCTCCACCTCTTATTGCACAAAGCTGGGGAAGAGCCAACATCCTTATCCCTTTCCAACCTGTTACAGACAAGGGCTATGAAACTTTGATGAATACAAAACAACAACCACTTTACCCTTCCTGTGGCCGTTCAAAATTATTTATACTGTCAAAAATTACTGACTCTTTTCATGAACTGCTGGTTCAGTCCCTAGCTGTTATCTCCAATTGTAGACCAAATTTATCAGTGAGGGTCATAAATCATAAGCATTGATCATTATCTAGTCCTTAAATATTAAAAGTCCATCTATTTATACTGAACATTTGTTTATCACCTGTAGAAATGCACCAAAGGAATGTAGCAAAACCAGAAAAATTTGAGCATGAAAAGGGTCACATTTACTGGCCCATGAACTTTTTAGTCAACTGCAGAAGAATTATTTTAGTAAGAAGGTTTTTGGTTTTTTTTTGTGGGGGTGTGTTTACTTATTACAGTTAATATATATAGTTAATAATATACTTACATTATTATAGATACAAGGTATCTAATATTTCCCCTGTTTTTACTCCTGTGTTTATTTATCAGGTTTTACATATCAAATACACTATCTGAGACTTGTGCTACTAGCCTGGGGTTTGCATATGCCACAGAACTCAGAGGAGTCCTTCCCAGCAGCAATACCTTGCTGTAGTCCAACCCCACCTACCCCAAACCCCAGTGAAGCAGGATCTGCCTTCTTCTGACAAAGGAAGCTGCCCTCAGCTCAACAGCATTTTTGTGTTCTTTGCTATTTCATTTTGTGTCTGGCTGTTTCAGGTCAGCAGAATCATTCCGGCAAGCTGACTTCACACCCCACTCTGCTGGTAACATTTCCCTCTTAGGTATGAGGTAGCATATAGATCATCACTGGCATCTTTTCAAGTTTGTGGAACATCAATGAGTAGACAGTGTCTGAATCCTTTCTTAATGCTGTTTGGTGTCCAGCATAGACATTGATGAACCATAGCTGTCGCTCAAAAAGCACTACTCCCAAAGAGGAGGAGTGGATCTGGGCAGATACTACCACCTCACCTATTTTGTGAGTGCACATGGCTTGTAGTTTCCCAGTGCAATCTCTGTTACTTTATGTGGCAGGCTTCCGTTGACCTTCCCAGTACATGTATAATCTGGGAATATACCCTTTTTCATTATATACTCAGTGGCCCTTGGCCAAACAGGTCTTCCTGAAGCCTACTTCAGTTTCCTTTATTATTTCCTGTACAACACAGAGCCTCATAGTCTTGCATAATTTCTGTTGACTTTCCAGCTCAAAATTTTTGCCCTTTGACTAACAGCAGTCAAGCTTGAGCATGCAGCTGCCTGCTTTGTTTTCTGTCATGACAAGAGCTCTTCTGATGTTGCCTCTGCACAGGGGCACTAGTGCCAGCTTTGCATGTAGCTTTGTGTGCTTCAGCGCCCAAGAGCTCTGTGGATGCTGTAGATTTTCCCCAGTCAGCATCACTATCTCACCCTGTCACGCTGTGCTCTTTTTTAATCTGCTCCACTGAGTACAGATGGCTGCCGAAAACTATCAGATTTTGAGCGTTCTCCAAATCATGTGCATAACCCCCTTGCAGAGTGCTAAATTATCTTCACCACTCAGTGGCGATGGAGCCCTTGTTCTTGAACACCCACAAATAAAGAAAGAATGGCTTGGCTTCGACATATGAAGGAGCCATCTGATGGGATGAGTGACAAGTGCTGTTTGACAAGTAGTTGAATTGCCAGGAAAAAAAGTCCAAAAATGGGGAATGCAGAAGGACTAAGGAATGAAGAAACAAACAGAGGGCAGTTGAGAATTTGACTTGTCCTTATTTCCTGGGATGCTCCCAGATGAATCCCGTATGGCTTCACAAGCATGTTCCCAGGAGCATTGCTCCAGTGAGTAGCACTGGACATGGGGATGCCACCCAAAGGGCCCTGGGGTTGCAGCTGACTGAGAGTGCCACACAGACACAGAATCTCCAGGTCACAGCTGTAATCCAGCACAGATCTGTTGGTGGAACATGTTGGTATGGGCTTGACTGTAGTGTCTGCCTGGAAAGCTTTTTGTAATAGCCACTGGTTTTGGGTTTGTTTGGGTTTTTTTTTTTTTTAACAGCATGAGATTTTAACTGCACTGCCTTAGTTCCTCCTCCTTCCCAAACCCAGTTCAACTCCTTTGTCTCTGATTAGCTCAACAAGAGGAAATGTTTCCCATTATATATTTGCATTCAAGAAATGACTTGGTTAATAAGATGCATACATAGGTGCAACGAGGTCATTACTGAATCACCCTATTCTTGTGTTTAATCCGATTCAGGACTTGCACTTGAGACCTCAGAAACTCTGCTGGATTAGTCACATAGTCAGTGATTTGACTATTGACAAAAGA
Source organism: Pelecanus crispus (assembly GCF_030463565.1). Lineage (NCBI taxonomy): Eukaryota > Metazoa > Chordata > Aves > Pelecaniformes > Pelecanidae > Pelecanus > Pelecanus crispus. The sequence continues at coordinate 207,073,220 of NC_134643.1, forward strand.
AACAAGAAAATGTACTTTATTTGGATTGGATTAAAACAATGCAAAACATGTGAATCCAGCCTGCTTTCCATGGAGGAATCAGCCATCATTCTCAGATGCTGCCTGCTCTCCCCTCCATTCCCCTTGAGCTCCTGTCACCGAGTCCAACAGCTCACAGCAGAAATTTTAATTCCAATGCTCCCATCCCACGTATTCCCCTTCCCTCTGTGGGTTGTACAAGATCAGTCCTTCTCCCACTGTTGGCATCCAGCCTCTCCGCAGGCTTCACTGGCACTACCCTTTGTACTTTGCAGCCTTTATGGCTGCTCTGTCAATGCTGCCTTTAGCAATTTCTCTCCGCAGGCTCCAGCATTTGCCACCGATTTCTCTCATTGGCTTCTTCCCATTCTTATCTGTGAATATGTGAACTAATGTGGGTTTCTTCTATGCTCTGTGTGCTCCAAGAGACACAGGGAACAAAACCTCCTCAGATAAGCTTCAAAGATTAAAGTGTTCTTGGGGAACCTGAGAAAACTTGGCCTGAATTCTGATAGTGCATTTACAGACATGTCACATGCATGACAAAGGGTGGGAATTAGTCAAAAGTAAGGTCTGCCCCTAGCTCTGGCCTGTACCCTACACCCCTCTGCTTTGGGGAGAGATTATTCCTGAGAGACAGCGGAAAGCACATTCCCAGAAGCAAAGGAAATCATGATCTTCCTTTATAAACCCTGCTCTGTCTGTCAGTGCCTGGCCCTATGGTGCATCTTTATGATACAGCTGTTGGTGAAATGGGACTCTCTCTGTGAAAAGGCATCATGCCACCTCTCTCACATGAGACTCCACTACCCTCTCCCAAAATGTTTTTTTGAGCAACAGATAGGAAATATGGGTCCTACCCACCAACTCTGTTTTACCCGTGAAGGGGTTTGAGCCTTTGTGCACAAGCAGGGCCAGGGGCTGCAGAGCTCAGGGCAGTGCAGACCCCGTGAGCTGCAAGGCTGGCCGGGGTGAGCGAGCGGGGCCAGCCAGGTGCCCCCCATAAGGGAGCAGGCAGCGGCCCTGGGAAGGTGTCTCTGGAGCTGCAGGACTTGGACAAAGGACCTGGGAAGTTGAGGGAACCATACAAATCTCTTTGAATTAGGGAGAAAAGGCAAACAGCTACTAATGAAGAAAATTCTAGTTAACACAGGGGGGTGAAACAAGGGAGCGTGCAGCTACTGATGCTTTAAAGTGTCACTTTAAGTGTCGCTTTGAAGTGTCACACTGTTGGTTTTGTTGATTTTTTTTACAGCTGGATGCAATGATGAAACCTGTTTAACCTCCTGGCTATCCTGCACAGCCAAGGTTTCACCAACAGAAAAGACACGGCGCGTGCTGGTTTATGGAGTAACTTTGGAGAATAATTTTGAGGAACAGTCTGGTAGAAGGCAGCTCTAACTCCTGGAAGTAAACTAGGTGCTGTGTCCCTCTCCAGAAGCCTCCTGAATTGTTTGAACTGGGCAGTGAACATAAAAGAAGGTTGATGTCTTCTGCACTGGCTTCTTTTTTCAGTGGTCTTAAGCTTTGTCTGATGGGGAAGCTTTTGGAGGCTGTAAAGATTATGGGATCAATGCCTGTGGCCAGAGAAGTGAGAGTGACCTGCAGCAACATTGATATAAACCAGGATCTTTGCAGCCCTTACATTAAGTTGGGTTTAAAAAGCACAGAGTGCTCTTTTCACACTCAGACCAGCCTCACTGTCCTGGTTTCGGCTGGGATAGAGTTAATTTTCTTCCTAGCAGCAGGCATAGTGCTGTGTTTTGGATTTAGTAGGAGAAGAATGTTGATAACACACTGATGTTTTTAGTTGTTGCTCAGTACTGCTTATGCTAGTCAAGGACTTTTCAGCTTCCCATGCTCTGCCAGGTGCACAAGAAACTGGGAGGGGGCACAGCCAGAATAGTTGATCCAAACTGACCCAAGGGCTATTCCATACCATATGACGTCATGCTCAGTATATAAACTGGGGGGGGGTGGCCGGGGAGCAGCGACCGCTGCTCGGGAACTGTCTGGGTATTGGTCGTCGGGTGGTGAGCAATTGCATTGTGCATCACTTGCTTTGTATATTATTATTACTATTATTATTATATTGTTATTATTATTATTTTACTTTATTTTATTTCAATTATTAAACTGTTCTTATCTCAACCCAGGAGTGTTTCTCACTCTTACTCCTCCATTCTCTCCCCCATCCCATCAGGGTAGGGGGAGTGAGCGAGCGGCTGCGTGGTACTGAGTTGCTGGCTGGGACTAAACCACGACACTCACATTCTCTGATCTTCCTCCTGCAGCACTTAACCATAGCGGTATTTTTATTAAATTAACATTTTACTGTTAAAAAAGCTGAAAGATGATGAAGTAGCAAACAAAGTATTTATGTCAAACAATAAAAGTTTGTTCTTTGTAAATAAAATGTTCCTTGAAAATTATACACGAGCCCATTTCTTTTGTGCGGGGAGGGAGGAGGCAGAGTGTACCCAACATGGTGGCTGTGTAAGCTTTAAGAATTCAGTGTTGTATAGGAGACACGGAAGCCATGGCTTGATGGATTTGAGCTCCTAAGACCATGTATTTGTATTAGCTAGACCTTGCCAACAACACTTCAGGCACTGTTCTATAAAATGCAAAGGCTTATTTTTTAAAGGCTCGGAGGGCAATTAAAGTGAACATGAAAATAATGGCAGGGTCCCTATTTCAGACACTAAAATGTGTGTAAAGGTATCGAGGGAGACAAAATGGTTTGCTCAAAGGCTAAACAAGTACAGTATTTTTGATCTTAGTATGACTAAAAAGAGGGTTTGAAAAGTAAATATAGACACAAACTGGTTACACATGCTGAGTTGAACTGGGAAGGTGCTTTTATTGCTGATCTTAGTGAAAAAATGTCAGGCGTAACACGTGTTTAGCTCAGCCTCAAAGAAATGAAAACTATTTCCAAAGTACGACCTGAGTCTATAGATGCATTTCCAGTTGATTAGCAACAATTGTGCATGACAAGTAGCAAGTAAGCTGCTAGGTGTTGAAAGAGCCTCATTTTAAGCAAAAATGATGAATAAGGAGGTTGCTACACATATGAATTTGCAAAAATCAAAATGCTTGTGAATAGCACATTATAAAAGTGATGCTTCATGGTAGTCAAAACTAAACCTGACCATGACGAATAGCAGAAGATCTTATGCAGTGTGATTAACTGGATAATAAAATGGCAAATGAACCTCAGTGTCTGCTGGTGCAAACTAATACACGGTGAGAAAATTAATGTGAAGTACCTGAATAGGTATTCAAGTTTGTGGGCATATATGTACCCCAGGAGGTACTGTCTTAGTTTCTAGAAACACTTAGGAAACAATCTTGGAGTAACTATGAAAAAGTCAACTCATTGCTTTGAGGTGTCTGAAAAATGAAAACAAGTAAAGAGGAATGACTAGAAAATGATGGAGAACGCAACAGAAAGCATTGCTCTGTGCATATGTGAACTGTGCAGGTACTTGGACTGCTCTTGTAAAAAAGGCAAAAGAATTGTGATGAGGATAATAAAGATATATAACAGCTCCTGCATGGCACAGATTCAACAAATTAGGCCTTTCAGCACAGAATAAAAAGGATGGAGAGAGGATATGACAGAAGTTTATGCATTCATGGAGGAGATGAACGGGGAAAGACAATTACCTATTATTCCCAATGGTGAGGACTCAGGAATGTCCCATCAAATTATGTAAGAGCAGGTTTCAGTAAATGAAACAATTTTTTTTTTCACCACACATAATTAAGCTACTAAGTTAATTACTCCAGGATCTTGTGGATTTTGAGATATATGTGGGATAAATATTAAATATTTATATAATCCAGACACAGGCGACATCAAAACATGGTTAGACAAAGCAGAGAGTGAAGCAAGGGCTTTTAAAAGTATAGATCCAGACAAAGCCTCTGGAGGTGCCTGGGGGCTGTTGAATGGAGAGATGCAGACACAGTCTTTGGAAAGCCATTAAGACATTACTGGAAGATGATGCCAAGATTTCTGCTATCTTGAAATAAGCTAAAACCTGTTTCTGTGTGGAGAAAGTTACAACAGTGTTTATTTTCCCATTTTTATGAAGCTTTTATTTTCCCATACTTTACAATCCACAAGAATCAATGTTTTGTACATAAATACACACTTTGTAACATTCAACACCTTCAATGCTACCAGAATAACCCTTCCTTACAGCTGAACCTTTACAGATGCCAGAGTTGTTAATACTCAGCTCTCACACCTCCTGCCAACTAGCCAGGTATTAAGCAAAGCATAGGCAATAAGCCTGCACCCCTGGATTTGTGCTCTGTCAGAATTCCTTGTCAGGATCCCCCTCTCCTTCCCAAATAAAGTATTACATACTTCGTTACACATACAAACAAGCAAACAAAAATGAAGGAAAGTAAAGGTAGCGCTCAGCTTTTCCATAGATTTTGTTAGGTTGTAAATGAAAACCGCTGTGGCAGTACTGAGCAACATGAGCTGTGCATTTCTTTCAAGCATTTATGTTTACCACTATCAAACTTGGGTATTATTTTATAAAACATAGTTGATTCTTCCAGACAGTTCTTCTTAGATTATTTAAAGATCTTACATATCTGACTTCATTTTCTAAACCTCGGAGAGCAAAACCAAATTCACTTTGCCATTTTGCAGACACACGTGCAAGTTCTAGTTTCTTGTAATTGTTATCTATACAAATTACTAGATCAAGCTTAAATTTTATTTAAATCCCTACAGATGAAAGCATTTCTACTTCCAGACACGCCTCATAAAACCAAGCTCAGTACTAAGTGCAACATACGGGACAGATCTTTACTTCAATATACAGAAACAAACACACCATTTTCAGCAGTACTTTATATACTTAGACAAGTTTTTATATCTCACAAGTCATATGCATAGCATTTCACCACCTTCCAGCTTTCCTACACACCCTCTTTTCTTTTCTGGTAGGATTTTTGGTCACAGTGTTTTAAAAAGCAAAGACTCTTCACTGTGTTGTAATCAAGCATCATTTAGCAGAAGTCATTCTTGGTTGGATGCTTCGGGTGAAGGGCAGGCTGTGTGAGGCAGACCTGAGCCTGACAGCAATGCTGGGTGTACTTCACAGTCAAAGCTCAAGGTAAGGGCTGCAGTGCTCACCCAACTAATTCATGCCTGGCTGGCCATGGCCTCCATCCTCAGAACCTTTCCTTAAAGATGGGGTTTAAAGGACACTATAACTAGAAGAGTCCTTTTTTATTTTTTATTGTCAACAACAGAGCTCAAGCTCCAGAAAAATAACACCTAGTGACTTTTCACATAGCAAGTAACTCTTCTTTGATTCACTCTTTATACTTTCTGCTGGATTATTTTCTCTCATGAAAACAACTTTAGCCTCCTGCTTTGCAGTAGCAGTGAAATCAAGGTTGTGCACACTGGTGAGAATACCAGAAAGGTTTCTTACAGCTGTAGGAAAGCCCACAAGTTTTCAAAAGGAAAACAACCAGAAGTCTTACTTCTGTCATGCCCTTTGCTGCCTGCTGCCCTTGTTATCCCTACATCTGGCTACCAAGATCATTCAATTTGTTAGTGTCAAATTAGCAGTTACTTTATCTGTTCCTTGCCTTCCAAAGTCAAGCCATCCAAGAATGTCTCTGAGGTTTCTTTCTCCAGCCCTGCCTCACCCTACAGAAAGCCTCTGGGAGCTGCATTTTATCTGGCCGTTGTCTGAATTGGCCCACAGTGACAATTTCCTCAGGCTGCCACGGCACTGGGGCAGTTTCGGAGAGACCCGCAGGACTGGATTTCCCTCCGGGACACGTTTTCTGCAAACACGTGGGAATCATAGAATCATAGAATGCTTTGGGTTGGAAGGGACCTTTAGAGGTCATCTAGCCCAAACCCCCGCCGTGAGCAGGGACAGCTTTAACCAGATCAGGTTGCTCAGAGCCCCGTCCAACCTCACCTGGAATGTTGCCAGGGATGGGGCCTCTACCACCTCTCTGGGCAACCTGTTCCAGTGCTTCACCACCCTCATTGTAAAAAATTTCTTTCTTATGTCTAGTCTAAATCTATTCTTCTTTAGTTTAAGTCCATTATTCCTTGTCCTGTCACAACAGGCCTTGCTAAAAAGATTGCCCTCATCTTTCCTATAGGCCCCCTTTAAGTACTGAAAGGCCGCATAAGGTCTCCTTGCAGCCTTCTCTTCTCCAGGCTGAACAACCCCAACTCTCTCAGCCTGTCCTCAAAGGAGAGGTGCTCCAGCTCTCGGATTGCCACTCTACCCTTAACTGGCTTAGTGGTGGACTTGGTAGTGTTAGGTTAATGGTTGGACTGGATGATCTTGAAGGCCTTTTCCAACCTAAACCATTCTATGATTCTATGATCATTTTTGTGGCCCTCCTCTGGACCTGCTCCAACAGGTCCATGTCCTTCTTGTGCTGAGGGCCCCAGAGCTGGACGCAGTACTGCAGGTGAGGTCTCACCAGAGCAGAGCAGAGGGGCAGAATCCCCTCCCTTGACCTGCTGGCCACGCTTCTTTTGATGCAGCCCAGGATACGGTTGGCTTTCTGGGCTGCAAGTGCACACTGCCGGCTCATGTCCAGCTTTTCATCCACCAGTACCCCCAAGTCCTTCTCTGCAGGGCTGCTCTCAATGTTTTCATCCCCCAGCCTGTATTGATATCGGGGGTTGCCCCATCCCAGGTGCAGGACCTTGCACTTGGCCTTGTTGAACCTCATGAGGTTCACAGAGGCCCACCTCTCCAGCTTGTCCGGGTCCCTCTGGATGACATCTCATCCTTCAATCAATCAATCAATCCCGGCGCAGGGCCGCACTTGGAGGCTACCGAGCCCACTCTGCCTGATGCTCGTCCCGTGGGCGGGCTCTGGGCAAGGACGCCCCGGACGCACCCGAGGGCGCTCCCGCGGGGGGCACCGGGGGCCGTCGGAGCCGCGCAGCCCCGCTCCGCCGCCAGCAGCTCCCGCCCCGCCCGGGGGCTGGCCGGCAGGGCCCAGTGCCGGCGGCCCCGGCTCAGCCCCTGGCTCCTGCCCCGCGGCGGGGTGGGCGCCCCACACCCGGCCCCGGCCCGGCCCCGGCCCCGGCCCCGCCCCGGGCTTCCCGCCGCCGCCGCGGGCAGCCGGAGGAGCCGGGCGCGGGTAGAGGCGGGCAGGGGGCGGGTTAAAGGCGGTGGCAGGTGAGCGGGGAGGCACCTTAAAGCTCCGGGGCGGCGAGGCTGGGACCGGTCCGCAGGCACCGACGGACCCGGGAGCGGAGCAGCGCGGCGCGCCGGTCGCGTCCCGGGTGCCCTGCCGAGCCGTGCCAGGTGAGGGTCCGGAGCGGCTCCCGTGTGCTGGAGCGGTGGGATCGGGGTTAGGCTGGGCGCCCCCCGAGCGGGTCGGGATCCCTGGGGTGTGCCGGAGTGGGGCTCGGGCCGGGGGCGTCCCCGGCGGGGCTGGGACCGGGGCGGCCGCGGGCGGCGGGGCAGGGGGTCGGGGCGGCGCGGCGCTGGCGGGCGCGGGGCGGGCGGCATTGCCGGGGCGCTCCCGCAGCGCAGCCGGTTCCGGGGGGAGCCGTCGGACCTCACCGCCGAAACTGGCGTTTGCAAGCGGGTGTCTGCTGCCAGGAGCCGACTGCCATCGGCCGTGGCGTTTCCCGCTGCAAAAGTCTCGCTGCGGGCCGCGCCCCCGCCCCAGCGCTCCTGCCGCCCCGGAGCTCAGCGGGAGCCAAGCCCGGAGCAGGGGGCGGATGGGCTGGAGCTGCCTCAAGGCGTCCAGCTTGTACCCACACAGGGGGGATTTCGAGTGGTGTCCAATAAATGATGTCTTGGTTGGCAGGGTGAGTGCCCCGGTTGATTCCTGCGGCCCCCACGGCCAATTTCAGTGTTTCTGTAGTGGTGGATGAGCAGGGACAAATGTTGGTTTTCCCCCCCAAACTTGCAGCACTGATTCGGAATTGCAGTGTGAGCCCGGACTTGGAGCCCAGGCTGTTTATCCCGCAGGGATATACATTTCAAATACTTTGTGTCAGTCCTGATTAGCCCCTTGTGAAGGTGTCATTGACTTTATTTTAATGACTAGGCGACAGACATGAGGAAATTCTTAGCAGACAGATGCAGGTATCTGATCATAGCCTAGAGTTTAGGTCAATGTAAAAAGTTGCATAAAATGCTGCCAGTTTCAGCAGAGACAAAGCATGAGAAGTCTAAGGAATTCCAGCCACCTTCTCAAAGTTTTTTTTTTTTTTTGTCTTACCCAATTTCACCTTTCCTCATCACAGTAAATCTGACCTCTCCCTCTTGCCTCAAGGCTTGTCTGTGCAAGCTAGGCCCTTGTACCAAGGGTATGTGCTGGGGCACGTTAGTCCTTTAGTTGTGTTGTAACTATACCAGGACAGAGAAGTTTGTTTTCTTTTTTTCTCTGTTATGTGAGAATGAGAGATTTTGAAAACTTTGACCAGCATGTTGTTGCAAGGTACCATTTTCTCCCCACAGCACACAGCCTGTGCCAAGAGGAGGCGGAGCTCTTATCCATGGCCAGCGTGGCTCTCCCACACAGCAAAGTGGAGCCCTAGCCTTGAAAGGCGATGGACCAGCTATGCGAGTTCCCAGCTCTGGTTTCAAAGTGTTTTGTCCAATTTGGTGTTAGTTCCCAAATGGTGAAAGCTGAGCCCTGAGACTGAATTCTGACTTCAGCAAAACTTACATTTAACTTTCAAAGTGGCAAAGAGTGTGGAATTTAGTTTTCAAGAGTAGGAGGAAAGAAGGAAAGCTGAAATGGAGCTTCCCTAAAGTTTGACGTCCTATTTATTCTGCTGGGGTGTGATAGCATCTAGAAAATCAACATAAACTCTTTAGCTGAGGGCTTTTTCCTCCCAGCTCTATGGCTCTGCTTGTCTCCTTTTTGGATGAGATAGCAATGAATGTGGAAGGGCAGGCTCTGCGGTACCTTCCTTTGCCTGTAGGTTTGTGCTATATATGCATGCAGCCCTGACAGAGCCGGCTTGAGGCTTCTCAGCAGTGTTGGCAAAATCAAATGCTGTTCTTCTGAGCTGAAGGGCCTGCCAAGAATGGGACATGTCTGAGCTACAGCAGAAAGCCTTGGAGGCCTGCTGGAGGTGTCTGGGAGGAGCGAGGGCTTCTGCTGAAGAAGGCCAAGTAGTATTTACCTCGGAGGCAAAGAAAGCACCAGCCCAGCCTTGTAAGGCTGTGGTGTTGGCAAAGAAATCCCATGAAGACTACTAAAGAAGTCTCTATTTTGCCTACATTGCCTTAACTCATGCAGTGATAGTAATTTCTATTGCTTTGGGAAATACACTGAGAGGCAAAACACTGATGAGTCAACCACAGAAAGGGAAATATCTCAAGAAAGGGAAGGAGGGCATAGACAGAGGAAATGTATTTGAAGATGTAACTTATCTCCTGCCCAAAGCCTTGTTGAGAATTATATCAAGGTATGCTTATCCCATCATAAATACATGGAAGGAGAGAGTTTAACAACCTGTTTGAATCCATAAACATATGGGTGACTAATGAAAGTGACTTGCATTTGCCTGTGACTCTTGAATGAGTGCTAGGAAGTCCTCTCATTCGTAGAAGGTCTTGAGCTGATTCTTCACCCTTTGAAAACTGACCATTTGGTGTACTATGTCATCCTGCAGGTAAAAGGACACAGAAAAGAAGATGGACTGGGGAAGTCTGCAGGCTGTTTTAGGAGGCGTAAATAAACACTCAACCAGTATCGGGAAGATATGGCTCACAGTCCTGTTCATCTTCCGTATCATGATCCTGGTTGTGGCTGCAGAGACAGTCTGGGGAGATGAACAACAAGATTTTGTCTGCAACACACTTCAGCCTGGTTGCAAGAATGTTTGCTACGATCACTTTTTCCCCATCTCTCACATCAGACTCTGGGCCCTGCAGCTGATCTTTGTTTCTACACCTGCGCTGCTGGTGGCCATGCATGTAGCTTACACCAGGCATGAGAAGAAAAAGCGTTTCAGAAATGGTGAGAAGATTAATATTGAAGAGCTGAAAAATGAAAAGATTCACATTCGGGGCGCGCTGTGGTGGACATACACTAGCAGCATCTTCTTCAGGATCATCTTTGAAGCAGTCTTCATGTACGTGTTCTATTACATGTATGACGGGTACCAGATGCCTCGCCTGATGAAGTGCAATGCATGGCCCTGCCCCAACACAGTGGATTGTTTTGTGTCTCGGCCCACTGAGAAAACCACATTTACTATTTTCATGCTTGCTGTGTCTGGGATCTGCATGATGTTGAATCTGGCTGAGTTGTGTTACCTAGTGATAAAAATTTGCATGAGAGCATCCAGGAAAACAACGGTTTTAAAATAATTCCCTAGTGTCAGGATTTCCTAGCTCCCCATTTCCCTCAAACTTTCTTAGGTGTCAGAAAACAATCAGCAATATTTTCACACTCGAGGACAAGGATAAAAGTGAAAGTTCATTTATGTTTTAGAAATGATAGCTTCCTTGGGAAGCTGCCACTGAGGCGGGTTTTAAAGATCATGAGCTAATTCAGTATTCCTGCATCCACAAATAGAGAAAGCAGCCTTCTGGCAGCAGCTTTTCCAAGTATGCCTACTGCTGGGATCCTGTTGTTGGGACAGAGTCACTTTTTAAAAAGTGGGAGTGGAAAGGCCCAGAGAAGGCTCTAGCACGCAAAGGAGAGCCAGGAATCACAAACGCACTTGTGTCATCTTCAGAGGCCAGCCAGTAACAAAGGGTTTCAGTCAAAAGCGGGGTGAAGGGTTTTTGGGGGAAAACTGCGGCTTGTGAAAGGGAAGAAGACAGGGAGGTGATTGTGTCACCTTATAGCAGGTGTTCTCTCTCTCAAGTATTCTGGAGAGCAAGGAAAGGGCCTAGGAACACAGGTACTCCATGGCAATGCATGTTGTCAGCTCTGCTGGGCATCAGCAATGGTTTTTATCTTTTTATCTCCTCATTTGCCCTGAGAAGCATCTCCTACAGGGTTCGGGGTGGCCGGTCTCAACTGCTTCTAAATGTCATTAGGTCAGTGCTGCCTCCCTCTGCTCACAGGGGCTGCAGCAGTGGGAGGAATGAAGTTTGTTTTTTCATTCTCTTGGTCAGGTGAAAAAAAAGGATTGTCACCTTTGAGAAGGTGGGGGCTGTGCAACTGTCTTCCTCCTCTTGCTCTCCCCCAACACTTTGTGAAGAATCTCAGTACAGTAGCTTTTATTCAATGAAGAGACTTTTTACCACCTGACTGTGCCTCCTTCAGCTGTGTATCTTTAAAAGGGTTTTTTTTTTCATTAAAAGCCAAGAAAATTTGCGTTGTTTCATTCTGTTTGTTATCCAAAACAAGTGCTTCAACACTTACAGCATGATATGCAGTAGATTGCACCTACCAGTGCTCCTTCCATCAGTCCCTTTTTCCTAGCCAACCTGCACAGCTTTTCTTCATAAAATTTTCTCCCTATCTGAGGTACCTTTCAAGTGAGTCCATCAAACCACTCGCAATCTCTCTGACATTCCACACTGTGGGACTGAATCACTCTTCCTCTTCTTACAGTAGGGCTAGCAGGAAGTACAGACAGCTTGCAGAGCTAAAATAGCAAAGGGACCCAATCAGAAATGAGGAGGAACTTGATATTTTTCTTCAAGTTCACATTGCTGAGCTGTGAATTGTGTATTACTAACTTGAAGAACTATGTGAGTCAGTCTGGTCTTGTCTCTCCAAAGTAGTTTCAAAACGTGCATTATGCCTGTCATAGGCAGCTACACCAGCACATGCAGCAACACAGTTTATCTCCCAAGTGCCTGCCCATTGAACCCACTGCTAGAAAACTGGCTATTTCTCCTCCTTAGCTTTAATAACTGGCTTTTCCCCAAAATGAATGATTGCTATGTCAGTTTGTCTATCTGCATCCATCTCTTACTGTACACTTAAGTTTTCCACTGTTGGAGTAAACAAAGCTGCATTAATTAAGACCCATGATCCCTCACCGTGCACTGGAAGCAGAGCATAAGCAGGCTCCCATTGCTTGTGAGCTACATCCAGTGTTACAACTTGACTGCCCAAGGAAATCTGTCATCTAAGAGGGAGCAAGAAAAACATAAAAACACCATCCTCAGAAGCATGAACAAAAAGATGGAAAGTCATTAATAATGAGCTGAACTGGAAACCTGGACTGTGAAAACATCCTTAATTCAACTCTAAAGCACAAAGCTTGGCACATATCAGGTTTGTTCCTGGTAAAATTCCTGCATTGTTCCGTGTACAAGTATGAAGAGAACAAACTATCTACACTCCCAGTGCTCTAGTATTACATTCTTTTGTAACAACAGGATTTTATTTTTTTTTCCTGAAATTATAATTAAAGCACTCTTGTGGTGTCTGTTTTCTGTATTGCTTGTACGTGCTGTGTATTACCTAACGTGTCTAATGAAAATCTGTTTACCATAATGGCAAATGTATGCACCAATACTATATTTAATAGCCAGGGGCTACTGTAAGGATTTTAGCCTTCTGCTGCAGGTTGTTTTTGCAATTGGTTATGCTGGCTGTTATCCTGCAGACTTCGTGAGCTGATAGTGGAAGGTCAATTGTGGAATTGTGTGTGTTCTTTCTGAAAATACACTAGAAGTGTCTGCATTTTTGGCACTTGGTTCCTAGACTCTTTTCAGAATGAAGGCTGCGAGAGCGTTGAAAACTGAAGCAGCACATCTGAAGTCATGGCTGTAAAAGAGGCTGATTCCTCAGTGTCCAGAGTAGCTAGAATATAAAGTGTCAAATAATGTGGTATCAGAACTGGGAAGCGTAGGAGTGGGACTGGCTAGAATTATACCGTGATTGAAATCACCAGGAGAAATCACCATTGACTTCATCAAGCTAAACTTTCATCCAGACCCTTGAAACAAAAACTACAAACATGTTTGTCAGAAAGGGGGAGGGGGGGAAAGCAAACTTCACTATCAAGTCATAGACCCCGCTAGAGAAAAAAACTCCCATGGGAGAAAGACTGATTTAAAAGGAAACCAGAAGTATAAATCTGTATTTATGACTTCTGGATATAGATGCACCTTTATTAAAAGTTTCTTAGACAAAAAAGAAAAAAAGCCTTCAGGTGTTTTATAGTCATCATGAGCCAAAGTACTGTGTTATTTCCTATCTGACAGCAAGAATATAAAAAAACAAATGGTATGGTCCATACAGAGAAGAGCACTCCTGTACCATGGAGGTTCAATTCAAAATAAATACTGTTCGAAGTTGCTTTATTTTGTAAAAAGTGTAGTGCAGCAAATAAGCACCAGCTAAGAGCACTTTACTACAAGCTGAACTTGGTGACAACTAATCTCTTTCTTTTCCTCTAATCATAATTCCCTGCCCTGCAACTTAGGCTAATGTGTTTTACCAGGCAACAAAACCACACTCAAATAATTGCACTGTATTTTGTGGTCACCTGTTCTGATATTCAGGACAGCCACTACCCTGGGTGTTAATTACAGGTTTCTTTGGATTTTCACCATCTTGTTATCTGTACAGTCATTTGAGCCTGTTTGTAGACAGTGGCAAGAGTAATAAATGGTAACTATCTGAGGCTTAATGAGCTAAGACTAATGGTAATGATCTTCAAGATAGTTCAGGAGGTACATACACTTTTTTCTCCACCTGACCAACCCAGCTCATCATTGTCATTCTCTTTCACAGAATATCTGTAGAGTTGGCCCAACTCTGACCTGAGTATTTTCTCTCTAAGCCTTCCTAGCCACCAAAAAAAAAAAAAAAAAAAAAAAAAAGACTTTATAATCTAGGTTTGGAAATGTATTAAGCTTTAAGCTGAGGAAACAAGTCACATCTCTGACTTTCCACCTTTGAGAACATAGCTTGCCCCTGCTATGGTTGGTCCCCTAGTACTACTGTAGAATTCAACCTCAGAACTGGCCACATAATTGCACATACCTTCTCCCTTTTTTCTGCCCATGAAATCACTGCCACTAACTCAGTGATTATTTTACATCTGCCTGCTCTGTGCTCAATCTATTGTATTTGAATAAGCCATCTACTAAAAAACACCCTCTCCAAGAATACCACCAGGCAGCCAGATGCTTGCATAAGCCTTTCTGGTAAAGGAGTGATATGGTATCAATAGGACATACAGGTTAGGGAAGTATGTGAACTGATAGAGAATTTATACTGTTGATCTGTGTGTCACTGCAGGTTGTGGATGAATATTTCAAACAGTGCTGTATATTCTGCATGCTCATTCAGCAGAATTTCCCTCATCGCCTGGCACAGTACTCAGGGTAATAAATACTGTAGTGTGTGAATGGAGTCACACTGGACAGAAGCAGGTGGCATTTGTCAGTGGACAAGCTGTGCTGGGCAGGCTTACTTGCTTAGGCAAGGTGTATCTTTTCTGTTGTCTTGGCAATTATGGTAATACAGGCTTGTCAGCTGGGAAAGACAGTAGCAGTCTTAAAACTGTTTAAGTTGGGATAATGAAATTTCATTTAAAAGTGTTTTGCAGATCATTTTCTACTGAGGTTCGATCTTTAAGACAACATGTAAAAATCCCTCCATATCTCTAAGTGATTTACACATTAGCAGGAATGCTGCACCTTCTTTTGATGGGGTGACGAGAACACTTGGTATCTGTTTGGTATCCAACTATCGACATTTCTTTTGTTACAAGGCTTCTTTCACTTGATTTGAAATTATTATAGCATTCCTAGGACACAGAGTTAGCCCTGAATCTCATTGTTTCTGAGTTTCACCAACTGAAAGATAAAGGTGACAACTGTGTCATGTTCACAGGGAGCAGAACAGTTTAATCAAGTGTTGTTTGTTAAGATCATTGCAACACGTGCCAGAAAAAATATTTTATAATTATTGTGTGGTAAAGATTTCAAACCTGTTGTATGTTGCATCATTAGTGTAATGTCTTCTTACGGTTAGTCATGTCCCTGCCCTAGGTGTTGCATCCTTTCCAAGGACTGAATGTTTAATATACAGTTTAAATAGCTTCCACAATCTCTCCAGCACAAATAAACAAAAACAATCTATACACTTATCCACACACATGTGCACACAGACACAGAGGAACAAACTGACTAAACCATTATCTCACTGTTATCTGATAGAAGACTGAGACATTGCAACATGGATGTGTCAGGAATAATTTCTGCCTACGCCATGGTAAAAGCTTTTGTGTATAGCAGTAAAATAGTTATTAATGACTCGTTGTCAGAGTGTAAGGATCCACCAAATGGGATAAACTACATGCAGCTGGGAGGAGCTGCAGGTACATGGGAAGATAGGCTTAGAATTCAATAAGATCTTTATCACCAGGGCAAGTAGTTTAACAATAGCAGTTTGAGAAGTTAGGAAGGGCTAAATGCTACTATTGTGAAACACTAAGCACTTGCAGAACTGTAGGATGGAGACCTGTTCAGAACCAAAGAACAGTTTCATAGAGAAGAGCTGGAGTTTGTAGTAGATCATCAATGGAACATGAGTCAATAACATTGCTGACACAGAAAAATACCATACTGGTATGCATTAAAGGTTTGTGAAAAATAGGATGTTTGAAACAATGTTTCCACTCTTTGCATCTGAAAGTCCTTATCTGGACCCTACTTTGGGGCCCCATCTGCCCAAAAAGCCCATTTACCAGCTGGAGAAATCCAGGAGTCAGGAATAATATACAAGCAAATGTCTAAAACACAGAACCTGTGAGGAAAGCCTGAAAGAAATGAGTTGGCTTAGAAAAGTCTGAGGAAAGACCCAACCGCATCTTCAAATATGTAAAAGATGGTGGCAAAGAAAATGAAGATGTTGCTCTTTACATCCACTGGCAACAGGACAAGAAATAATAGGCTTACATTGCAATGAGATTGTCCTGGTTTCAGCTGGTATAGAGTTAATTTTCTTCCTAGTAGCAGGCATAGTGCTATGTTTTGGATTTAGGATGAGAATAATGTTGATAACACGCTGATGTTTTAGTTGTTGCTCAGTACTGCTTATGCTAGTCAAGGACTTTTCAGCTTCCCATGCTCTGCCAGGTACACAAGAAACTGGGAGGGGGCACAGCCAGAATAGTTGATCCAAACTGACCCAAGGGCTATTCCATACCATATGATGTCATGCTCAGTATATAAACTGGGGGGGGTTGGCCGGGGAGCAGCGATCGCTGCTCGGGAACTGTCTGGGTATCGGTTGGCGGGTGGTGAGCAATTGCATTGTGCATCACTTGCTTTGTATATTATTATTATTATTATTATTATTATTATTATTATTATTATTATTATTATTATTATTATTATATTGTTGCTATTATCATTACTATTTTACTTTATTTCAATTATTAAACTGTTCTTATCTCAACCCAGGAGTGTTTCTCACTCTTACTCCTCCAATTCTCTCCCCCATCCCACCAGGGCAGGGGGAGTGAGCAAGCAGCTGTGTGGTGCTGAGTTGCTGGCTGGGGCTAAACCACGACAAGATGTAGGCTAGTCACTGTGAAAACTCTCTGTGAAGAGGGCTAAGCATTGAGTTGGATGACACTTTCCATCACTGAAGACTGTTAAATGGCAACTCAGCCCAACACCTGTTGAGGATGGTCCATGTATAGGACTCTGCTCTAGAACAGAGAGAACTACTAAAATCCATGAGGAAGGGGACCCCAACTGAAAGAGCAGGTTTACAGGTTCCTTTTGCTGAGCCAAAGCTCAGCTGCTGAATGAAAATCCTTTTCATATAAATTCAAGTCTGCTTGTCAGTGCAGGGTCTCTCCAGCATGATCTCTGTCAGCATGGTTCCTTTGTGCTTTTAGCAATTGTAATAATACTTTCTTGCACTATAATAAATTCCACCTGACAAAGCATATGAGGTGGCATTGTGAGTAAATAAAATTGTAATTAATATAAATTAAGTTGGTAACGGATTTTTTTTTTTTTATCCTCCTCAGCAGCGTGGGTAAAAGCCTCCTTCTGCCTTGATTTTGTATTTCACAGAATAGGCATTCCTCCCAACAGGAGGAAGACTGAAACTCAGATCAATTTTGAGTTTTGCTTCCCAGCTGACTACATATGCAAACATTGGTGGAGCTCACTGAAGCCTGGTCTGCGCCTGGGAGAAGTTTCACAGCAATAGCATGACATTTTGTGTTAATGGTTTCTTTCATTTTGAAGGCAGACCATCACATTATGCAGCAGTTTGAATTTTGTAGAGAAATTTTCCTATACATGAGCTTGTTTTTCTATTTCAAAGTGAGATATCTATTGCTGTTCCTTTCTGTGGAAGATAGGCAGCATTTGAGGCCTTTACAAATTCATCATGCATGTCAGCAAGGTATATTCCTGGTAAAACATACCGTATTTGCTCTTATCCTGAACACAATGAAAAAGAACATCCTTGCTTAGGAGGTTTGGTTGTGGTTTGGTGCCATGAATTGTTCACTGGTAGTACTAGTTTAAGGCATTAACACTGATGTCATCTCTTCCTGCTCATTCATATCCTCTCCCACCCCATTCAACACAGTGAGTCCACTCCAGGACCTTGACCGTGCCAGCACAGTTGTTTGCACAGCTGCACTCAGCACTGGATTGGCTGACTGTTCTAGCCGATGAAGAAACCAATGTTTTGCTTTGCTGGATTGTTTTTTAGCTGGATCAATTCCTTGATCTGGCTTACAGGGAAGCCACATGAACTTCTATGCTGACGTGACTGTGGGGCAGTAGGCCATGGTGTTGGGCAAGAAGAGCTGCAGAGAGTGAGCGGAAGGGGTGGAGGGAATGGCAACAAATTAAGTTGCATTTGCTGTTACACACACTGTAATTTCAAACCACAGCCTCTGGCTGTATTTTCATAAGTGACTGCTACTAGAAAGGCAAAAGTCTTACTGCCTTTTCCCTCTTTCACTGCTGTACCCTTCCCTACTCTCTAATCGTCTCTACTGGCCCTGCTTCTCACCTACTGGCCATCTTCTCCCTTGCTCCAACACAATCTCTCAACCTTTGTATGAGTTGATTTAACTCACTAACTCAGCAGAGAACTACTATGTCAACTCTGCATTTTGATTTGTTTTCAGCTCAGTTAGTTTTCTGCCAGGCTTGTGACAGGCATGAATGTATTTCAAATATCGGTATTTTTATTTCTTCATATTTCTGCCAGTAGTGTGGAAAAAAAAGCATCACACCATGACAGAATGATAAAAAGCATCATTCCTCTTAGAATTCTGCATGTCCTGTGAATCAAAAAAAGAGCTTTTTTGATTCTTCTTCTAACAGATGCCTGGCTTGTACAGGTACAGTTCTTCCTCTGCTACATCTCACACGAAGCTTCTGCTTCCATGAAGGTGACCTGAAAGCATCTCACTGCTACATATCCCAGAGCAGTCTGATTTTTTTGTTGTATTAAGAGACGTCCCACAGTTTCCAAAGGACTTTTAACAGAAAGCCTGTTCTGGTGGGTAAAATGCCAGCCTAGGATCTCAGTGCCATTCTCAGAACCATATAACCTAGGACAAGTCATTAAGTCTCCCTGTGCCTCCATTCCTACAAACTAGAAGTCACAATAACTCTTCTGACAAACTAGAAATAAGAATAATTATTCCTGTCTCCAGTTCTTATTTGTTAATATGCTGTGTTCTCTGATGTGCTTGTCAGTAGTGTCTAACAGAACAGAACACTAATCATTAATTAGGACAATAACAATAATTACTATATAATATGAGATTAAACTACTATTTCAGTCTTTTTATTACCATTTTATTTATCAGTTAATTAGTTCTAAAGTCTTTCATTTCTTTCCATGTAGAAACTAGAGAAGAAAAGATTTTAATCCTCCTTGCTTCAAGCTGTGCCTCCTGAGTTAGCAGTACCCTTTCTCAGAGTTTAAGTATCTTTAGTGCCATCTTCTGTAGCGCAGCGGCATGTCAAGCGCAATTCTTTTTATTGACATACCATGCAGCGCCACAACAACCTGAACTGAAGGTGTTTCTAGCTCTTTTTTTAGGCTGACTGTGTGGACAAAACTGCTCTCAGCACTGCCGAGCCATGTATCACTTTGGCGTGGCTTGTTAACAACTAATGACATGTACTGCAGTTTAGGGGTCCTTCCACTAAACTGTGTTTGGATGCACAGTTATGGTAAGAGCAATCCTCTTCTGTATTTCAAAATAGATGCTTAAATCAGAAACAGCATGGGGTAAAACACTGGTTTGGATCGATACAGATCTGAAAAAGGTCCATTTTTCTTGTTGAGCAGCAGCTCAGGTTCAGACTAAGATCAAGATATATCTCCTTAACTTATGAGATCTTTCTATCATTTCATAAAACCTGGTGTCTATTTCTGATCTTCTTTCTCTGTACCTTGCTATGCAAACCTGATTCTTCTGATCTTAAAAATACCTGCCTGACTGTTCTGTCTACATACTTCTTGAATTCACTTCATTTCTGCGCCAGCCAAATCACATGCTGCTAAAGGTCTACCTACGTGTGGAACAGGGTTTGTCACCTGTGTGGAAGCTTGGATGGAAGACGAAAAGTGGTACTAAAGAAGATAATTAAAGGAAGGCTAAAAATTTTGTAAATATGCATTTTAATGTAAAAATTTAAATCACACCTTAAGTTTTATGTTGCTGTTTAGTGTTAATGACAATGGAGAGAACCCTTTAAACATGGTAAGTACGTAGGGATTTGGAGCACACTAAAGTGGCATCTGGCCACTGGCAGTGCTGTGCACCTTTAAAGATAAGTGGCAGTGAGGAAGCTAGCTGGATGGCTCTTTCACAGGAATCCCTCTGTCAGAAAGTCCACACAAAGAGACACTTTTTAAGACCATTGTTTGAATCTGAGCATATTTTCCTTCAGAATAAATTCCTCGGGGACACAAGTCCAGCTTTTTATATTTCCCACTTATTTGGCTTCTGATCCTCCTGTTCTACTATGCAACTAACAAGTAGCCCTCCATACCTCCTCAACATGCTTTCGTGCATGGCCTTTCACCAGTAAATAATTGGCCCTTTGTTTTTAAAGCTGCTCCCTTCAATTTCCCCCCGATATTTTGTGTCTTTGCCTGTCTCATTTTGTACAAATGTCCCAGAGGGTTTTGCTGAGAGCCCAAACCTCTTCTTGTAAGAACCCAGAAGGGAATTTTTGGAAAGGAAATTGTTACCTGATGGGTGTAGTCCCATGGTAGGCAGGCACTGCATCAGATTATCCCCATTCGAAATGTATTGAATTCTATCTTAAAAACCTTCTGTGGCAGTACTGAAAGGCTGCTCTAGAACCTACTGTAGGCCTACTTAAAGGGGGCCTACAGGAAAGATGGGGAGAATCTTTTTAACAAGGCCTGTTGTGACAGGACAAGGAATAACGGATTTAAACTAAAGAAGAATAGATTTAGACTAGACATAAGAAAAAAATTTTTTACAATGAGGGTGGTGAAGCACTGGAACAGGTTGCCCAGAGAGGTGGTAGAGGCCCCATCCCTGGCAACATTCAAGGTCAGGTTGGATGGGGCTCTGAGCCACCTGATCTGGTTAAAGCTGTCCCTGCTCACTGCAGGGGGGTTGGGCTAGATGGCCTCTAAAGGTCCCTTCCAACCCAAAGCATTCTATGATTCTATGAACCTCACTGCTCTCCTGAGTAAGAATATTTTTCTTACAAAAAGGTGTCAAGGTCAGATTGTACAGATGGCGGGAAATACCACTTGAAACCTTCCAGAGACTGTAAAAGCCATCATGGAAACACCCAGTGCTTCATGCTGTTAAACCTTTTGGACAGATGTTTGAAAGCGAGAGATATCTCTCTACCTCTCCCTAAAATCAAACGTCCTGCCCTTCAGCTGATGCGAGGAGCCGAGGCACTTCACTGCATGAAGGAAGTTATCATGCCAGGAGTTACTGGGGCTGCTGAGATTCCCTCCCGTACCCTAACACGGCCCCTCATGACCCACTGCTTCAGGATCCATGCTGTGATACTACCACACTTACAATCATGGCAGCACTGTGTTTCAGATATATCACCCATCTCTGAATAAAGTCATTTGTCCTTGTGCCACCACTAGTGCTTAGGTCAACAGAGACCTTCCTCCCTAGTGTTTTCAGCCAAAAGATTTATAGGGAGCAACCATGCGTTGCAAGGATACAAGGACACGGAGATGGTCTGTTTCAGTTTGTCACCAGTCCTCTGCTACACGCAGCTCCTCAAAGTGTCTCAAATTTTTTCTTGGATGGTATTTTAACTAAATAGAGCAACAGAGAGCCTTGGGAATGACCTGGTGCGGTTTTCAGCTCTCTGACCATAGAGTAGCTATCAACAGAAACTCATAGGTTATTGCTGAAGAGCCGTCGAGTCATCATGCTAGTTTAAGTCATTCTGTCTAGTGCTTTCCTTTCTCAGGGCAACACTAAAGAACACACAAAAGCCTAACCAAAATGTAGGCGGTAGTAATATTATTAAGTACTGATGCTGAAAATATCAAGAGCCACCTTTAAATCACCATTTTGAAAATAGTTGCAACTGATAGGTTTTTTCAAATGGTCTGTGCACAACAGCTTGACAGCTAATCTTGACTGAGGAGAGTCTGGGGGAAAAAAGAATTTCAAAAAAATTATCCATAATGCCTTCTTTTCCTATCATAGGCTTAGTACTAGGTATAGGCTCCTAAACTTTGAAGACCCAGGCTTGTCATTGTCCTGGTTTTGGCTGGGATAGAGTTAATTTTCTTCCTAGTAGCAGGCATAGTGCTGTGTTTTGGATTTAGTAGGAGAAGAATGTTGATAACACACTGATGTTTTTAGTTGTTGCTCAGTACTGCTTATGCTAGTCAAGGACTTTTCAGCTTCCCATGCTCTGCCAGGTACACAAGAAACTGGGAGGGGGCACAGCCAGAATAGTTGATCCAAACTGACCCAAGGGCTATTCCATACCATATGATGTCATGCTCAGTATAGAAACTGGGGGGGGTTGGCCGAGGAGCAGCGATCGCTGCTCGGGAACTGTCTGGGTATCGGTTGGTGGGTGGTGAGCAATTGCATTGTGCATCACTTGCTTTGTATATTATTATTGTTATTATCGTTATTATATTGTTATTATTATTATTTTACTTCATTTTATTTCAATTATTAAACTGTTCTTATCTCAACCCAGGAGTGTTTCTCACTCTTACTCCTCCGATTCTCTCCCCCATCCCATCGGGGTAGGGGGAGCGAGCGAGCGGCTGCGTGGTGCTTGGTTGCTGGCTGGGGCTAAACCACGACAGTAATTTATAAAATTTGACAAGTGTCTTGAAATACTGCAAGGAGTCGATGCAATGTTGCCTTCACTCTGAAAACCAAAGGACCCGTCCTGACCGAAGGGCAGTAGCCGCCGCACCCCGGTTCGTGGGGCTGGCGGCCCTTTGGGGTTCTTCATACAGGACACGCAGGCACCAGCAGCAAAGCTTATTCAGGAAAAAAACGTTGCCTTTCGGTGAAGAACTTTTTGTTGTTTGGGCTTTTTTTTTTTTTAATTTTTGCTTTAAGATATATCTCATACCTCATGGATGAAAGTGGGATTCTCTCTTTAAAAGACTTACAGGCGGTAAGGAAACCCTATGGCAACTCTCCACGGAAGCCAGCCGGCTCCGGCCGGCCGTTGGGAGCTCGCCAACGGCCGCCGCGCGAGAGGTGCGAGAGGCGCGCGCGGCCGCCACTGGGCGGCGCTGCTCCGCCCCGAGAGAGAGCGCGTGTGCGTGAGTGCGAGCGTGAGCGTGCGAGCGTGTGGGGGAGCCCGCGAGAGCCTGGGCCGGGCGCGCGCTGTCCTCACGGCAGCCCCGCGCGGGCGGCAGGCCGCCTGGGCGATGACCGCTCCCCCAGGGCCGCCCAGGTGCGGCAGCCGGTGCCGGCAGCCGTGCCCCGGCTACCCAGCGCCCGCCGGGCGGCCGGGGCCGCCGCTTCTGAGGGGGAGCGGGAGGCGGGGGCGCGCAGGTGGCGGCCGCCGCCGCCCTGCCTTCGAGCGGAGCCCTGCGGGGCGGGTGGGAGCCCCAGCGGGGAGGGTTTCTTGCGCTTTTATCCTCTCGGAGGAAGAAGCTGTTTATTTCTCAGGAAATCCCACCCTGGCTCGCGAAGGGGGATGGATTATCTGCTCAGTGACAACGTTTTAAAAGCCAGGGAGAGAAGGGCGAACGCCCCGGCCGCTCCCCTCGGAGCTTCCCGGGTGAGGGGACGGGGCTACCGGCCCGGCCTGCGGCCCCTCCGAAGGGGCTGCGTGTGAAGGCGGCGGCTCTGCCCGCCGTGGGAGCCGGGCGAGGGGAGGGGAGAGAAGGGATGGAGGGAGGGCGGGCTGCCCGGTGCCGGCGGGGGAGGCCGTCAGCGGTGCCCTGCCGCGGGCGGGCGGTGGGCAGCCGGCCGCCCGAGGGGCGCGTCGCCAGCCGAGGCAGCAGGCAGGGCGCTGGGCACCGGCCTCCCGGCGCGTCCCGCCCCCGGCGCCCCCTCCGCCGCTTTTCCCCGTAGACCGAGCAAAGTTTGGGGGCTTCTCCCCCGCTGCCCCCCGTTGACTCGGCTATGCGCCAACGCTGTCTGGACTCTCCTGAACGAGTTAAGCTCTTGCTACTTAAAATAGCCTCGCTCCCGCAAAGCGTAAGTAGAGCGACCCTGGGCTGCGCCGCTCAGGGAGCGGGGCTCCGCCGGAGGCGACGCGGCCGCGGGCAGACGTGGAGCCTGCGCCGGGGCGGGAGGCGGGGGCCTGCCTGCGGCCGTGCCCCGTTGGCCGTGCCCCTCGGCCCGGGGCTGGGCGCCAGGGAGGGGCGGGGAGGCGAGGCCGAGGTCTGCGCATCTTGCCGAGGAGCAACAGTGGAAACGGTCCCGCTGGCTGCTTTAAATACCTCCGTGAGGGACCCTGCCGCGAGTGTCCGCTGTTCCAGCCCCACGGAGGGGACCGTCTGCAGGCAGCGGTGCTCGCAGATGGGGCTGATAAGCGAGCCTGGCATGGCAGGGAAAAGTGTCCAAATCTCACAAAATACCTCGGAAAGTGCGGTGGTGGGTGAAGAACCGCACATTGTTTGTGTCCAGGATTGTTGCTGTTGCCCACCCAAGTGTGCATGTGTAGGGGCATGTAACTTCTTCCTTAAGCGTTACCACTAACGTTTAAACATTGATGTGCATTTCAAGCCAGTTTTACACTGGGAGTAAAGATGAATCCTAAATATAAAGCAGAGCCAGAATTGCTTTACACCCTTGTAAGTGGTGCCACACAGAATGACGGAGTTCACAAGTGTAACCCGAGGTGGTTCTGGGGTTTCTCGCGGGGAGCTCTGAGTTACCTGGCCCTTGGAAACACTTTCTCCTGATAGTGGTGAAGACGGCTAGGTGGCCTCCCTGCATTGACCAGGCTTTTACCTCACTCTGGTCCCATCTTTGCTCTGAGAGTTACCAAAAACATGCCAGTTGCTCACCTGTTCACTTAGGACTCACAAGGGATGCAAAGTATTTGAGATGAATCAATATTTTTTGGAATTCTTTGGAAGATATTTATAGCTTGATTAGGCAAAAGTTTGCCAATGTTATAAGCAAGCAAAGTTGGTTTTTGTTTTTGGTTTTTCTGTAGGCAAAAAGAGTATCCAAAAAGTATTTGGGTTCATCCCTGACTCACTGAAGAAATCACATAAGCCTAGGATAGTACTAGGAATCCTGAGTGTGTGTTAGGTCTTTAAGACACTGGCACAGATATGAAGAAGGAATTGAACAGAGTAGCCAGAGCTACTAGAGTTTCCCTTTAAGGGGAATTTAAAGGGAAAAGGGAAAATCCTACTGGAACATTTTAGAAGTAAACTAGAAAATATTTAAATGGTTTCCATAAGACAAAAATGTACTTTAAGAAGTTTGAACAGGGTGTATAGCACCGTCTCCCTTGCAGTTACTGTAACTTGCCTGAAGTCCCCGCAGACTGATACCTGTCTGTTGGGGCAACTGCTTCCCTGCAGTGAAAAAGGGTCTCGAGTCTTTGAACACCAGAAAGGCTTGTCTTTCCTTTGTGTATCTGCGCGGGGGGCGGGACACTCCTTACTGTGCAGTTTTTAGATCCGTGCGGCTGATCGTATGTGGGCACCTGACAGATCTGTCTCATTTGTGCTCCACTCACTCGGGATGTAGGGACTGTTGCCCTCATGTTTGACGGCTGTTCTGTAGTCTCCTGGTAGCTCCACACCCTTCACACCTTTCAGAGTTGCATTGGTAAGTCACTGTCTTTTAATTCCAACTTAGAGCTCTAATATGGCATTTGAGTATTCTGGGGGAGAAAAGGGGTTACTTTTTGTTCCTGTTTTTCTCCTGCGAGTAGTGAATCAGAGTGAGGGTTTGTTATGCCAGGGAATGGAGGAGTTTAACAGGTGGGGTGTAGCTCTCCTCCTGGGCTCAGCCCTGCACACATTGGGCTTTTCCTTTACTCAGGCCAAACTTTCACTCAGAGGTCAGGTGAAGTCAAGAAGTCGTCAAGAGAAGTTTTGCTTGGGATTTAAGGAAGAGGCTCCATAGCAGTAAAGTAAGTTTAAGGTAATAACAAGATCATCTAAGGGATTAATTTTTAACAAGTGTTTAAAATACAATGAAAGTGATAGTAGATGTGTCTGAAAGTATGACACTGTGAGCAAGAGCAAAGGTATTTTTGAAGTCCTTATTTAAACAAGTTTATAAAGCAAATTTATGAAACCTCAACCATTGTGTTTCATATATATGTACATGACCAAATACCATTAAGTTTCACTGGAAATTACAGTAGTTCATTCTGTCTCTCCACATCTGCCAGTTTGTCTGGAATGACATGGTCATGCTGCAGACTTTGTGCAGGGTGACTACTTTTATTGGATTTAAATTAGCAGAGTTAAAAAACTGGTAGTAATGGAGACGCCTGATTGTTTAGTGTAAAAACAAAGGAAACATTGCAAGTGTTTTTCTCTATTAACAGCATTTTTTTCTCATGCTGGTTTGTAAAATCTAGATAATTTTGAAGATAATTACCTAAATCCCAAGGTTTTAGACTGTCACAAGAAATGGAAGAAAATGTGGACTGAATTTAGGAATCATATTCAGACAAGGACATGTTAGGTTTCTAAATAATTGCTAAGGGACATTTTTTAGATATAGTATAATAAAATCATAAATATACCAGGTGTCATAATCTGGTAATGTATGTAACATAGCTGTGTAGTTATTTGTGTGTGTGTATGTGTGCATATGTGTATATAAATACATAAACATATACATGTATGAGTAAAATTATAAATAAAAATATTCTATGATTCTGTGATTCTATGAAAGTTATAAATAATTAAAATACCATATTTCACACACTTGATACATAGTGATGAACCTCTTCGGTGACATCATCAGAAATAGAAATAGAAATAATAACTGGCAAGTTTATAGATGCCAGATGATAATTATATCTCTCCTGTAGAGGGATATATATGACATCACAGCTTTTAAAATTTATTTTCTCTCTTGCTCGTTCTCTTTGTCACACACACACCCCATCCACAAAGTGTATTTGTGCATGTACGAAACTTAGTAATTAGTGGCACAGCATTGATTCTTAAACAGAATGCCATGCCGGTTTTTATGAACTGCCCATTTTTCAATATTTGTCTCAGAGGGAGGAATGATTTTCTAAGTGACACAAACAATATACGACTCCCAGTTTTTATTAAATGATCCCAAGGTTCGTGAAGTCCTTGCTGTTTGGATTGCTTTCTGAGACAGATTCTCTGTCATTCCCTAGTGGGTATTTCTGCATGAATGTCATGAAATACAGATAAAGATATTTCATGTCTTAATCTGCATTTTTTCCAAGCACAGAAAGAAAAAATGTCTCCCTTCACAATCCATATGTAAGATTAGGGCTTAACAATTGCCTAGCTCTGTAGTTCAGCAGCACTGAAAGTAGTACTGTACAGCTGAAGTTTATGTAATACTACAAAAGCAAGCTTGGAGTTGTTCTCAGCTAACATACTGAGTTATGGCCTTTCAAATTTAGATTTAGGTATGTTATTGTTGAACTTGATGATGACAACTCACATAGTCTGTGAGCTCTGTGAGCCCTCTGGTTTTGTTTGATGTCATTTAATCATTATTTGTATCAGGGCACCCCTTTAAAATTGTTGATGTGGTTTTTGTATGAGTTACATTGGCTGTAAGAATTACTCACTGAAGAATGTATTGACATTGAAGAAAGATACAGGACCTGGATTTCTGAGAAGCCTCCAGCCAGTAGAGATATGTATCTTTGCATTGTCCTTGGAGACGATGTCCTTCCCGTATTTATGTATTACGGGTAATACACATCTGTAGGAAAAGCAGTGATAGCTGCAATTCATCCCTAGATGGACACTGAGATTTTCACCTCTATACAGTTAAGATGCTGTGAAATATCTGCTCACTGCTTGAACACTTTTTCAGATTAAATGAATTTTCAGCCTCTGATATACAGGAATAAATCTTTTAATTAATGTAAGCATTAGAATAGCTTTTTAAGTGTTTCCTTGGAGAAATGCATCGTGTCATGTCTTTGGTGTCCTGAATTATCTCAGCCTGGGCATTGCTGGCTTGTAGTAAAAAGAAAAAAAATCTTGAGTAGTGTTAGCGAATGGAGAATGACTGAGAATAAATTAGATGCTATTATTTGTCATCTTTCCTTTACTTTTTACAAATTGTTATTTTTCTTCTTCCACTAATCAGTAGATAATTCTTCAGAAAAGCACAAAGGATCCTACTTTCATTGTAGTCAACATCACCTGTTGATCTCAGTAAGAGATACACTACAGCGTGCCTACAGAGGAAAAAAAAAAGATTGCTACCTCTGTTCACCTTACAGTGCAGGGGTTATAATTTTTGATGAGGACAGATCAACTTCATTTTTGGAAACAATAGAAGGTAATATCTGTCTTTATGAGACAGTGTGTGGCCTCTGTGCCATTGGAAGCAAGGGTAATGGCAGCCATGCTGAAAATGGACCATAATTAATGAATTAAAGAAGATTTAATGTGCTAACTTTTGCTGATTGATACACTTTCTATTACAAATATTAATAACAAAGGAATAAACCGTAACTTTGACTACTTATTATCTGAGCTGCCTGTTTTGCTTGATCTGGATAGAAAACAAAGAGTGAGGCAGAGAGAACTGAATTGAGAGGCACAGAATAATGCAAAGTATAGCAGAGAAGTTAAATACTGGATTTAGAGTTATGTTGAACTTCTCTATCCATCAAATACCACATTACTCATTTTGCTGTTCCTACATAACAACCTTTACTACTCAAAAGGAGAACATTCCCAAACAACAGCTTAGTTCTGTCCAAAGATGGAGTATACCTGCAAATGGTTTTGAGTAAGAGAGATACAAAATTAATTCGTTATTCCCTGAAAAATTAATACTTCTCAAGGTTAAAATTACTTCACCATCCATCCAAAATATTGTAAACCTCATAAAGTTAAGATTGCGGATTAAATTTTAAAATAATATGAACATATTAAATTAGGATTACAAAAATAAAGTATTCTAATGGAATTTATTCACTTTTGGGTTACTATTTTAAGAGGAGGGAAAATACACTCCTTAAAAATCTGAATATATTTTAAAAAATTGCTTTAAATTGTTTTAGGAGCAGGGACATTACTACACAAAATCAGTATTTCATTGTTAATATCGCCATTTGCAGTTAATCATGCTATGCTGGAAAAATAATTCAGTTATATTAAAGGGAATGTGTTTTTGTAGAATATCAAAGATCTAATTTTTTTAGGGGGAGTTTTTGTTGAATTAACTTTGTGGAGATAAAAAGTGAATTAGTATTCCAGGATTTATGAAAATGCAAAATACTAATGGGTGTGTTACTGCTTTTTGTGTGAAAGTATACTATTCTGTAGTTACAGGTATTTCATTGCCTCATAGTAAAATCAAGTTATAAAAAAAGTAACTGAAATAACTTTAATTTCTTTAGTTAGCTTAACTAAAAGCTGAAAGAAGTTCAGAACAAACTTTGGAAATGCTTCCTCTGGAAAAACAGTGACATCATTGTTGGAAATCACAGTAAATATAATATCGAGAACAGTACATTTTCTCAGTGGTAAACTCCTACCTGTAATGATGAACGTCTTTTCTTCTTGGGAATTGTAAGACACACGGGTATTTGGACAAGAAGTATAAGTATAAAAATAAAAAGAGTAAAGAGTAATTCAGTTATATTTATAAACTATTCTGAGATTTTTAAACAGGAGGATAATCAGTCTTTTCTGATAGTGGTTTTTTTTGCATGCAAATTGGTATACCTGAATTATAATTATTATCTAAGTATTTCTGAAAGTAAAGTTTTGTATTTTGTTTTCACTCGAAGATTGACATGTCAAATACAGAAGTGTGTTCATTAGGAGAATGAAATGTACTTCTTACATATATTCCAATATTCCTACATATATTCCAATTAGGAACAGGCCAAGGATAACAGAAGTGATACCAGCAAATAATAGCTTGTTTCTCAATTGAAGGCAGCTTGTGAGGAACCTGATCTTAAAAAAAAATCTTGTACTTTAAGCCTTTCCAAATCAGAAGTTACGTCACTGCCTAGAACTGGACATGGGAAGCCCATCAGACATGAATCGGTGGAAACTACTGAGAACATATACCAGTTGTTTATCATAGAAGTAAGGTCATAGGATATAATTTTGTTTTTCCAAGAAAATCTCTGTGCACAGTTGCTGGAGTGTCCTCAAAGGTTTTTTGGTTTTGTGTTTTGTTTTGGTTTGTTTTTTATTTTTTTTTAAATAACGTTGCAGTACATGTGGTTCAGTAACACCAACTGACAGGACAGTAGGGGAAATGGCATAGAAACCTTTCCACCATTCCTCTCAGAATTTCTAATTCTTCCCAATATTTCAAGTTATTCAAGTAATTCTCTCTTTTTAGAAATAAACAAACTTAAACATGCTTGTTGTTGGTGTACATATTACAAAATTAAACTGTAAATTCCATAGGTTTTGAGTAATTATTTTTCTGTGTTTATACAGTATGAAAATAGCAGAGAGCTGGGACATTACTAACCTCCTGAATGCTGGAGTAAGTCCTGATAACAATAAAATGATTAGTTAAGCAAACTTCATATCACACTCTGATGCAAGTGCAGTCAAATTAATAGTAGCAATATTCTGTTTAATTGGACTGATTTCCATCTGTTCTTTTCTAAAAATAGGCAAGGCATCTCAGGTGGAGCAAACAGAGAAATTGTGCTTGTAAAATATTTAAATCTTGTAGAAATTATGGTTATGAATCTTTCTTGCCTGTCATTGTGTATGGACACTTAAACATGTGTCGGCTAGGTGAAAGCACTAAACATCCCACTTCTGTGCTCACGAAAACCCATGGCTGCATGGTCACAGGGTTATGTAGTTCTTCCCATAGGTGTGCAATATTTTGCAAAAGGAAGTGCACTTAAGAAATGTCATTTTTTGAGGATCAATCTGTTCTGCCCTGGCATTGTGTAGTTACAAGATTTTTTAACATTGCTCTAATTGCTCTAATGTTCTTATTGTAGGTTAGAAATCTGAAACAATGGGTGACTGGAGCTTTCTGGGGAGACTGTTAGAGAATGCGCAGGAGCACTCCACGGTTATTGGAAAGGTTTGGCTGACGGTACTGTTTATCTTCAGGATACTGGTGCTGGGGGCCGCTGCTGAGGAGGTCTGGGGAGACGAGCAGTCAGACTTTACATGCAACACTCAGCAACCTGGTTGTGAAAATGTTTGCTATGACAAAGCCTTCCCCATTTCTCACATCCGCTTCTGGGTGCTGCAGATCATTTTTGTGTCCACTCCAACCCTCATCTACTTGGGCCATGTGCTGCACATTGTACGCATGGAGGAGAAGAGGAAAGAGAAAGAAGAGCTGAAAAAGAAGGGAAACGTCAAAGACAGCAACTACCCAGGAGCAGCAGCATCTGGCGGTGGTGGTGGAGGAGGCAGCAATAACATCAAGGATCCTCTTGGCAAAAAGGGGAAGGAGAAGCTCCCGATCCGTGATGAACGTGGTAGAATCCGTATGGGGGGTGCCCTGCTCCGTACCTATGTCTTCAACATCATTTTCAAGACACTGTTTGAGGTGGGCTTCATTGTGGGCCAGTACTTCCTATATGGCTTTGAGCTAAAGCCAGTCTACCAGTGCAGCCGCTCACCTTGCCCACACACTGTGGACTGCTTCATCTCAAGGCCCACTGAGAAGACCATCTTCATCATCTTCATGTTGGTGGTGGCCTCTGTCTCCCTGCTGCTGAACATGCTTGAGATATATCACTTGGGGTGGAAGAAGCTTAAGCAGGGCATGACAAGCCGGTACAGCCTTGAGATGCCTGTCGCAACAATGACACCAGTCATGGTAACAGGGGAGTCCAAACCTGTTGCCCTGCCACCACCAGCACCACCCGTGGTGGTAACGACTGCCGCACCCCCCCCTGTTCTGCCTGACACCCGTGCTGTCACACCGCTGCTGGCCCCGGTGACCATGGCACCGTACCATGCTGCAGCTGCTCCAAGACCACGGCCCCCCTCCAACATGGCCTCCATGCCCAGCTACCCTGTTGCTCCAGCAGTTCCTGAGGAGAGGCACCGTGCTGTGACTCCCACGCCCATCTCCACTCCCGTCACCATCCCGACCCCCATCCCCACGCCCACGCCAGCCGTCATCAACTACTTCAACAGCAACAGCCATGCCCTGGCGGCCCAGCAGAACTGGGTCAACATGGCAGCTGAGCAGCAGGGGAAGGCGCCCTCCAGCTCGGCAGGCTCCTCTACCCCCAGCAGTGTCCGGCATCCCCTTCCCGAGCGGGAAGAGCCGCTGGAGCAGCTACTCCCACCCCCAGCTGGGCCGCCTGTTGCTGCGGCCAACAGCGGCAGCAGCACCAGCCTGAGTGGGGCAAGCGGCAGCAAGTGGGGTGTGGAGGGCGAGGAGGAGCTGCCAGAGGAACAGCCCATCTCAGCTGCCTGCACCACCGTGGAGATGCATGAGCCACCGCTGCTCGTAGACACGCGGCGCTTGAGCAGGGCCAGTAAGTCGAGCAGCTGCAGAGCCAGGTCAGACGACCTGGCCGTGTAGTGCGGTCGCCTCTGCTCAGAGGAGCAGGCGATGGAAGGCAGAGCGGGCAGGGGGGCTGCCCGGGGAGGCCAGGCCTGGCGTGGGTGGGAAGGCCTGGGTTTCAAACTTTGACGCTTGCTGTTTTTGCACTCTGTGAGTTGTAGTGGGGAAAAATATCAACGTTTTCTAATAGGTCAGGGGTGGCCGAAGCGCAGCCCATGGGCCAGGGGACCAATCCCGCTTTCCTTCATGTCCATGGCAGATCTCCCAAGGGCAGCTGTAGGGGAGACCTGCACAGGTAACAGGTGGTGATGGTAGCTGGTCAAGTGCCCTGAGGCTGACTTTCATCTGAGAAAAATGTTAATATCCCTAGTGCCCATGTGCCTGGCTGTCATCTCCTTCTTTGCCCTTGCCTTCTTTTCCATCCTTTTTCACATGAGTTCTACATGAGCGGATGTGATGACTTATTTTCTTCCTCTTAAATCTTACGTAGCCCTATGGCAAACATCAGGGTGGCATATTGCCTATTGGCACCTGCCATCCCTATGGACCAACTTGCCATATTAAAGGTGACTCAGTCTCTTCCATATAACAGGACTTAATGAAGCCTTTGTGCTCATGGCAAATCGCCAATGTGGTCCTTGGCCGGGCAAAGTTTAGGTAACCCCTGTAATAGATTTTTGAGGTTCATCTTTCTATATTTTTTTTTTCCTCTTGACCTGTTAGGAAGTGTTTGGTTTGACCTTCTATCCAGTGTTTGCCGACCATGATCACACCATGTTTTTAAGCCCACAAATATGTTTGAGCATGTTTGATTACAATTTTAGATGACTTCTGAAATTGCTTAGAGGAGGACAGGAATTTAAATCACGCCTCAGAAATTATTACACAGAACAATTTCTCTTCAGAAAGCAAGGATTATGATTTCAATACATTATGGCCCCATACGTTGCCCGTGGACAAACAGTAGGATGAAGTACAGCTCTGCATTTTAGACTATTAGATATCAGCTTAAGTTTGTTGGAAAAATGCTTTTTAGAAGTAAACTTGAGTGCATATTTTTAAGTATTTGAACATTTTGAGAATAATTTTGATCTGTACGTTTAAAGTTACTTGACTGTGTACTTAATCATTTTAGTTTGATCTTTGATCTTACAAGAAAATGTAAGGGGAAAGGAATTTACTAATGGTAAAATTCCCAAAGCAACTTTATTTCCTGTTGTGTTCTACCTTTAACAACAATCTGTAGTGTCTTACAGGTCAGTGAAAAGAGATTTAGACAATATTGTATTGCAGAAAAGGTGGCTAAAACATCTGGGCAACATGTAGTGGCTGAAGGGTCTATTCTGATCCCACTGAAGTCACTTGCAGAATTCCCATTCAATTTAACAAGGAGCAAGATTTGGGGATGGATCTTGCAGGCCTTATTCAAGCAAAACTAACATTCACATGGCATTTTGGGAGCCAGAAGGAATGTAGATTTGGGGCCTTAGATAAAGACATTAAAATCCTGCTTTTGAAAATTGTGTTTCCCTTAAAAATGGGTGGAGGAAAGTACTGGCTATTTTTTTCTAGGGTACAGCTTTCCTTACAACTGGCTCTGTCCTTCATTCCTTTGTAACAAGTACTCTCACAGACGTTAGTCAGAATTTTGAATGCCTGATAAGGCTCGGGAGGGTTTGGGTACAAAAGGAATGCAGGATTAGGCCCAACTTCTGTTCTGAGCAAAACCCAAAAGAACTGAAGCTCGGAGTCAGTTGTATTGCTGCTATAAATCGGAAGTACTGTAATTGCAGAAGAGAAGTCAAACATGCTGGGATACTTTTGCATCTTCAAAGTATTTGGCCTGGCAGTGCAGTCCTTACTCAGGCAAAGCAGGGTCACCCTGTAGCAAATAGTTACAATTGCCAGTTATCTCTGCTGTTAAATGTTTTCCTGAGTGTGTTTATTTTATGCAACAGTTAAAATATATTCCCACCACTCAAGATAAAACATTTATTTTTACTGCTTTCTGAGTAGAGTTTCTCATGATCAGAGGCACTGTTCTGCAACCCTTGGGCATGTTGTCTCATGACTTCCTTGACCTGCTTTTGGTGACCCAAGTGAGGAGAATTCTTTTTGCTGCCACTGATCTTGGGGGCAGACATTGCATTAAATTCAATGTACAGTAGTACAATAAAGATATTTACTATTAGGTGTTCGGCTTCAGGCATGCTTTCGTGAATTTTCTATGTTATAAGCCATAAAACCCCTTTCTGCTAGAAAGCTAAAAGCTAAAAGCTAAATTCTGCTTTCAGTTGTACCCATGCAACTGTGCTGAACTTAGACTAAAGTTGATGAAGTTGCCTAGATGTAAACAAAGGCAGTTTAACACTCAAAATTTTTAGATTTACTAGCATCGATAGTAGCAGTTTTGTAAGTTTTGCTAAATGCCAAGTAATTATATTGCTGTAATAATGCAATATGCATCTCTGTATTTTAGTACATCAAAATTCATGGGCTATATTTTCCTTTCTTTTATGCTTCTGAAGAATGAAGTCAAAGTCTCTCTGGAGTGTATTTATATAAACCAGAACACCTGGAATATGTGCTTTTTTATATCAATGCCTGAGAGCAAAACTGAGTACTTCTTTGATGAGTGTTGCAGTCCTTACTTTAGTACAACCCTCACAGAGTGTGTCCTGCAGGATTGCATCCATATTGTATATAAAAAATAATAACAGAAATAGGTTTAACTTAGGATCAACTGATACCTAGTCTGCCCTTTTCAAGTTAGTGTGTGTGGTTAGACCTGCAGAGAGTTCAGGTGCTTTTGTGGAATATATGGTATTTTCAGGCAGAGTAACTGCTGGAAAGCTGTAGAAGATAATTTTTCCTGTTAGGTGAGGCTCAGGGGGAGAAATGTAACTCTATTGCAACCCCTAAGAGAAATCTGACAGCCTCCGCATCCAAGCAGTGCTGGTCTGAGAAAGCAAAGCTACAACTCACAGGTGGTGTTTTTAAGGTCAGCTTAAGTTTCATCACATAACTGTACAGTGTCAAGCTTCTTGGTTACCTACAGTTTCATCTGGAGTTCAGAAATTGTTTCTTCATTTAAGCCCAGGTAACTGTTTTGGCAGAACTCTCCCTCAGTGCTTACAATTGCTTTTAGTTGCTGCATGACGTCTGGAATCAGATTTGTTGAAAAAAAAATCTTACTGGTGTGGCTGATTTTGAGTACTTTAATTAATCTTTACTCATGAATGATCACTGAATTCAACATGCTATGAGTAAAGCATAACTATGCAGACTTCCATAGTTCTAGAAAATATGTACAAACACCAACGAACTTGCAGAACAGAGCCTGTTGGCAAAAATAATTTCCAAGCCGTTTACTCTTCCACATAAATTAAGTCCAAAGGGAGAACTGGTAGCAAATGATACTTTGATTTAGCCTGGTCATATGGCTGTTCAAGCCACAATCCTGAAAGATCTTATATACACACCTAACATGAAACCAGTAGGTAAGTGATTGCAAAAGTGAAAGTCAGAACAGCATCATGCCTGATACTAAGCAAACTGAAAAAAACCCACTCACTTTTGCTCTTTGACTAGAATCATTGTGGGAAAACTGTTCTCTCTCTTACTTGAAGTTAAAAAAAAATGCAAAGGTAAGCTATGGAAAAGAAAAGGAGAAAAACTGAAAAAAAAGATGCTCCTTGAACAAGTTACCAGGTGTATGATGTGCTACTCTTTTTGCACTAAGTCAGCTCACTGGTACTAGCTGACCCTGCTTGGAGCATAGGGGTTGGGCTAGATGACTTCCAGAGGTCCTTTCCAACTGCAATGATTATATGAAACATATTTTCCAAATCATTGATTTCATTAGCACATTTTTCATAATGGTTTTACAAAGATATAATAAAAATGGACCTGCCTTGGACATAAATATATAGTTTCTTGGCCATGGGCACAGTCGATCTGTTTTCTGTCACTGGGCTTTTTTAATTAGTGCAGCTGTCAGTTAATACAAAAGAAAATGAAGTACAGACAATTTAAAAGCCCTCATTTCTTCCCTTTGTGTTTTGATTAAATGAAGACAGCCTGCTAGAACCTTCCCTTTATTAAAATGGAATATTTTATCTATGAAAATCAATCTCTTGGTTTTTTCATAGATAAAAAAGTGCTCCTTGAATTTGTTGGTCCGTGCTGGCATTGAAAAATCATAGCTTCTTGAAAATAGGGAGCATGCACTGAAAAAGCAGATGAACTATGTTCTTTTCTGGTGTAATTTGGAAGCCAGTTGTGTGCAAAGTGGTACCAGGGATTGATTTGGCTCAGTATATTTGTTGTTTGTAAAGGCACAGAGAGCTAATTAAATGTCTGACACTTTGCAGCTCTTGAGATTATTTTCTGGTATGAATACGTAAGTGTAGGATCAGTAAAATAATTAAGGCACACTTTAAAAATCAGATCAGTGCTTAGGTCCTTTTTTGGTTAGTCATGGGACCACCTCCTCAGCTGATACAAACTGTTGTATTCCACTGACTTCACGTGGGTGACAACAGTCTGCAGAAGCAGAGCATTGAGCCCCCAGGTCTTTTTGTTTAATACAGACACTAACACCGTGGATTTGAACAGGCTGGGTTTGGGGTTTTTTTAATTCCAAATGTTTTTGTTTCATTTACTTTGATTTTTCTTGTGAAAAGTGTGCTCTTGTAATTTTGATTTTCCAAAGTTTACATTCAGTTTTTGATTTCAGATTGCACATTTGGATGAAATAAACTGTTTTCTAAGTTTACATTTGTATAAGAAATAAAAGAATGACTCTGCCAATATGTTAGACCTAAGAGAGAAATGTCTTACTATAACACGGGAACTCTTCAGACATAAGGCAGTACCATTGAAGACAATTTAACCTGATCACTGAGCTATAATATCAGTTTTCTCTGTATATTTAAAATATGGGGGCTGGATATATAGGGAGCACACTGTGGAAAAGATACTTTTCATCATGAATTCAATTATTACCAAATAAATTAAGGTTCATTATTATTGATAAGGTTGATTATTATTGATATGCCTTCTTGTGTGTTTCAATGACAAAAACTAGCTGTGACATATGTCCTTTAAGAGCTAAATTTACAGCCTGGTTTAAAATTCCAAACAAAATACTTGTGGAGAAACACTGCACTGTTACACTGTAGAAGATTTTACAAAAGATAAATGTTTTGTATTCTAGCCAAAAATATGGTTCTGAGCCTGCAAATACAATTTCATGCAAATTATTTTACTCTTGCAAATAAGACCATTAAAGGTAATGGGACTATTTGCATAAGCAAAAAACACTGATGTGAAAAAGAAATTGTAGATTTGCATTTTAAGTTTGTTGTAAGATGCCAATCAAATTCCAGAAGTTTCAGTCCTTGAAGAGTTATGTGAGATATGTGAACATATTTTAAAGTGGAGAATATATTCCTATTCCCATTGACACTGTTTCTCACAGTTAAAGGGTTGTAAAGCATAAGAAAGCTTACTCAGAGCTTTCTTGTTGCTTACTGGATGTTTGTCTTTTACATGACAGAATCTGATAACAAACACAAGTTTTCTGGGCTGTCAGGAACTTGTAATAACAATAGAAACGGCTAAAAAACAGGTAAAAGTGCTGTTTTCAAAGAAGTGCCTTGTGTATTAAATTCTGTAAGAAACAAGTTGATGTAAACGTTAATTTACCTCATATGTTTACAAGATCGTGACTAAATAAACTTTTTGTACCACAGCATTGTCTCTTTTAGATTAAATTTTCATGGTTGTGTAGATGGTCTTTTAGAATACTAACATGGTGGAAACAGTTAACCAGTCAGTTAAATCTCTCCCTTTATGCACTTATGCTGCTGCTTCCCTTCTTCATATGAAGTGCTCACTCAGTTGCATCTGTTGGAAAACTGGATGTTGAAACCCGTCTCTGTGCAGAACTCCCAGTGGCTTCAAAGGAAGTTCACAGTCCAGAAGACGCGTGTGATCAAGACCCACTCTAGCAGGTGCAAGGGGTGAAATGCTGACCCGCTTGAAATCAGCGGGAGGTCTACCTCTGCCTTCCGCCAAATACAGGTTTCACCCTTGGCTCTTACTTCGACACACGAGTCACTGTTCATCTCATGCTGTGTTGTGTGGTGTTAACAGTGACTCCCATCTTGTCCCCCAGTGCTGACTCACTAACTTTGATTTATCCATCCAGCTGATGTGTCTAATGAGACTGTTACCTGTAAATGCACAAAGGATTTTAGGGCAGGGAAGATGTGTCCTTACTGGGCATAATGCGGAGTACCCACTGCATTTGGAATTTGATGATTTGCCCCTGATAGGCAAAGGTCATAGTTTAACACACAGAAGTGTAACCCAATTTTGTACTGAAAATGTACAATGTACTAACAGCAAGTTAGTCTAAGTATTGTATAATCCTGTGAAGAGGCCAGGTCCAGGTTTCCAAGAAGTTTAACTTGTGAAAATCAGCAACATGGGCAAGACTAAGTGACTTTTGCAGAAGTCTTAAAATAAACATGAAGGTTTTGTAGAACTTTATTTCATAAGTAGCACTTAAATGGATCTGGCAGGGCAGGATAGTTTCCATCCTGTAGTACCGTGTGTCTCTCGTGTTAGTACAGTCGAGTGTATTTTTTTTGGTGCCTCCTGTGCTCAGGCAATGCTGTTCCTGCTTTACATGATGTGTCCGTATGGTAAACCACATTACTCACTGTCTCTGAAGACTGGGCAGGGGTAAAGCAAGCTGACAGGAGTATAATATGGATAGTACTAAGATGATGCGGAGCAGTAATAAGCAAAGGAAGAAAGTGAATAAAGTGATATGGTAATACCAGCTGTATTGCTAAAGATAACTCACTTGCCTCTGACCAAGAGCACTTTTTACTTCAAATACGTGTGGCCAGAATATGTTGCATACTTTCTATTTAGATGCATGTTTCATTGCAAAGTTGCGCAATTTTGTCACTTGAAGAACGGACAGTCAGAGTACTCCCAAGAGAGCTGAGAGCATCAGCAGCTGCAGATGCAGCTGTGCGCTGGGCTCTCCCTCCCTCGGGATGCAGCCACGCTGCCATCACCTTGCATCCACTGTCTCCTAAAGAATTTCTGGCTGGAGTATGAAATATGAATGCTGCTACTCCTGATCTCTGAAGGCCTGTGTGATGGAGTGGGACCTTTTTGCTGCCACGTTGAGCAAGACAGCTTGAAGTGAGCATGTCCAGAAGCGGTGAAAGGTGTGCCCCACTCATCCACAGCTGCACAGTGAAGGTCTTGATGGTAATGGGAAGAGATGTACTGGGCGGGGAGCTCTCTAACCTCCTCCAGTAAATCTCCTCTGTACAGTTGTTCTGAAAGCCAAATGAGGAGCATCTCACACACTCCTGTACTGCTGCTGTTGTCCCCAGTGAATTGGCACAGGAACAATCAGCTGGGCTTTAGCAAGCATTTTCACTGTGACTGCACAAAGAATGGGATTTAACTAACTTCATCAGTGCTTTCCCACTCTAGCGGGCATAGAAATGAAGGCAATACACATTGTCTCCCAAGGAAACAGATGTCAGATAGTCAGGCCTTAGTAGGGCTAACATTTTGATGATTTTTGGCAACTGGATGTGCATCAGGTCTAACCGTCTTTGTGTCTATTTTCAGCTGACAATAGAATAAGCAGATGCTTATCCAAAATCCCAAAACTGAAGAGAGAGCCTTCTCATAAAGATGGCCTGGGAAGAATGTGTTATTCTTGGAGTGTCGTAGTCCAGGAAAACAGGGTGTTTGAGGAAATACACATTTTAGCACTTACAGGTACGTGAAAGAATTTATTATGCCAGAATTACAGGTAACTTTAAGTAGTGTTACTGCATTAGTAGAACAGTTGGATTGCACAGCTGCACTTCACTGTATAAGTTTTTTCATTCTTAGAAAGAAATTGGTGGTACATAGCAACAAAATATTGTCCTTCATGGGTCGTTACCTCCTTTTCTTTTTCTTGCAGTAGGTGATATATGTATCTTTGTGTCTCTAGCAGTAGTACAGGGTCTAGCAGAACTATTTTTAGTATCTTGAGGAGGATCTTCAAATGTGTGGGCTTTCGCCATACCTTGTTTTTAAAGGTGACCCTCAGCACTTATGACAGTGGCTACAGATGTGGTTAAGGTGCCAGGTGCTGCAGAGAGTGGGGCTGAGTAGGCTAACACCAAGATCACGAAGAGCTGCCCGGGCTCACGGTGTTTGTCTGCATCACTAATGTAGCCAACTCTAACCTATGTGTGGTGGGTACCTTTTATCAGCCACCTGTCTGTTTGTAAACCTGTCATTTTTGAGGGTGTCTCCTGAGAAAAAAAAACAACCAAATTAATACCTGCAATCCCTTATGATTTATTTGTCCTATGAAAGCATGATAAAATACATTAAAATGTCCAGACCTTTGCATTTCAAAGTAGTGAGACATGTTTTTTTGAAGAGTTCCTATGCTATCTAGAGAATATTTTTGAAAATACAAAGGGCTTAGCAAGTTCAAACTTTCAAAAAGACAATACATTTTTCTGTGGAATACATTTTTCCTGTGTTTGCACAAGATCCACCAAAGTCAGTGAATAGATGGAGTAAAGTGAAATAAAACCTTACTTTCCACGTGAGAATATGGGTTGTATTTCTATACTCCTCAATTAAATGAAACCTAAAAAGGAGGAGAAAACAGTTGTCAGCTATCATATATCTCACTTCCCAGTCTGAGAAGATTAAAGTGGCTAACGAGTTTGGCTTTAAGGAATGTTGTGGTCTTCTGAGCAGAGACTAAGGGATAATTATGGTTGAACTATCCAGCCCTACAGAGGAACCTACTGTTTGCTTTGCATGGCTTATGTAGTGGGGTTTGCTATGCAAATTCTGCACAAAATGCAGAAGTAAGCAGCTGAGGATGGTTTGCCTAAGCAAACTCATTCATGTTTGGATTATGGATACTCTGAGGGGAAAGTATTTTCTTCATTATGAGCAGTGGAAGATGAGGAAAGACACAATCATCAGATTAAGAGTAGTTACATTTCTTTCCAGTTCTCTGTTGAGGTCTTTAATGCTGAATTGTACCAGGTCTCTGAAATAGAGGTAGCTTTCAAACCCCCATGCACCATCCCTCCTTTCTGTCTCTGCTCTGTAAAAGGGATTTAAATTTTTCTTTTTCTTTAAGTCATAAGTTGCTTCTGTCTTTCAGACTGCCAGTACATCCTTTAGGGCCTGGCCTGGTACATATCTCTAAATAGTCCTGTGACTGAAATTTGAATACAGTAAAAACAACCAAATCACACAACAGAATGAACAGTCAGGACTGACAGCATCAGTTAAACTTATTTATATTAACCACATTTAAGGGTGGCTGAAGTTTTGTCATAAATAGCTGTTGCAATGCTGAATGTGATTTGTCCTAATTTATTTATGACCGTGAAGCTGTACTTATCACTGTCACTTGTAACGGAAGTGCTCACACATGGTTTGTTCAAACAAAACATTGATTTTTTTGTAAACCACACCAACTATTTTCTTGAGAAGACAGTCACTGTTGGCATGACCTGGACAGAACTGAGAAAAACCTGCAGCAAAGCCAGCCTGGCTGGGGTACCAGCAACACACATGGCTGACTCTCTGGCTTTTCAGCATCCTGGAGTCCTTTAAACACTCTACTCAATTAACGTAGTAAAGCCCAGTGCTTTGAGAGCAAAATTCTTGGCCAAGAGTCTACAAAATAGTGCCCGCATTTACGTTTGCGTGTGAATGCGGCT
Source organism: Pelecanus crispus (assembly GCF_030463565.1). NCBI lineage: Eukaryota > Metazoa > Chordata > Aves > Pelecaniformes > Pelecanidae > Pelecanus > Pelecanus crispus. The sequence continues at coordinate 207,115,121 of NC_134643.1, forward strand.
GTACTAGTGACTGTAGTGGTTTGGGATTTTGCAGCACATCCTTATGCAGTGCACACCAGCCTCTTGCTGTGGCCTGCATGAGAATTACGAGTCTAACTTTTGGGATATATTTTTAAAAGCTCTGGTATTCATTGTTTACGCATGAGTGGACCCTTTTTTCAGCATATCTGTGGCTGTAGGTAGAGTTGCAAGTGCCTGCCTGTTGGCTGCCTCCATGCCATTCTCCTCCAGCAAGCAAAGTCCTTCAGAGCAGCTCGGCAGCACAGGTTGCTCCTAATTCATCCAAGCTATATGTGGCTTAATTAAGGTTCAGAACTTACTTACGACTAGGAAGAAATTCTTGTCTTCCTGTGCAAGATAAAACCATAAAATGTGCCTTAGCGATTCTTGCATTGTCCAATTTTTTTGTGTCGCTTCACCGCTATGGAAACCTAAATGTCTGGAGGTGCCAGTTAGCAGAGTTCTCTGCACTGTGCTGCAATCGTAGCTTCTGGCCACAGCATACCCAACATTTTGTCAAAGGAGAAATATCTGATCGATCTAGAAATTTCATAGACTTTTGATCTAGGGCTGAAAAACAACAAGCAAGATTGCTGCCCACTCCTCATGCTGTTTTTATCAAGTATGATCAAAAAGAGTCCCTGTTTGTCATTCATATGTTTTTAGAACAACTGAAATAGCAAGCAAATCTTTCCAAGCCTGTAAAAAATCATGTACCAATATGGCTATTCCTGTAGAAATAGTAGTTTACTTGAACAAGTGCGTTTTGAACTGGGAAAAGCCTTTGCAGACTACACACAACTCAGTGAGTTTTCTTTCATTTGGAGCTGAAGTTTCTGGATGAAGTGAAAGGAGGCAAGCTCAAGACAAAATTTGTTGTGAGAAGGCAACTGGAGGTGAACTCTGTTCATATTTTAGGGCTACAGAACTAGAGACTAGAGCTGAACCCAGCAAAATGGCCATTTTTTGTTTTTCTTTCTTCTTTTTTGCCTTTAAAAGAAAAGCCTTGGACGTTAAAAGATCACTAATAGTTGAATATTCACCACTGTCCTCAAAAGGGAGCGAATTATTAGTGAGGAACAGACAACCTGTAGGCTCGTTGCTGACTATCAGTTTCCCTTACCTGGCTTTGTTCTGCCACCCATTACTTTTTAAAAGCTTCTTCCCTTACAGAAAGATTATAGGCCTTAGAAAAGTGCTTTCAGGAAGAGGACTGTCCCTGCTTCTGTTGGCCTGGTCTGTGAAATAAGGGCTTATCTTTGCAAAAAGATAGTTGCAACTAAGGTCAGTTGACATTCAGAATTTCTACTTCCCAAGGGATCCTGAGATTTCAAATCAGAATGCAATGTATTTTCACATATTCTTCATGAAACCAAGCCTGATAAATTTCCTTGAAAATTTGCATTAGAAAAACATCCAGATGATAATTTTGGAAGCAATTTAGTTCTTTTTCCTATTTTCTATTATTTTAAAATTATCTTGCAACACGTGAAGGGTAGCTGCACCTCATGCAGCGTCAAGCCAAACAAAGCAGAGGTGGTGATGATGAGGTGATTTCTGAGTTCTTCCCTTTAGGCACCTAAATTCCATATATAGTTGTGGTTTAGACACCTAGTTGTTATTTTGGATCTTCTTCCTTCATCCTTGAGTTCAAAGATTTCATACCCTGAATGCTGAAGTGCCATCTCTGTAGATGATCCAGATGGGAAAATAATCCCATTGCTGCCCTGTAAAATGGAGAGAGTATGGACTGCTTGCCATCCATGCATAATGCAAAAGCTTAAAAGTATTTGCTTAGATGTTGAAATCTGTTACAGCTAAAGCTGTGACCTAACTTTCTAACAAAGTTTTGTGTATCGCTCTGAATTCCTTTTCCCTACAGCTGCTATAGCAAGTCATGCATGACACTGAAATGTGCATTACAAGTTTTTTGGTGTATAGGAGAAGTGCAATGATCTGCATGTAATTTGGGCAGCTGTCTTTATTTTCAGCTGAAAGAATTCTCTCAGTTGCAACAACGTAAATCCAGTATAACTCCACCACACTGGTGTAACACAGATAAGACTTTCTTTGTGTTTAAATGACTGCAGTGAACAAGATCAATTGCAGAAAGAATAGTTCTTTTTTAAAGAAAGATCTGCAAGTTTAGTACATAATGGGCCAAATTAATCTGCGTTGTAAGTACACTCATTTCAGTGGTGCTGCGGCAGGAATGAATTTAGCCTGAAGCAACTTTACAATAACTCATATATAAGCATGCACAACTAAATGTATTACACTTTAAACAAACTCGGCATTGTCTGGAGCGCAGTTGGTCTGCTGAACCTCTGAAGCTAGGAACTAGCCATTGTGTGTTGAGTTTGTTTAGACAGTACCATTTTTGTTCAATTGGCTACATCCACGGTATTTTAGTGATAGCAGAAATGTTCCCCCTAGCTACAAAGTGACATTATAGCTGTCAGACACAATTTTTATTCTAGGACGTGTATGCCTTAACCCTTTTGTGCACTTTGAAATAAGATTATAACCAAATACAGAGAAATAGTTTACTTGTTTCACCAGTTCTGAAATGTTTCAGTTTAACTCTTTGAGATACCTCCTTAATTAAAAAAGGGGTTGAAATGGTCTTGCAGAAGAACCCTCAGAAGTAATAGGAGTTGAAGAGTGTGAAGACTAAACCAAATCAGATCCAGAAAAAAATAGTTCAGCTTTAGATAAGTTAATGTAACATTATTTTTATTCTGGTTTCAGACAATTTCTGTATAGTTTTCAGTTACAAATGTTGGAAGTGATACCAGCCATTGCTACACCCGCTGAATCCCTCAGCCTGCAGTGAGTGCGATTCTTTTGGAGATTGTTGTCTGTTCAGACTCTGCCAGAGGAACACATGGGCTGCATGTTTGTAGGCAATCACTATCTGTCAGAGTTGCACAAATGCCTTTTGCTTCTTCATGCTTTTTGTGTAAGGACAGGAGATAAAAAATATCATGGAATCATAGAAATGCTGGTTGAAGGGTTGGATCTCTAATCCAACCTCCCACTCAAAGTGGGACTATCCCAAAAACTAGATGTGGTCAGCCAGGGCTCTGTCTAGCCAAGTCTTGAATACCTCCAAGGATGGCAATCCCACAAGCACTATCCTCTGTGGTTTTCCTTATGTTCACTCTGAAAGTCCCAAAACAGCCTCTGTCTTGCCATTTTTTACACCAACTGTCATGACCAAGAAGAGTTTGGCTTTATTGTGTTTGTAACTCCCTTACAAGTAGTTTTAGGCTCCTATTACATCTTTGAGGCCCTGATCTTCTTGACTGACCATTGCTGGACCCTCTCCAGTTTCTCCACATCCCTCTTGAACTGAGGAGCATGAAAGTGGACACAGTACTCTAGGTGTTGGCCTCACTGGTGCTGAGTAAAATCAAGCAAACTGTCCTCACTTTCGTCCCTGGAAGATGATTCCCAGGACAGCCACAGCATGTCAGCAAGCATTCAGAGAGGCATGCAGTTAGCTCTCTGCTGGGGCAGGAGTGAGATTTCTGATTGATAGGTAGATTTGAAGTAGCCCTTTAAAAAGCTTCAGCAGCAATAAGAGATCAAACACAAGTGAACCCAGAAACGAGCAAACTGAAGGCATTGCAAAGTATATTCTGGAAGAACTAGTCAAGAAATACTTTTGTGTGAGACAGAGTTATTTTTTACAGATGTTTGGTATCATGGTTACGTCCAGATTTGAACCTGTTTATTTGAGCTGTTCCTAGCAAGAATCTTTGCACTTAGAAGAATATTGTCTTCTATGTTGTGCATTGTCTTTTTTCTTGCATTGTCCATCAAATGTCCCATATCTCCTCTTGGGTTTATTAGCTGTGTGTGGTGGCCAAATACCCATTTATGTCACCTCATCAGATATGGAGATTCAGGCCTGCTGAAGAGCTGACTATGATGATGTGAGGTCAAAGCTTTTGGCTTGATGGGGTGGGGTGGGGACAGAGCGGGTAGCTGAAGAGGTTTCAGCAGGCCAAAGGTGATTTCCATTTTTTCTTAGCTGACCACTCTAGGAAGCGTAATGGCACACTTATCACTTTGGATATTTATAGGGTTTCCTACAGCAATGTGGTTTATAAAAAACTAGGGACCTCAGGACAGCTTTCAATAACAGAGAGAAAGGAAGTTTAGCCTTTCTCAGAGTTTAAAAAGCTGTTGCTTGTGATGCTTTTCCTATGATTAGAGCTCCAGCCACAGTGTTTATGGTTCAGCAGAACTCTCCAGGCAACTTGCTCATTCCCGCCCCCCCCCCCCCCCCCCCCTTTTTTTTATACAATTAACTTTCAGGTCCTTTTCAGCACCCTGAGACAATCTTGCCCAAGGGGTAGTCTCATCTTTGCAATTTCAGGCAGTATTGTGTTGCAGTTTTCAACGCCTGCTTGCAGTGAGGTTAATGGCCCCCCTGAACTGATGTGCCTTTGGCATGTCTGTGTCTTCGCAGACCTTCTCCTATATGGCTGCGGTGACAGCCTGGAGTTCAGGCAGAATGAAAATGCTGATGATTCTTGGGGGTTCTCAGCAATATTCTCCCACACATTTCGAGAGCTTGGCTGGGTAGTGGCTGGGTTTTGCTACAGTGTGTTGGTACTTTGGGAATATTCTCTTCAGTGGAAAGAACTCTGCTGGCAGGGACAGAGACAATATGCCGTAGAGCTTGGGGGACTTCTCTTAGTGACTGCAATTTCTAGTCAGGTAGAAATTTATTAAAGAATCCAGCCAGGAGATCTCTTGCTGTCCAGAGACCCTCTGATATTGCAGGCCACAGGGGTCAGGGTTAGTTGGTTGTTCACCTAACAAAATGTCAGAGCCTTCTGGAGACTGGGTTTATGGACTCTAGCCTTGGTGCTGGCTCTGGGTGCTGGCATTGGCAGTGTGAGCAGTGAGGCTGGTGGGAAAGCACAGTGTCCTCGATCTGTAAGGAGAGCAAGAGATCCTGGGGTAACATGCACTGTGACTGGCATGACAGAGCATTGCCTTTGCATTGCTGGTCCTTTTTCCTTTAGTGTCTTTACTCCTTGACATCCTGGAGCGTGATGTAAAACCCCATCCCCATCTCAACCAGGTATTGTCAGCACTGTGGCTAAGGGACCTCTTACCTCTCATTCTGGGGGCAGGTCAGTGCCCTGCAGGGACTATGTCCATGACGGGTCTCAGGTAAATGCCAGCAGAAGTAGGGAGGCTCTATTTTGTAGAGTGTACAATCTGGTGGCAGTGATCAGGACACATGTTTTGAACAGCATGGCCAAAGAGTGATGGCCTCCTCCTGATCCTGTGCTTGGTGCTGCGTTGGTTTCTATTGATACTGTGCTGCTGGAGGGGCCTTGGAAACCAGATACTGGAGGTCAGCATTTTGTTGGCACTGGTGTCTGCAGTGACTTTCTCCTCAATATCAGTCCTTTGTGAAAAACCTGAGGTGAAATGCAAACAGGTGAAGTTTGAACCGCCATGCTGAGTATTAGGGAGGAAAACCCTCCTAAGGAAGAGAGGGAGGATATCAAAGCTTGGCTGGAACTAACTTCCAGAAGGACTGTAGTCCAGCGTGTTGATACAAAGCACTTCATCCCTAATCAGGGAATTTGTAGGCAGTCCCTGGAGCACTGACAGTGGGAGCCATGTTGATATAGCTGTGGGATCTACATAAGTGATTAAGAATTCATTATTAAATGTAATGTTCATAAAAAGGGAGCTTATTTCTCAGTCTTGGCCTCTAAACTTGTCAATTCTAAATGTAACCAGACAACACGCCGTACAGCTGATCCTCATTTTTATATTTGCACAAGAACTTTTTAAATGGCAGTATTGCTTGCTGCAGTGCAGGGAGGGTCTTACTGGCTTTTTTTTCCTAAAACTTGGCATTGTGTCATGTGTTAGGTTAAAAAAAAGGCTCATTTAAGAAAAGCAACCAGTACTGGGGCCGGACTGAGGTTCTGGGTGAGGCTACTGAGGAGCCCTTAGAGGATCATATCTGCGGATGTTCCCAGCCCACTCAGTCCCTCCAGAGGCAGAGGTCACTGCCTTCTGGCCTCCTGAGAACAGCTGAAAATGTCACACTGACAGATTTCTTTAGAAACCTTATCTAGGCTATTTTCTTTGACTCTTGCTGTAACTCTGCTTCTTTCTCCTCCCTTTCCTGTCCACATATGCTCTGCAGTCCCATCTATTTACAATTCCTCCCTCATCTCCTGCTTTTCTACCTTCACCTTAACAGCAGCACAGAGCTAGTCCCACATCCCCATCCTTCTCTATTTATGGTTGCAACCACCATAGTCATTCCCCTGTTTCTGTCCTTTCCACCTGACACTCATCCTCACTATTTTTTGATGTGTCCATCTCTTCCCTGCCTTCTTCTGCTGTCTCTGGGACACCAGTTTAATCTCTAAAAATGTCACTGCCAGCTGCAACATTCCCCTGTGCTGCTCTTTGTAACTCCTCATTCTTCCAGATAAACATCTCAGCTTTCTATGAATCTTTTGGCTCATTTCTCAAACTATCCTTTCACCAGACTTCTTTTTTTCCCCCAAAGGATCTTACTAGTCCCTGCAGAATATAGCCTAACTTCCCCCATTCCCCAGCTCACATTTCTTCTTCCCCTACTCAATGGCTGTCAGAGATGTAGTTTATCTTCTGCTCTCTCCTTCCAGTAACTCCATTTGCCCAAATAGCCCCCTATCCTCTCTTGCCCAATTTCTTATTCTTCCTCACACCCACACCATCTCAGCCCGTTCTTCTTTCTTACTCCGTTTGCCTATCCTCAAGCTCTTTCCCTGCACTCAACAGGCTTTAGCACATTCCAGCCCATAAAAAACCAGGAAACCCTTTGTGTGTCCACTTGGATGTCTGTCACCCACCTTCCTGAACTTCAGAAAGTTCAATCACCATAGTTCAGTATTTGTGTCTGTAATTCTTTTTTTTCTATTCCACTCATGCCTCTCTCTACTCTTGTCTTCCTTCCCTACTGCTAACACACACCAAACTGCCTTTAATGCCTTCTGCCCGGCCAAGCTCAGAGTTGGTGCTCCACACTTACACTCCTCAGCCCCTCAGGAGCCATGCTTGTCTTCACATTTTGTCCTCCTTTCTTTCTGAAGTGCTTTTGTCGTCGTCTTATCCTCTGCTTACCTTGCTAATCAGTCTTTCACATATCCTTTCAAGCAGTCATCTCATTTCACTTCCAACTCTCTGTAGAAGTTTCATGGGACCCTTTCCTTAGTGTCCCACTCTTCTCTTTACAGACTGTGGGTTTTGGGGGAACTTCTTATAAACTTAACTATCACCTCCTTGAGGCTATCACGTGTTCCCAGAGGAATTTCCAAGCTAAAACCCAGCCTGTCAGATACATAATTTTGAAGATGATCATCAGTCCCAGCTCAGCATAGCCAAAAGACAGTCTATGACCTTCACTTCCAAACATTTTAAATTACTAGATGCTACCATCCGCTTGGTCACTTATGGGCATTATCCATGTGTAAATTTCTATGGAAATGTCTCTATACATTCTTACAGCTGGGCCCTGCCTACACTGTGAGTGATACAAGGACTGTTAAGAGTATTTTTGGATAATATTTCTAATATATGATCTGTGTGGAGTGGTATTGTGTTAGTGCTGATCCTCTAAGCTTTCTGTGCCATCTTGTAAGATATTGTTACTGGTGCTAGCCCTATGCTCAGAGTCTGCTTGAGCTTGGCTTCCTGCAGCTGACATTGTTGAGCCATGTCATGTCCTGGTATCAGCCAGTCCATGTCCTCTGCAGTCCTGGGCACCTCCCCAGGCACTGTCAGACAGCGTGTGGAGCAGATTAACCACCTGGGGAAGAGACCAAATCACAGGAGTATCTCACCAGAGGTGGTCTTCTCAAGACCTTGGGGGCTATCAGTAGGACATACCTATGATTCAGAAAGGACTCTGGAGGTATCACTACCTATGCCAGATGCTGGTGCCTCTACATTATCATAATTATAGCTACCTGGCATGCAGGAGTACTGTGCCAGGTTCCTGGGCCTCACTCAGCAGGGTGGGTTGGCATCATCAGCCCTGTAACAAAGGTTAAGCAACTTCTTCTGCTCACTGAGTTGCCAAAAGTTAGACCCTGTGAAGGCCCAGGAGTTTTCAGGATAATGATTTCCAGGTTCTGGTGAAAGTCAGTGTTGATTTCTGCTTCTGGATCATCTCCAGCTTCTCGAAATCTCTGCTTTTAAATCTGCTCACCAACACCTAAATATGAGTTACTTACAAAATTGAGAGACTAGTTTCACCTAGGACCAGGTGCTACTCAGCTTTTTTCTAAAACTAGCCCTCATGTAAATGTGCCTTGATTTAGCTTAATGCTACTGTGAACCTTCCCTTAGCCTAATTTTAAGTAGTTTCATACGTGATTTCTTAAGACACACTTAAAATACAGCTTAAAAGATAAGAGTCTTCAAAGATGCAAATTTGAAAGGTGCTTGGTTTGCAATCTTGTAAGGTCAGTCATGAAAAATGAAGCAGGCCCATGCATATTAAATATCTCACAGAAAAATACACATCATGAAGAGATCCAGATGTAGAAACCTGCTTGATTCTGGAACAGCCTCCAAGGACAAACAGAGAGCTCTGCCTGTAAAAATAAAATATTTTTTCCTGATAGGTTGCCTAGTATCACACAGACATGGCAGGCTGAAAGTTTATTTTGCCTTCTTCATGGCTCAGAAATATCTTTTTTCCCTTGAATGAAATGTTCCATCAAGCACTGAGTCCTTGATCTGGTTCAGGTCCCCAGGTTACTTCATTTAATGCTCTCAGGCATCTCTGCACTCTGCTGTAGTCAACAGTGTTGACACATCCCCACACACTGGAATCTGCTCACTTCAGGATGCTTATCTGCCTCTGGCAGGAGCCCAGCCACACTGAGACCCTGTGCAACAGTGTCTCTGGCCACATTTTCTGCTAACTGTATGATGGATCTTTCTGCATTTCCCCCCCCAGAGCAGCTGATCATGGAGCCGCTCAGTTGATATCTTACTGTCTCCCTGGACCAAAAAGGGCATGCTCACAGAATACATCTGTGCTTGACTTATAAATATTTTGTACAAGAAAAATAACAAATGAATATTTGTGATATGCAAAGGGAACTTGCTTATGTTTAACTGCTTCCAGTTACTGGCCAAGAATGATAACTTTTGGCTGCAGAGAGTCCCAGCTGGGCTCCTTACCTCCTTACCAGGAATGTTCCTCTTCGACGTTGCAGACAGAGCCCTTTATTGTGCATCATCACCAGCGCTTGGCTAGCTGGCTGGTCTTTTGACAAGCAGTGGTCAACTGAATTTTTCAAGCTCTGCTTTTCAGGCTATGATGCCTAAATTTTACCTGTAAAAAACTAAGATAAAATTCTGTCTGTTGGTGTCAAAGCTGCAAGTTTTTGGCTGTCCTTACATGGGCATCAAACATGGATAATTCTGGAGAGCTAAAGGGTTAAATTTAAAATGTAGAGTAGTCACCAAGCAACTATTTTCCCTTATGTATACAATGCTGTGTTATCATTGTGCCACTCAGAGATAGGCGTGAATGACACAGTGAAGTGGGCCCGGGAAGCGTAATCAGCTTCATGTTCCCTACTCCTGCAAGCTCGGCTGGTCTGTTTAGAGGAATAACTGCAAAGTACAGGACACCAAACCAGAAAAGCACATTCTCGGTATCAAAAATCCAACTGATCTGTTGACTTGACTGAACGTTTTTTTGTATCTCTTAGTTCATGTCAGAAAGGCGAGGAATTGCAAACTGTCTGCATATTTCAGCCTGGCATTTCTGAGGAGGGCTAGCTGGCCAGAGGAACCTTTTCTAAAAATGACCTCCTGCCAAGACTGGATTCACACAGCAGGCAACCTTTGGCACTCACTGCCCTTCTTATGAACTAAATGTGGTAGCTTACTTTTATACTTCTCCAGAATGACACCCCCCCTCCCCCAGTATTTTAGTGCATTCTCTTTATGCTCAGTGTTAATCCAACAGCTAGGAAACCTCACTTCTCTTAGCAATGCCTTTGCATTTAACCTTGAGAAAGTCCTGTCACCACCCAATAACTCCCTTTCCCCATCTGGAAAAGGGGCCCATGACTTTCATCTGCTTTAAGAAGTGCTTTCACATCTGCAGATGAGAAGTTTTATGTTGTACAGAGATACTTTCAGACACTGGAGAGGAGGCAAATTTTTAAGAGCTGACTATGGTAATTTGTTAAGTTTTTGCTTATACACACATACACAATAATAGCTAAAATTCAGCAAGCATGATCTAGCAAATTGTATATGATGGGTAAAACACAAGTCTTGCAGAATACACCTATGACAAAATTATTTATTCCTCATAGTAACACTGCTGATTCTCTGTTATCACTTCATTCCTTGCTACAGCTCTAAAAATCTGTGCGATGTTTCTATAGCTTCACTAACTAGCTAAGGACATTTCAAACCATCCCATATAGTTCCATGACAATTATCATAGTCTTCTTTCATCCGAATTATGTTCTACCAAGTCCCTAAAACATAAGCCAGAGTAATTTTAGAGGGAAGTCCCAAACTGAGGAAGAATTGAAGACCTGCCATGAGCAATGGGGGTTCAGCGTAACATGGAAAGCACCAAAACATGACTGATGGGGATGTAAACAGTGTCACATGGGGAAATGAGCTGAGAGGCAAACTCTGTACATCTCCAGGCTTGTTTGTCCATTATGAGAAGGCAACTGCAGAGTGTTACTGATTATCTGTGTTAACTGGTTCTTCATGCACTGGAAAACAATAAGAAACTTCCCACACTTTGAAACATTGCACTTTGTGGGACCCTCCAAGCAGTGAGATTTTATTTTTCAGGAAGCTCTATGTCTGTGTTTAAAACCAAGTGCAATGTCTTCATGAAACTGGGACTGCTAACAGAGGCAAAAGGAGCTTATGGTGGTGTCTCAGGAGGTGACTGCTTAAAGTGTATTGCGGGATCAAGACAACAATTTTTATAATGCCGTTTTATTGATTCTGCATTCATAGGTTGTCTTTTAGATCCTACTAACTCTGCCCCAGAATCCAGTGGAAAATATCTACCTATGGTTGGTTTCAGAAGACAATTATAGATGACAGTCTGGTTTTGGAAGATCTCAGGAAGTGGAGAGCAAGTGTGTTGGAGTATGCTTGGACATGAACTAGATGGACAGGATGGCACAGGGACTGGCAGGACTGGAAAGAGTCTCTGGGCTGTGGACGTGACTCCATCCAGCCTGCAGCGATGGAAATTGTGCCCATCTGTTCATCTCCCCACTCATGTGCAGATGTTGACACACTGAAAGCCACCATCACAAGAGACAACTTGCTGACAGTGCTAGTGATGAGGTTAAGCACTGAAAATGCACCGGCACTCAGTCCTTCATTCTTTCTCCTCTGTTATGCCAGCACTTGAGATCCCAGCTGGAAGTACTCTTGACTAGTGTGGAGGGAAGAGCGTGCTTCCGATCTGTTGAAGAGGACTTTAGCATCATCAGAGTGCTGTTCCCCATAGACAGTAACTGTCAGCTTTTACAGAAAACTTGAGGGAAAATGGTTAACACAGAGAGAGCTGAAATGCTTTCAGCATCTTGATAGGAAATTAATTTGCTGTTGGATTCAGATGGCACAATATCACATTTCTCTTAATGCTGTGCCACACAGAGGGGATTGGAGATGATTTCTTCCAGAATAAACTTGCTGTAGATGCTGCACAGATAGGACATTGATGTGCTGCAGCTACAGGTCAATGTTAAAGGTAAGATACTAGAATATAAAGAGATACTGGCAGATGCAAGGACTGATGATGCAAAGTCTGAGAGATGCAAAGATACTGAGAGATGCAATAATTAGACAAGCAAAGACAGAACCAATGACAAGTTGGATGTCAGCACATGATGTTTGGAGGTTATGTTGTGGCTACTGCCCAGAAAAGAAGATGTTGCTTTCAGTTTTATTTTGAGAGAAAGGGAAGAAATGATCCCAGTGAGATAAAAAGTAGGATGCTGTAGCATTTTTTCATTTACATACCTGAATCTCATTTAACGTTAACATGAGGGGGTGACTAGGCTGAGGAGTATCAGGGAATGCAAGAGACAGACAGACTCCCCTGTGACTGCCCCACCTTCCCAGGTGCCCTTGCATAAAAGGTATGAGGCTCTGTAAATGGAACCAAACAATAACGAGGACAAGGGTTCATCTAGCTTGGAGGTGTGGCTGAGGTTGTTGGCCTACACCCTCCGTCAAAACTGCTTCTATAAAGAGAAAAAAGACAGGTCATTGTCATAGGAGACTCGCTTCTGAAGGGAACAGAAGGCCCAGTATGCAGACTGGACCCACTTCTTAGGGAAGTCTGCTGCCTCCCTGGGGCCCGGGTTAAAGATCTGAAGAGAAAGCTTCCTACCTTGGTACAGTCCCCAGACTATTATCCATTATTGATTTTTCAGGTAGGCAGCAATGAAGTTGCCACTAGAAGTCCAAGGGCAATCAAGAGAGACTTCAGAGCCTTGGGACAACTGGGTAAGGGATCAGCAGCACAAATAGTGTTCTCTGTCCTTCCAGTTGCAGGGAATGATGAGGGAAGAAACAGGAAGAGCCAGCAGATCAGTACCTGGCTCCGAGCCTGGTGTCACTAGCAGAATTTTGGTTTTTTTTGATCATGGGTTTGTTTACATGACACCAGACCTGCTGGCAACAGACGGGGTACACCTGTCTCAAAGGGGGCAAAGGATCTTTGCACAGGAGTTAGCAGGGCTCATTGAAAGAGCTTTAAAATAGATTTGAAGGGGGAAAGGGATAAAACTGGGCTCCCTAGAGATAAGCTGTGGGGTGGCATGCCAGTGTTTGAGGGACGGTGTGCTAGCGAGGTCCTTTGGTCTGCCATCTCAGCGGAGGTAGGGGATGGAGATCCATGCAGTAGCAAAGATGCAAGGGTTTTTGATGTGTTAGAAACCATGGAAGCACCTAAGAATGGTCATGTAGTAATTAGGCCTTGTCCCCCCAGAAAGGTGGTGGGATAAATAGCCCAACTGAAGTGCATCTACACCAATGCACGCAGCATGGGCAACAAGCAGGAAGGGCTGGAAGCCATTCTGCAACAGGAAAACTGTGATATAGTTGCCATCAGGGAAACATGGTGGGATGACTCACACAACTGGAGTGCTGCAATGGATGGCTATGACCTTTTCAGAAGGGATAGGCAAGGAAGGAGAAGCAGTAGGGAGCCCTGTATGTTAGGGAGAGTTTTGACTGTCTAGAGCTTAATGATGGTGACGATGGGGTTGAGTGTTTATGGGTAAGAATCAGGGGGAAGGCCAACAAGGCAGATACCATGGTGGGAGTCCTGTAGACCACCCAACCAGGATGAAGAGGCAGATGAAATATTACATAAGCAGCTGGGAGAAGTCTCACAATTGCTAGCTCTTGTTTTTGTGGGGGACTTCAACTTACCAGATGTCTGCTGGAAATACAATACAGCAGAGAGGAAACAGCCTAGGAGGTTCCTGGAGTGTGTGGAAGATAACTTCCTGACACAGCTGGTGAGTGAGCCAACTAGGGCAGGTGCCCCACTGGACCTGTTGTTTGTGAACAGAGAAGGACTTGTGGGTGATGTGAGGGCTGGAGGCCATCTTGGGCATAGCGATTACAAAATTATGAGGTTTTGATTCTTGGAGAAGCAAGGAGGGGGGTCAGCAGAACTGCCACCTCGGACTTCTGGAGGGCAGACTTTGGCCTGCTTTAGGAGCCTGGTTGACAGAGTCCCTTGGGAGGCAGTCCTGAAGGGCAAAGGAGTCCAGGAAGGCTGGACATGCTTCAAGAAGGAAATCTTAAAGGTGCAGGAGCAGACCTTCCCCATGTGCCAAAAGATGAACCAGCAGGGAAGACGACCGATGTGGCTGGACAGAGAGCTTTGGCTGGAATTCAGGAAAAAGAGGAGAGTTTATGACCTTTGGGAGAAGGGGCAGGCAACTCAGGAAGACTACAATGATGTCATGAGGAGAGAAATTTAAGAGAAAATTAGGAGGGCCAAAGCCCAACTAGAACTTAATCTGGCTACTGCTGTAAAAGACAATAAAAAAGTGTTTCTATAAATACACTAGCAACATATTTCTCATTTTTCCTACTCTGATTTGACTGGTAATAAATTAAACTGATTTTCCCCAAGTCAAGTCTGTTTTGCCCATGACAGTAATTGTTGAGTGATCTCCCTGTCCTTATCTTGACCCATGAGCTTTTAGTTATATTTTTTCTCCACTGTCCAGTTGAGAAGGGGAGTGATAGAGTGGCTTTGGTGGGCACTTGGCATCCAGCCAGGGTCAACCCACCACAGCTGGCTAACCGGGGACGTCCCAGTTGACTGGAGGTTAGCAAATGTGATGGCCATCTACAAGAAGGGCCAGAAGGAGGATCCAGGGAACTATAGGCCTGTCAGTCTGACCTTGGTGCCAGGAAAGGTTATGGAGCAGATCACCCTGAGTGCCATCACACAGCACATACAGGACAACCAGGCAATCAGGCCCAATCAGCATGGGTTTATGAAAGGCAGGTCCTGCTCGACTAACCTGATCTCCTTCTCTGACAAGGTGATCTGCTTAGTGGATGAGGGAAAGGCTGTGGATGTTGTCTACCTAGACTTTAGTAAAGCCTTTGACACCGTTTCCCACAGCATTCTCCTGGAGAAACTGGCTGCTCATGGCTTGGACGGGCGTACTCTTTGCCAGGCAAAAAACTGGCTGGATGGCCAGGCCCAAAGAGTTGTGGTGAATGGAGTTAAATCCAGCTGGTGGCCAGTCACAAGTGGTGTTCCCCAGGGCTCAGTATTGGGGACAGTACTGTTTAGTATCTTTATCAATGATCTGGATGAGGGGATCGAGTGCACCCTCAGTAAGTTTGCACATGACACCAAGCTGGGTGGGAGTGTTGATCTGCTGGAGGGTAGAAAGGCTCTACAGAGGGATGGACAGGCTGGATTGATGGGATGAGGTCAATTGTATGAGATTCAACAAGGCCAAGTGCCAGGTCCTGCAGTTCAGTCACAACAACCCCATGCAACACTACAGGCTTGGAGTGGCTAGAAAGCCACCTGGTGGAAAAGGACTTGGGGTGATGTTGGTCAACAACCAGCTGAACATGAGCCAGCAGTGTGCCCAGGTGGCCAAGAAGGCCAACAGCATCCTGGCTTGTATCAGGAATAGTGTGGCCAGCAGGAGTAGGGAAGTGATCGTCCCCCTGTACTCGGTACTGGTGAGGCTGCACCTGGAATACTGTGTTCAGTTTTGGGCCCGTCACTACAAGAAAGACATTGAGGTGCTGGAGCGTGTCCAGAGAAGGGCAACGAAGCTGGTGAAGGGTCTGGAGCACAGGCCTTATGAGGAGCGGCTGAGGAAACTGGGGTTGTTTAGCCTGGAGAAGAGGAGGCTGAGGGGAGACCTTATCGCTCTCTACAACTACCTGAAAGGAGGTTGTAGCAAGGTGGATGTCGGTCTCTTCTCCCAAGTAATAAGTGATAGAACAAGAGGAAATGGCCTCAAGTTGTGCCAGAGAGGTTTAGATTGGATATTAGGAAAAATTTCTTCGTGGAAAGGGTTGTCAAGCATTGGAACAGGCTGCTCAGGGAAGTGGTGGAGTCCTCACCCCTGGAGGTATTTAAAAGATGTGTAGATGTGGTGCTTAGGGACATGGTTTAGTGGTGGACTTGGCAGTGTTAGGTTAATGGTTGGACTTGATGATCTTAAAGGTCTCTTCCAACCTAAATGATTCTATGAGTATTGCATTCACTGACATTGCCCTCATGCAGTTGTAAAATAAATGTCTACATCTAGTAGAGGCAAAGCAGACAGTGCCATTAGAGCAATTAGCTCAGGCTGCCCTGGCACTTTGAACTGATTTACTTAAATATCAATGCCACCTTTTTTTTTTTTTTTTTTTTTGTGAATAGATCTTACACAGCATATTTGCTTCCAGGAAGGTACTCTAAGCTGGACAAGTTATTGCTGCCTACACAATAAATGACAAACAAAAGAAAACCACAATCCCTAATGGTTTTTGAGAAAATAAACCTGGCCCCCTTTTTCTAAGCTTTTGGTATTTTTCTATTTTTGTGTTGCTTTTTTTAAATTTATACACTCTATAATGACAACCTCCAAACAAACCCCTAGATTTCTTTTTGCTTGAAGAAGCATATGAGGCCATACACAGCTATTGTAGAGTTTCTGTGTCTCTATCCTGCACCAGCCTGGGTGAAAGCACGTCAGAGTCACTTCAACAACCTCCACTCAGAAAATTATGACTCCTGTGGTCAGAAAGGAGAGTCAAGATACTATAAGGAGGCAGCTACACCTCCAGCCCTGCCATGCTCAACATTTTTTCAATTTAAGCATCTCCATAGCTTTTGCAGTCTTACCAATTCATCCTCTCAGAGATTATATTGTTGATACCACTGAATAAGTTTTGTCAGGAATAGAAAAACTAGAGAAAAAGTTCATTTGCTAGTATTTGGGTCTGTATTAATTTTGCCAGAACTTTAATTTTTATAAAATCCCCAATATTTTACAGAACCAACAGAGCCAGATAATTTCAGACACCATTTCACAATGATTCAAGATGGCAAAAATCTGTGGGATGCAAAAACCTGTGGGATGCAAAGTTCCTGCTCTTGATTCTCCTTTCATAAGTTGTCTGTATAAGAACCATGTGTTTGAAAATCCAGGCCTTAACACTTCCCAAAAGTGTGTGCAAGGTGTTTCTAAAATGATACCCCCAAATAGGATGCTCCCTTATGGGAAGTTTCAAAATGGGATATAACCACAAGGAGGACATATAATGGCAAACACTGTCCCAGTGGTGCATATTGAACAGCTGGGTTGGCAGACATTGGTGAATTATATCTAAAATGGAAAATAACTTTCCAGTTTATGGGTTTGATCCAGAAGTCTTGAAGGCTTCCTCACATTTCCACAAGGTTGGGATCAGACTGAAAAATTACATCCTAAAAGAATGAAACTGCTTTTAAAATACAGCCAAAATGTATTTCCACACTCTGATTTTTGTTTCTATTATTTCTGTTCTGATGCTTTGTATTTATTCATATTGCCAATAAAATAAAGAATTATTCTGAATTTCAGAAGGGCCTACCTGCTGGAGACCTGAACAAGCTTTCCTCTGGTGGGAAAAATAGTCAATTCTGTCTAGTTTTGATCCCACCTGGATTTTCTGTGTGCACAAACCAGAAGTCTGTGTTGTTCGTATTTTCACACCTCAGAAATGTAGTCATAAATCTGACTGATATTTAAGTTTCTGTACGCCTATATTCCCACACGGGCTGCCTAGGCTCCTGCTTTTCTCCGAAAATGGCAAGGAACACCAACAGCCACTTTCCTGTAAGTTTTGTGTGCTCTGCTCTTCCCACCCTACAGAGCTGAAAAACCCTGCTATGACTGCTGAAGAGCTCCCTCAGAAGTCCAAGGGCAGCTGATGGCAATGCCCAGAGCAGCTCATCAAACGCAGGGGATGCCTGGACTGGGGAATGGCAATGTGTTTTCTGAAGGCCCAGCTACAAAAGACAAACCTATCTTAGAGCAGAAACATACAAAAGGCTAGCCCTGAGGTCACTTCTCTTTTTCCCACACCCCATTTTCCCATGTGAAGGGCAGAACACGGCTCATCCAAGTTGCCCAACTGCTGCACAGCCATTCAAGCACGTTCATCCAGTAGGCAATGGGGAGACAATGGTATTTCCTGACAGCAATTTACCCCTCAGTCCTCTGATTCCGCAGTGCACGACAAACTCTTTATTTCTCCCATGTTTTCCTCTGGCAAGTGCTTTCCCAAACCAGGGCAGAAGTGTCAGTGAGGCCCTGGGGCTGGTGAGCGATGGCCAGGAAACCCACCTGTCACCCAGCACAAGGGTATGGGACCTCAGTGTCCATTAGGAGAAATAAAAGACTTCTCTGAGCAATCCTTCCCTAAGGCAACATTTGTCTAATAAATAATTCACTCTTCTGACATGCTTGTTTGCTTCTCATACAGCAACCATGGTTTTAGTGCTTTGCTTTAGTCATGGGCTTTACAGACGTTCTTCCTGCCATTTAAGCTGTTCAAACTGCTTTTGTTAATTGCTGTTTTATGAAGGTCAGAGGTCAAGAAGACAGTGATATCACATAATGTCCACACCCAACATCAGCAGAATAGGGCTGCCAAGAGAGAACTGGCTGGACGTGGAGGCTGTGGTCACTGTATGGACATACTTATGAAGTTACCTACAGAGAAATTAAAGTTTTTTTCTCTGAGAAGAGTGTGTTCCAATGCAAGAAGGTGCCATCATTGAATATCAAGCCAGGCCTTTCTATTTTCCCAGGGAGTATCTGGGTTTGTAAAATTCTACTCACATGAAAAACATAATCCTTGTTCTTGAGGAGGTAATGAGGATAAATAGCCAGGTGTCCTCTGACATTTGTCTTCCTCCAGCTTCAGAGGGCAACACCTTGCCTTGAACATCAATTCTGCTGAGAGCTTTGAAGGAAGACAATGTCCTACGCTGATTACCCAATGCAGAACAAACTGTTGTACTCTGAATGAACTTTGAGTGGCTTAGGGATTTTTTTCTATCGCTGATGATTTGTCCTTCTAATGCTGTGCTGCAGGTCCCGCCTAAAGTTTTTCCAGCATGCTTTTTCTTGACCGATCTTCCCTTTAGCTCCTTGAGTCCTTTTCAACTTCATACTTTTAAAACAAAAAAATTCCATGTTGATCACTTAGATGGAGCACTGTATTGCAATGTTCTAGCAGTATTGTCTTTAGTTCCGCAGTAAATCATGTGGCTCCAGGATATGGGAAACCATGGACACAATTTCTGATAACACACAGTGGTATTCCTTTCTTATTGACCTTAATTTCCCTTTCCTTCTAGCAGAGCTGTGTGAAAATGTTTCTGATCCAAAGGCCACATTTTGAACTCCTGGTGCTGTCGTCACTATAAGGGACACAGAAACCAAGCAAGAGGATAAACGTGGACACAACTGTGGACACAACAATCAGCAGCTGCCTTCATTTCACCTATGCTTTTTGCAGTGCTTTGTCTTGTCATAGAATCATCCTTCAAGTGCGCAACGTTGCATTGTGCTCTTGCCAGGTATTCAGAGACTGAAATAATGGTAGAAAGGGATCCACATCAAGAAAAAGCCTGTAGGAAAAAGGCAAGTGATGCATAGCTGACAAGTGAATCATATTTCCTGGCTGCAGTCGCCTGACTCTCAGGGCTACAGAAAATTATTTTCTGACATCCAGCCAGGTCTGTGTCCATCTTCTCCAGTAACTCCTGTTTCACCATGGACGTCAGCACTTCCCTGTCTCCAGGGAAGACAGTATTTGCCTTGGGTTTCAGAGATTTCATATGCTAACCTAATGTAATGATTTCCTCTGTGAATTTTGGCACACATGTGAATGCTAATGAGATGCAAACTTTGCAAATATACACTTCGGAGATAATCTGGTTGTAATCACCATAAGAGACATGCTGCATCAAGAACTCAGGGGAGATTTTGTATACATAAAGGGCATAAGAATGATTTTACGGTTGAGGAACTAGAGAAAGACTAAGACACAGGTTTAGGCTCCAGCTTTGCTGCAGACTTCTCATCTGACCTCAGCTGAGTCATTCACTCTCTTTCACTGCTTGTTGTTTGGAAATGTGCAGAATTAATGCTTTTTTCTTTCTTTCTCACCCTCCAGTTTTGTCCTGATTTCTCAGATTAGAAAAACCTCGACTTTATAATTCTCTTATTGTGCATTTGCAAAGCTTGAACATGACTGGACACTGAAGTTCAGCTGTATTACTCATAATTACTTTGTCACTCTTATGCTTCACTTGACAAGTAAGTCAGTGCTGCAGAATGCCCAGCTATACACTGGTTTAATTTGGTTTATTTATAGCTGTTCAACAGGCCTGGAATAGCAGGAATCAGCAGCAGCATGTAAGTAAGAAAAAAAGAGATCTTTTTCTGAGGATGTCAGCCCATCTTTTCTGCTGCAAGAAGAAGATCTTAGCTTCAAGGGGAAGTCATGCTTGACCAACTTGACAAACTTCTATGACGAAATGAGTGGCTTGCTAGAAGGGGGCGCGGAACAGTAGATATTGCCTACCTAGTCTTCAGTGAGGTTTTCAGCACTGTCTCCCATAAGTACAGGCTGGATGAGCAGACAGAGAGGTGGATTGAAAACTGGCTGAAGGGCCAGGCGCAGAGGGTGGTGATCAGTGGGACGAAATCTAGTTTGAGGCCAGTAACTAGTGGTGTAACCTGGGGTCAATAGTGGCGCCTATCCTGTTTAACATCATTAATGATCTGGATGATGGGGCAGAATATACACTCTACAAGTTTGCAGATGACATGAAACTGGGAGGAGCGGCTGATTCACCAGACAATTATGCTGCCATCCAGAGGGACCTCGGCAGGCTGGAGGAATGGGCCAACAGGAACCTCATGAAGTTCAACAAAGAGAAGTGCAAAGTCCTGCACCTGGGGAGGAACAACCCCAGGCACGAGGACATGCTGGGGGCCAGCCAGCTGGAGAGCAGCTTGGCAGGAAAGGACCTGGGGGGTCCTGGTGGACACCAAGTTGAACATGAGCCAACAACGTGTCCTTGTGGCAAAGAAGGCAAATGGTATCTTAGGCTGCGTTAGGCAGAGCACTGCCAGCAGGTCAAGGGAGGTGATCCTTCCCATCTACTCACCACTGGTGAGGCCACACCTGGAGTGCTGGGTCCAGTGCTGAGCTCCTCAGTACAAGAGAGACATGGAGCTACTAGAGAGAGTCCAACAAAGGGCCACAAAGATGATGAAGGGACTGGAGCATCTCTTCTATGAGGAAAGGCTGAGAGAGCTGGGACTGTTCATCCTGGAGAAGAGAAGGCTCAGGGGGATTTTATTAACATATATAAATACCTGAAGGGAAGGTGCAAAGGGGATGGAGCCAGAGTCTTCCCAGTGGTGCCCAGGGACAGGATAAGAGGTAACAGGCACAAAGTGAAATGCAGGAGGTTCCCTCTGAACATCAGGAACCACTTTTTTACTGTGGGGGTGACCAAGCACTGGCACAGGTTGCTCAGAGAGTTTATGAGGTCTCCACCACTGGAGATATTCAAAAGTCATCTGGGCATGGTTTTGGGCAACTAGCTCTAGGTGGCCCTGCATGGGGAGGGGATTGAACTGGGTGAACTCAGGAGGTCCCTTCCAACCTCAACCCTTCTGTGACTCTGTGAAAGACTATGAGACAGAGCAAACTCTGGCAATGTTTATATCACCTATCAGCAAAGGTCCTGTAACAACAAAGCCAGACAATTTTAGACAGAGCTTTCCTTCAAAAACTAAAAATGTTGTCACATGCTAAGAAAGGGCCTGTGCAGGAATGGTGACATGCTCTTATTCATGAGCCTGCGGTTCTGGAAAAGGAAGAAACTCTTACACTCTGTCACTACAGTGTTGTTCCCTGTAAGATATTCTGCCATGGTATGCCTCTTCCAAATTTACACTTCCCAGTTCATATACTTTCTAAAACATTTCCTGCAAAACTATTTTACAACCCAAGTCATGAAGATTTTTTACCACTTTTTGCCTAATCAGTGCATTTCAAACCTGTGAAACCAATAGTGTCCTGTTGCTGAGGTTCCAATCATACACAGGGCCATGGGGAGCTAGCCGGTCTCCAGGGCATCAGTGACATACAGCTTTATAGTAATGTTCAGTTAAAATTTGATTATTAGGGAGCAGGGTGATGCGATATTCATGCAGCTTCCTGCTCCAGATATCTGAGGAATCAGGACTGTTGTGCAGTGCTGAGGGGAGGCATGACAGTCTGGTTTGGGGTGGCAGAAGGCAGTGGAATTCATGGCAATTCCTTTGTGCTTCCAACCAGGACTTCCAAGTCATTTAGAAGGCCACCCAGAGAGACTGTGTCCCCAATTTTATTATCAAACAAGTTTACCTGGCTGCTGGCAACTTGAGTTAAGTGAGTGCTTCCCACTGATATTCTCACTACCCCCTGCCAGGAGTTACTGCCCTTTCCTAATCCTGTGAATTAAACTAGATAATGAACTAAATTAGTCATATAAGGCAGAACATATTCAACAAGTCAGCAACAGGGGTGATCTGGAGCAACAGGGATGGCTGGGCAGACTGGCCCCCACATTGGTGACGGTGTTGTAATCGCGATTTCTGAGTGATGATATGGCACTGGAATGTCTCACCACATACTTTCCCTTCAGGTACAATACTTTTTGACTGTCTTGAACACTAGAAATATTTTACGATATATGTAACTAGAAGATTGGACAGAGTTGAAGACGTCTCAAAATTTATAGTAGTATTTTCAGACTTTTCCTCCTACATTTTGGCATAAAAGAAGTCTATAGCTTAAGAAAATTATCATTTTCCACTAGAAATAATTTTAGAACAGAACTGGAGTTGAACATTTTGTATTTACATTTATAATAACACATCTTGAATTCACTATTTAAAGTTTTGCAATTTTTTTTAGCATAGTAACCAAGTTTAGTTTTCACTTGAGCTCAGAGGTGGAGATGGATACTGATTGCACATCCCCTTTTCAGGGGATGAATCCTCATGCCCTGAAAAGACACTTGTTCTAACTGAAACCAGCTCAAAATACTTGCACTTATTTTAACTTCAGTTTTTCCTAGTTATCTAAAAAGATCACACTGTACTTGCTTAAACAAAACATTTAAAAATGCAGTTGTCATCCGTTCTATTCCTCCTGTAGTTGAACACTTTGTTGTTTTATAATAAATGGTGACATTAGTTCATATCATGTGATTAAAAAGGATTCATCACACACTAGAGCCCATAATCGCAGCCTATAGTCTCATTTTAACATTTCTCACTGGCATATCCTACTTGACCCTGCTTACTGCAGCACTTCTATTATGCTGTCTAAAAGGACAAGAGGACTGAACAGAAACAAAAATGCAGGGGTGAACATTGCTTTCACACTCACAGCTATGTGTTCAGGGCTGTTATAGCTCTACATGAATAGAAGAAATCTGGAGTCTGGCCAACACTGCTTGATAGAAATCTCCATCTTCCAAAAAAAATGTCCTGATGTGTTTAAAATAAACTGAACAACTAAACCAGTGAGCAAGAACCTTCTTTCACAGAAATATAGGACACCACTTAAGACAACCTGATTTAATACAGTATCAGCTTCATACTTTATGGACTATCACTGTTTAGTGGTGTTTATTTTCTTTCTTGGCACGCTGGTAATATATGATGAGGATCAATATCAAAAGGTTGAAGGCTACTGATTAGATCTTCTGTCTAGGCTTGTAATAGGTAATGCAGTGTTGATGTACTGCTTAGGAAAGAAATCAAGCTATAATAGAGCAAAAGCTCACCTTCATGCTTTGACTTTGTTACACACGGTTTGCTGATAACATCATCAAAATAGCTTTCATATCTCTATGGAGTGATGCAAACAGCCAAAACAGATCTTTCTTCTTTTAGCTCTTTCTTTTTCCCCTCTTTCTTTTAAGAGAGCTGCATATCAAAACAATGTGAAAATAAAAGGTAGCAAGGTACTGTCTGAAGCTCAGCAAAACAAGTTTTGCTAGAGCTGAGCTGCTGGCAGGTTTGTGCCACGGGTTCTTGGGGCGGGTGGAGGGGCAGGGAGGCTGCTGCTGGTGTTGGGGTTTTGGGGGATGGGAGGAGGGCAGACAGCCCTGCTGCGGGCGAGTGAAGGAGGGCTTCGCATCCAGCCCGCATGGCTCCGGCACTCCGCAAGCTGGTGCCACAGCCTGTTGCTCTTGTGTGTTGCCCCAAGAGCTTCCAGGTGGAAATATAGTGAGGAAACCCAAGCTCAAAAGAAAGCCCAGCTTGAGGTTTACCCTGGGCATTTGTGTTTCTCTGCTACTTACACTTAGTTATCATTATTCATCATTAGTCATTTAACTCCTAACCAGTCTTAATGTTTGCACCCATCACTTTTCTTTACTGTTGCCCTCTTTTACTCACTAAAGAAAAAGCCTATCTAGAAGCCTGCATTGCCCGTTTTACATTGCCATATTTTTTGCTTGTTTTTCCCCTTGTGGCCTGTCTTTTGGGGTCACCTGCTGACAAAATTGAAGGAGCAGACTGTGAGTACGAGCACCGGGCGCCTGATGTCCACACTGTCCCGTTACAGGTTCTGCCACCCCCTCTCCACAGTAAACCTGCTCGAGGCAGGGCTGGCTTGGAGCACTGTGGGCACTGTCTTCCTGGTGCCTCAGGACTGGGAATTTGGTCTGGACTTTCTTTTATTTAGCAGTTCTAGGATAGCCTTAGAGAGTAGCAGGTCTGAATGAAAGCTGTTGGGTGGGTGCATGGTGCATGGTTGGGGTGAGGCAGAAAATGTCCCTCTGTCCTTGTAACCCTGCTCCTGGGCCCCAAGCGCGGCCACCTGCGTGTTTCCGAGCTACACCTCTGGCCGAGTCAATTTAACTCATCTTCTGAACCGAATCCTCTCCAGCTTTGCTGAAATCCAGGCGCACAATGATGGTCAGTGTCCACCCAAGGGCAGTTCCCCTTCCTGAGGAAAAAAAATCCCAATCCATCTGAATCACACCACCTCAGTTTCTCCATTTTAAAACCCTACTCCACAGTGCTTATGGTTCCTCTCTCAGTTGCTCACATTTTCTTCTGGGATGAAGAACCAGTCCGTTCCAGTGGTCTCTTTTTTGCTTGGCAAAATCAAGCTAGACTCAGGCTTTCCCCAAATCTCTCATAGCCCTCAAAAAATGATGTGTACAAATTCCTGTGCACAGAAAAAACACAGGAGACATCCCACAGTCCAAAGTATTTCACATCTCCACTGGGGTACTTCGCTCAGATTTTCAAAATTAAACAAAATCATCCCTGCTCATTTTGCAGAGGCTGGTTATCCTGGCTGGGCCTTTTTTCGCAGTTTAACACATTTTTCAGTATATCTTCTAAAGTCCAGGTTTCAGGGCCGCCTTACAGGGGATCTCTTTCATTCTCCCAGTGTGGCTGATGATATCCTGCCCTTTCCATAGCTTTCACGGTTCTGTCTTGGCTCTTCTCCTACCTGGGTGCAGACCCATGGGCATCAGCCAGCTGCCATCCCCTTTGGCTTGCACTTACCCCATGGACCTCTGATACGTAAATAGGGTCTGGTGTTGGAATTGGTGTGACCATTCCCGCAGCTGTCAGAGGCTCCCTCCCCACGGGAAAGGAGCCCTTTCTCATCTCCTGCCCACCAAAAGCAGACTCTTTTGCTGGCTACCACAGAGATCTTCCATTTCTTCCAGAATCCATCGCCTGCTGGTGTTATTTTGCCATTGAATCAGAATTTACTCAGCAAAAGTAAGAGTTAAATATTTAAATAATAATT
Source organism: Pelecanus crispus (assembly GCF_030463565.1). Lineage (NCBI taxonomy): Eukaryota > Metazoa > Chordata > Aves > Pelecaniformes > Pelecanidae > Pelecanus > Pelecanus crispus. The sequence continues at coordinate 207,140,558 of NC_134643.1, forward strand.
TCAAGCCGTATCTAAGTACTTATGTTGTGGTAGTAACTGTAGCATCCAACCTCATCCAACCTCCTCATACCCTGTTGCACCCAGGCAAGGAAGGGAAATTTCATTACTTTTGTTTTCCAGCTGTGGATTTGCCCACAGCTACACAAAAAAGCTGTGGTGCAGCCACCCCAGGACACCCAAGTTCATATGGGCTATGAAAATACTGAGGTGTGATATGTCTATTAACACAGAAATATTCTTCTAATGCCCCTCCATGATAGCTTCTTAATTTTGACAGGTCAGGATATTGCATGTTTACATCTATTACATCTAGCAAAATAAGTAGATGAGATAAAAGCAATGGAGACCCTGAGAGTTATTTGGGTCATTTAAGCACATTTGGGATGGGATTCAACTTGTTTAAGTTTAGATGGGAGTAAATCTGGTTTCCTTTAGAGTCCATGGTGAGAGACAGGCACTTTTGCAGTGTGATTAATCTGATTTGCTTCAGATATCTGCACTGGGACTTGCAACACAGAGAGCTGTGCCCCAAAACTGCCTGTTTTCTTACTCAATTTGGAGGGAGCTGAGGGGGTCAGCTGTGATGGAGATCCTGGAATCATGGAGGGGACTTCCCCACTTGCAGCTCTTAACTGCTGCTGTGTTAACAGAGGTGGCTGCTGATGTGCTGGTAACCTAAAACACTGAGTGATGCTCAACTTCTCCCAGTCCAAGAGTCACCACTGTTGTGTTCTGGTATAAAAATCCACAATTATTTTTCTGTCTATCTTCAAGTCACAAGAGGTATCTGTTATCCAAGTATCCACCATCTGAGCTCACAAGAAGCCTGGAGCAGGTGAGGCTGGACCCACAGGGTGGCTGCTAGCAGGCAGCAGAGCACCAGCTTTTAGAGTAATTTCTTCCTTTCATTCCTTTGGAATGATTTTCTCTAGATTTGTTTCTTCAGCTTTTGATGCTACGGTTGCCAGTGCCACGAGTGCTGGGTAGACACCCCTAGTCCTGCCTCCAGCCAGAGACCCCACTCCCTCCCCAGCCTCCCCTGCATCCTTTTTCCCTGGTCAGTGGCTTGAGTGGCCCCAGACCACACCATTCCTTGCTGCCACTGCCATGGGTCGCCCAGCGCTTGTCTTCAGTTGGGAGTTACAGCTCCATCATAACCTCTTCCCAAACCCTTTTGCCTGAAAGACCGTATTCCTCAGTTGTGTTGGGTGTCGGTGGGGCTTGAGCAGAGACAATTGAAGACCACAAACACCACACAGCTCCAAGAGCGATCCCAGCAGCATGCACCTTCTTCTTATTGCGATAAAGCTCCTCTTTCCAGATGAAAAGCATTCCCAGCCAAGACATGCTCTCCATAAAGAGGTAAACATGGCTAAGGCTTCCTCTAGCCTGCAGGCATTACCTGTTCTGAGACCCCAGAGCACTGGCACGGCCAGTTTAAGTCATCGATTTCCGTTTGCAAGAGTACAATCGCTTTGCGTGTGAGGAATAATGTAGTGATGCTGGGTACAGGTCATCCCAACTCACCTCTGACCATTTCCCAAAACTGCCACAAAAACCCAACTGCAATCACCGTCCAAACCGGTCCATAGCGTGGTGCTCCCATATACATGGTGCATGGTCCTCTGCATGGTGCTTCCGTATACATGATGCGTGGTCCTCAGCATGGTGCTCCTGTATACGTGGCACATGGTCCCCAGCATGGCGCTCCTGTATACATGATGCATGGTCCTCAGTGTGATGCTCCTGTATACGTGGCACATGGTACATGGTCCTCAGTGTGGCGCTCCTGTATACGTGGCACATGGTCCTCAGCGTGATGCTCCTGTATATGTGGCACATGGTACATAGTCCTCAGCGTGGCGCTCCTGTATACGTGGCACATGGTCCCCAGCGTGGTGCTCCTGTATACATGGCACATTGTCCCCAGCGTGGCGCTCCTGTATACGTGGCACATGGTCCCCGGCGTGGTGCTCCTGTATACGTGGCACATGGTCCTCAGCGTGGTGCTCCTGTATACGTGGCACATGGTACATGGTCCTCAGCATGGTGCTCCTGTATATGTGGCACATGGTACATGGTCCTCAGCGTGGCGCTCCTGCATACGTGGCGCATGGTCCTCAGCGTGCTGCTCCTGTATACGTGGCACATGGTCCTCAGCGTGATGCTCCTGTGTATGTGGCACATGGTACATAGTCCTCAGCGTGGTGCTCCTGTATACATGGCACATGGTCCTCAGCGTGGTGCTCCTGTATACATGGCACATGGTCCCCAGCGTGGTGCTCCTGTATACATGGCACATTGTCCCCAGCGTGGCGCTCCTGTATACGTGGCACATGGTCCCCGGCGTGGTGCTCCTGTATACGTGGCACATGGTCCTCAGCGTGGTGCTCCTGTATACGTGGCACATGGTACATGGTCCTCAGCGTGGCGCTCCTGCATACGTGGCGCATGGTCCTCAGCGTGGCGCTCCTGTATACGTGGCACATGATCCTCAGCGTGCTGCTCCTGTCTCTCTGCACATGAGGAGAGCTCGGGCCCTGTGTGGCCGCTCATGAAGCAAGTGTCAGGAAAATTGCAGTGACTTCCACAAGAGGTGGCAGAGCACTCCCGTTAGGCTGCAACCTTTCCCACCTTGGACCCAGCTGCATCTCCCAGGCCACCAGGACTCAGTGCTGTCTCCCAGCACCTCTCCTTCCATGCTGAGGGAGTCAGCTGTCAAATGATCGCTGCCCGGGTCAGTCCTCCTCCAGGACAGGTAGCCCCACACCTGGGGGTGGCTGCGGGTCTCCTGCAGCACTCTGCTACTTTGCTTCATTTCTCTCTGGTCTGTCAAATAGGAAAGAAAAATGTGTAGTGTAAAATTCCACCACCACCACCCCCCAACTGCTTTTTAATCGTATATTTTTGTTTGAATTTGTCTGGTTAACATTGGCTCTGCCTCATCCTGCTTCATTGTAGCACATCTACATGGCTGGAAACCAGTAGTACTGACAGAGAAGTTCAGGAAAAGAATGGAGTTGAAATTAGATTATGGTTTCCCCGCTCATTCTTAAATAAAATTGATTTTTTGGAAATCTTTTGCTTCTTAGCAGTACTATGTAATTAATACATCTCTTTTCACTTTAATATAAAACTCTCTGAGACCTGCATTGTTCATGTTCCTGAGTTCTCACAGAGTTAACAAAAATGTGGTTACATCGAGCTTTCATTGTATGTGGTGTCAGTTCTGCGCTGTGGGCTTTGTTAGGCACTGGCTGCGTGCGCACCCACGTGACCGTCTCAGACACCTCACACAATGGCATAAAAAGGCTCTCGTCTTGTCAGCAACACCAAATTTGGTGAAAAAAGAAAGAAAAAGATTTCAAACAATTGTCTTCTGTTGCAAGAGCATGTATTTTAGTAGATAGCTCTGATGTATCATTTGTCTTTTAACGCAACTAATACACTATTAATTTACGTGCTGACAGCATCACATATTATTTAAGGAACTGATTTTGATCACCTAAATTCCTACTTCAAAATAAATTTATTACTGGTTGCCATGGACTTAATTCTGGAATTTTCCCAATCTGTTCTTGATCATGCTTTTTTGCCTCACTGAGAAATGCGTAATGGCTGCACTGCAATCTGCCTTCCCTCGTATATCACAAGCTATTTTGCCTGGCACTGCCAGTGACATTCTTGTTTAGCCAGAATATCTTTTACAACACTTAGAAGACTGAACAGCTGAAAATTATGTTGAGAATGAGTACAAATTATGAAGCAGCATTATATATAAGGTACTCACCTGCTGACACATATTGTTTCTTCCGTGAAGATGACCGTTGAACTTGTTCTGACCCAAGACATAAGGAAATAAAATCTGGCAGAGACTACAGCAATATATAGTACACGGAGTTAATGTTCCCATTTACAGGAAAAAATCTAACTGCTTTAAGTCTTACTGCAACTGAGAAACATAATCACCATAATATGTCCATTGAGCTATGTCCAAAGCTCATGAAAACCAATGTCACTGCTTTCCTTTCCTGCAGCCACCACCGGATCAGGACCTCCCAGCAGCAGGTGGTATAGCTGTGATGAGATGAGCTTCTTACAAAGGTTAAAATACACACAGCATTTTTGTATTAAAGAAATATTGTTTGAAACTGGGGAAAAATACAATTATTATGCAAAATGCTTAGTACTAAAAGAATATTTTCTGTTAAAAGAAAACTTATTTGTCTCCGGTGTGTTATACGTGCTCAGAGATCACTAATGAACGTGATCCCAGTAGGAGAAATTGTATGGCAATTTCCCATTGTGCCTGTCATTGGGTTCACGTGCAGAGTCATCTCAAGGTTCTCTTGTAACCAGCAAACCAGCAGTATCATGGCAGGAACAGACCTCTACTTCCTCTGCCTTGGAAATAATTCCTATCTTGCCAAAGAAAGCAAAGGCAATCTGAGGAATTTGCACTGCAGTTCAAGTAAAAGCTCCCTGCTTCTCCCTTGTGAAATGCTTTCTTTTGTCAGGTTTCCAGTGCTTGTATCATGCATTTGGTAACCAACAGAAGGGGGGGACCTGTTTTATATTGCTGGTGTTCATGGGTCTTACTGTCAGGGCCAAAGGAGGGTGGCATCTTGCAATATTCCCACTAGCAAAGGTGAGGATTAGCCCTTAACAGACCCACAGTGATGAAGGTGGGAGGTGGGCGACACAGGGTTTGGCCCCCAGAAGAAGCTGTTTGGTGGTGGCCTGTGCTCGTAGCAACATGCTGTGACTAACATGGCAACTCCCAAAATCACTGGCTTGTAGTTTGATGGGTGGGTTTGGCAGGCTGGTTTGGGCAGGTTTAGAGGAATTTCATATGCCTTGAAGAACACACTGCAAAGAAACCAGAGCAGCCCTGCAGACTGCCAGGCAGTAGCAAAAGGGAAGACTATTTGGCAAAATAGTTTTGGCTAGCAACCGCTTCATAGACCCCTTTTCTCCATGAGCTCAGGGCAAAGTCTTGGAGTTGAGAAAATATGCTCAACTCCCTGCTCTGTGGCAGCGACCTTGGCCTGGACAGTGTGCTGAGGGTTTCTGTCCTACTTCCTTTCCGCTTTGGCCAGCCAGGGTTATGCCATGCAGTAAAATTGGTGCCAAAAATCTCTGATGCACCAGTCAGCAACTGGTGTAGTCCTAAAGGGCATGTTCACGTGAACCTCAGTTCAGGCAGCAGTCACCAGCCAGTCAATTAGCTTTCGGGCCACATGGGTCTGCTGCAAGTATGGACCTTCTGCAGCAGATTGACCTCCACCCAAAATCTGCCAAAGCTGTAATATTTTGGCACAGAACAGGCGAAGAGTCTCTAGGCCAGACAGAGAAAGCATCAAACGAGCACGACTATGTTCAACAAGCTTTGACCATTGAGGCAGACAAAACAGCCCAAGTTCTCCATCTGGAAGACCTGCCGTGTGCTGGCCAGAAAAATGCAAAAAGCAGTAACTGTTTCTGATGTGACCTCCTGTCACATATTCCTTGCTCTGACCACAGAAGTTTCCTTCTGAGGAAATCAAACTTAGCAAGACTGATAGCAAATGCGCATGCACGTGTGTCTGCCATTGGGTGAGACATGCCCTCACAATGATATTTATCACCTGGTACAGCCATAGGAAATCAGCTTTCACTCAGGGTCTCTGATCAAACCCAATTGCTTATAGGCTGAACATGATTCAAGAAAAGATTAGTTTCCTGTGCTTGATCTCCCTTCCTGTACTGAAGAAAGGTTTTTCTCAGAAGTTGAAATATTGTGCTGAACATTGCTTTTTCTTGAATTTGACCCAAGTAGTCTGGTACCTTGCTCGGCTAGACCCTCTCTTTTGACCCTGGCAATGTTTGTATTGCCTTTCTTAACTGCAGACAGAGAAACAGACCTTTTATATAAAAGTCCAGACCATGACCTGTTATAGTCATGATCTCAATTTGCAGAGCCAGTAAAGCTGTTTTGAAGGCCTTCGCTACTCTGTTAGTTACCTTCCTGAAACAAGAAGCTTAAATCTATTGATTCCTCTAGCAACAGTTCAGCAAAGCAACTGTCACGAACTAGAGATGATGGGCTATAAAAGCTCATCTTCAAAATCTTTTTAAAGAAAACGCAGTCCAAGCCCTTAAAAGGATTCCTAGCACTCTCCTTGCTACCTGCATTTTCTGTAAGATTCAGTTTGGGAAGCTGAATGCTAATTTCCCACGTAAGTTGAGAATCATACGAAAATGAGCTGTAGCAGAGCTTCCAGAGCTGCATTCAAATGAGCCAGCTCATGTTAAATTCCCTGTCCCTCACATGCACTCTTAGGGTCTGCCAGGAACACCATGGTTGGGGGAGCTGTTTGGAGCTTCTGTTGGAGATGTAAAGATCAGAACAGGAGTTCTCTGGCATGGCTGGTGCATATGGCTACCCACTGCAGGAAACATTCATAAAAACATTTTGCTTTTATTATTTTGCTCTTTTAATGTTAGGATACAACTCAAATGTGCACCACGATGTGAGTGAGAAATCACAGCAGGTTCTGGATGGATGTACCTCCAGGCTCTGCTGTCACAAAACATCAAAACCCTGCCAAGGGCCAACATGCCCCAGGACTGCAAAGTTAAGGCAGATCACCTTCTGCAATCGATACATATAAGAGCGCAACACACCTATACTATAGCTCGCTGTCTTCAGCTCCCAACCTGAATGATCCATTAACATCTGGGGCACCTTGACATGACTCTGGACTCGTGCCCAAATGCACCCCCAAGGATTCTGGATGAAGGTCTCGCACTACTCACCCTCCCAGGCCTGCAGGCTCACGTGATTCCCACCACAAGCCCTGCAAGATCTGTGGTGAGGCGAGTCTCCTGGTAGTTGCTTCCACCACAGGAACTCCGCAGGCAGGGCACAGCGATCACCCTGCGACACCAGGGTGGAACTGCCACCGCTTCGCCCCTTGCCAGTGGGGACGTCTTCCAGCAGGACATGGCAATTACTCCATTCGTGAGATGGAACTAACAAGACAGGAGCAGCCTGGAGAGGCGTTTCGCGGGACAGGCACCCCCATCGCCACCAGCAGCACAGTGCCACGGCTCCCAGCCTCCCCCCCCAGACCAAATGCAGCCCCTGTGGGTGCACCTCTAGCCTGTGGTGGCAGTGAGGATGCCACTGGCACTGAGAAATCTTTTTCATCCTGGCAATGATCATCTCAGAAGATGAGAGCAGCACGAGACAGCTCCCCCTTGACTCAGGAACCTCCTTCCCTGTGTCGGGAATGGCTGTGCCTTTGGGAAGGCAGAGCACGAAACTCATAGTTGGTCTGACTTCTGTGAGGCCCTTTTGCTTGCCTGTTTCTCCTTGTACTGCAGAAATCTGTCCCAGGGTGCTGCTGGAGGACCAGAATGAGCTGGGATACTTGCTTAAAAATACAGGGGAGAGGTTTCACTTTCTTGCATTTAAAGAAAAAAAAAAAATCTATACATTGTTTCTGTGATTGCTCTCCTGACCCAAACACACACATCCACCCTTACCTAGAAGACTTAACACTGCTCCCCCCTGAAATCACATCCCACTGGGTTTCTGCACAGTAAGAAAACACACTGTGAAGGGGGCATTGCTCTTTTCTTGTTAATTTTGAATTCTTCTGCTTGACGGTTCATAGTAACATCCCTTGTTACTCACTTCCTCCCTACTGAGCTTAAACAGTCCAAATCGTTCAGTCTTTCTCCCAGAAAATCCTTTTCACATCTTTGCTAGGCTCTGATCCTTAGAAAGTTCAATAATTGCAGCACAAAGGCTGGTCCCCTGTTAAACTGACTGCAGAGCTACCAAGGAATTTTATAGGATTCTTTCTTATTCTGGCAATGTACTGAAACTTAACTCACCTAAGCTATTGCCTGTCGTTCTGGGGATTTAGTTGATGTGAGGAGTTACTTGCTGCTCTGAACCTCCTCCTCTCTTCCTTTGTGGGATTCTCCAGTTGAAGCTAGAGGAGAAATCACATTATTTCGTGATGAGACACCAATGACACAGACAAGAATGTCCTCCCTTGGGGGTGAGCACACTTTTTTTTTTAAAAACATGTGAAAATACACGTTTGACATCACCTCTGGGGATGTGATGGGATTTTATTATAAGAAATACTTTTTTGCCTGAAGGTCAGCAGACATGACTGCTTCAGTGTAATGTGGTCATCTCTCTGGATGAACAGCCATACATATATAAATACATAGTGCAATCTACAGATACTTCTTTGAAGTCTATCACTTCAAGTACATTGGCTATAGGAACTGTCCAAGACACAAGAACATGTATATGAACAAGCCTGTACATTGCAAAAGATGCCTGGGCTCCTATCCTCCAACCAACTTGAACTGAATGGACATGCTGGTAGAGAACTCAAATTATTTCCTTTTCAGTTCCCTCAGCTGACATTAAGCCCATCAAAGACTGCTCTTCCTCCTGTTGTCTTTCAAACCTTGTCTTTTTTTATTTATTATTTTTTAAAACTTTCACCTTTAATCCCAGTAAGGTCACTGATACAGCCAGAACTCGGGGTGGGGGGGGGAAGCTTTATTTCTTAAGTTAATGGAAACAGACTGTAAATCTTTCCATATTTATTCTTTTGCTTACCACCACAGAGTTGTTACATACTAATGTGGATGTCATGTCTGGGGCTAGAGAAAACACAAAATAGAAAATGTTTTTAGATGTAATGAGGAGGGGAGACTTTTTGGATTTTTTTTTCCCGGAGGTACTGAGGCTGATCATTTTGCAATGATGGTAGGCCACTTTGCCTTAGTGACACAGCTCTATCCTGAGCTGAAAAACTTCATCTTCGTTTTCAAGTAGGGTATTGAAAAAAACCATTAAAGACTAGAAATGCAAATACTACACTTACATTGCCTTGCATAAGGCATGCTGAAAGCAGGAATCATCTTCATGACTGGAGGAAGCATACTGCTTACTCAGCAAACATACTAAGAAATAACCAGCAAAGCACTTATGGTGGTTTGGCACAAATGAAATGTCAGCAACTTAAATTACACAGATGACAAGAATGTTCCTGTTCATTTCCCAGAAAGGACAAAGAGGTTTCATGTTTTATGAACCAGAATTTTAGTGTAAAAACAAAACAGAGGACTTACAAATATCTAGGCACATTGTACATGACACAACCTGCTAATGCTTTGAACACTTCCCTCCCCTGTGACTGTGAACCAGGAACAATTATTTAAGTAAATAAATCAATAAATACATTATTAAATAAAGAAAGAAGATGCTAATAAACCTTACTCTCTCCTTGTACTGGGGAGAAGACCCATCCTTGACGAGTTCTTCTGAGAGAAACCAAAATAGCCTACCTGTGTTTGGGAAGAACCAGCCACGAAAGCGCTTTTTTTTTTTTTTTTCCAACATGTACAAACTCAGGAAGCAGCCATAGCTTGAAGAAGGACCTGGTTTAATGCTAGGTTTTGTTCTTTCCACACCTCTCATGTTCAAACTGCTGGCTCCCCTGCTCAGCACCAGCGAGCCTTACTTTCCAAAGCTTTCACCTCCTGCACAGCTGGAAGCACCAGGCGACAGAGGGACGCACATTTTCAGTATCTGTCCTTCTGTCAAACTCTCACCATTTTGGGCAAATGCAAGTAAAACCAGCACAATAAAGATTTAAACTTGGGGAACAATTCTAGGAAGCTTTCAGTACTCATGTCAGGAAGGAAGACAGCTGCTTTGCTGCTGCCTTGACATTGCCCCCTGCCCCAGGGTGGGAGGGCAGCCAGAAATGGCCCTCGCCAAGTGCCACATGCCACTTCTCTGAGAAATGCCACATCGCAGAGAAAGCAAAACTCAGCTCATGTTCAAGTCCTATTCATACTCACGTCCTTGGAGTTTGAAAAATTACTTGAATGAGAAATCAAAGTTGAGCTTGATCTTCTCATTTTCTTTCTCTATTTGCTTTTGTGAACATCTGCAGAAATTGTTCTGCTCAGAAGTGTTTCCAGCACTGGTTTGCCCAGGTAAAACCACACTTCATGAGGGGTGCAACAATCTGGGCTGCTTTTCCCAGCTATGACAAACGAGAGGGTCACTGTGTTGCTCCCCACCCGTAGCCAGCTCTCACATCCTCCTGCCAGCAACGGAGGAAATGACCGACGGTGTCCTTGAAGGATTTTTCCAAGGACTCTGCTATCTTCAGAGATTTTCTCCTTTCATTTCACAAAAAAGAAAAGAAAACAAAACAAAAAAAAGGACACTGGAGGGTAGAAACACATTTGATTAAACCATTAGTTGAACTGCTGTGATGCCTCACCGGTACCTGGGACACAATACAGTGATTTAACTGCATCCTTCCCTCCTCAAATTGTGCACAGGCAAATGTGCCATGACTGCTGTATTAGTGGATTTACTCCATGAAGATAACTGTTTCTTGAGTGAGGAAATACAAATATTTCCCAGATATATGTATTTGGAAACACCAACATACTGATATCCTGAAAATACAACTAGCCAGACTAAGTACTTTTAGATATGTACCTCATTTCCATGTCCACTGACAGCATACAGCAATCACTGGGTGAAATCCTCTGAGCCAGGCTATGCGGGAAGATGGAACAGGTCACGGAAGCTCGGAAGAGATCATCAGAGCATGAATTAAACCCGTGCTCCTAAATCCCGTTAACTGTTCAAAATGGATACAGTCAATCTCTTCCGTCCCTTCTCCTGTGTGTTTGCTCACTCTCCTTGCCCACCAATACCAGCTTGTCTGGTCACCACCACATATATGTATCTACATATATCTCTGAAGCTCTTTACCATGCTAGTGTCTCACTCAAATCCTTTCTGGTACTTTGCCTGTGAGAACTGTGGTTGGGAGAGGGGAGGCTTTTGTAAAGAATCATAGAATCATAGAAGCGTTTAGGTTGGAAAAGACCTTTAAGATCATCCAGTCCAACCATTAACCTACACTACCAGGTCTACTCTAAGCCAATCAAGGGTAGACTAGACTAAACCATGTCCCAAAGTGCCACATCTACCTGCTTTTTGAACACTTCCAGGGATGGGGACTCCACCACCTCTCTGGGCAGCCTGTTCCAATTCTTGACCACCCTTTCCATAAAGAAATTTTTCCTAATTTCCAACCTAAACCTCCCCTGGTGCAGCTTGAGCCCATTTCCTCTAGTCCTATCGCTAACTACATGGGAGAAGAGACCAACACCCACCTCACTACAACCTCCTTTCAGGTAGTTGTAGAGAGAGATAAGGTCTCCCCTCAGCCTCCTCTTCTCCAGGCTAAACAATCCCAGTTCCCTCAGCCGCTCCTCATAAGGCCTGTGCTCCAGACCCTTCACCAGCTTCGTTGCCCTTCTCTGGACACGCTCCAGCACCTCAGTGTCTTTCTTGTAGTGACGGGCCCAAAACTGGACACAGTATTCCAGGTGCAGCCTCACCAGTGCCGAGTACAGGGGGACAATCACCTCCCTGCTCCTGCTGGCCACACTATTCCTGATACAAGCCAGGATGCTGTTGGCCTTCTTGGCCACCTGGGCACACTGCTGGCTCATGTTCAGCTGGCTGTCTACCAACACCCCCAGGTCCTTTTCGGCCAGGCAGCTTTCCAGCCACTCTCCCCCAAGCCTGTAGCGTTGCATGGGGTTGTTGTGACTGAAAGGTAACGCTGAAGTGCAGTTATGCCTTATTAAGGGATAAAGAAGAGGTGGAATTTTCATTTCAGCTCCTTCCCTGCCCAAGGCTTATTTTGCACCCAATCGTGAACTTGGCTCATGTTGCAGTCATGCATTTTCCATCAGAGACTGAGAGCAAGAAACTCTGAAGCAACCCGATAGCAAAGGAAAGAGCACGAGAGATGCCCCGGAGTGCGGCGCAGATCCTGCCCTGCCTGCAGGCAGGAGAGGGGAAGCGCTGCCCGCCAGCGCCCACAGAGAGCTGGGGCCCTGCCGAGGCAGAGCTGCTCACCAGCGGCTGCCAGCTCTGACTGGAGTAGCACAAGAAGCAGGCACTAATCCCCACATCATCTTTGTACGTCTGTGAGACGCCTGCTGTGCTCGTGGGTGTCCAAAGAGGTAGCTAATTAGCGTTACAGACACTAACACCAGCCTAAGTTTTGAAGCACGTCCCATTACATGTTGGTTTCAAGCATCCATGCCGTGGCTCATGCGCTGAGGCTTTCAGGTTTCAACATTTCAAATTAAAAAGCTGCTAGAGGAAAGATTTATTTCTGACTTGAAATTGCCACGCTTAACCAAACCCTTGAGGACAGCGCGTCCAGCACTGCAGCCACATTCAGACCCCTGACACAAACCCTATGGCTTTGCTCCAACCCTAAACAAAGGGTAACTCAACCTTCAGCGCTTCCAAAGCATCGCTAGCATTTGCCATTATAACCTGGAGAGTCACATATGAGGGTCTAACACCCTTTTAAATCTTGATAACTTCTTAACCTTAAAACACTTGGAATTCCAGTTTCATTGAGAGTCCCCACACTCGGTGCAAGAGGAATCAAAAAAGCTCCCACTCCACTTACTCTGCATCATACTCTGTCTTACGTGTAATGCATATCACATAACGCACAAGATGAGTGTAATGAACTGAAAAGTGAATGTTTACAAAATTTTTTTAAAAAATTAAAAATAGTTAACTGCCCTTCCTAACAGTAACACACAAAAATGGGAAAGTATAACAGAAAAAAACCCCACTTCTATATAATACAAAAGGTCAGCAAAAATGGAAATGAGGTGAGTGCCTACCACCACTCATGCCTTTTCTCTTCCATCCCACACACCTCTTCCTTTTGGGACTGCAAGGTTTATGGGCCACCTCTCCCGTTTTCCCACCTATCCATACAGCCTCTCACAGGCCAAAGTCCTAGATACTAAGAAAACAAATTTTGCTGCATTATAGAGTCACACTGTGAGCATTTTAAGGATAATTAATATTGTACATATTGAAATTATTCCACCACCACAACCTTTTGCTCAATAAAAATTAACTGTCATAATTTATGCTTAGTTCGGTAGTTACAAAAAGCTACATTTTCCTCAATGATTGCACGCAATTATTTATAGGAAAAAAGATGACTAGCGAGGCAAATTTCTGAAAATTGCACGAATTTTTCACTATTTCTCACACAGAACTGTATTTTGCATGTAATTTGCCTGCTGCTGCCATCTCATTTCCTTAGGATCTTGAGGCTACTACTTCACCTGTGAATTGTGCAAAACTAGATCTCAAACCGAGGAGATGCAGAGCACATGCTGGCAGGATCTCAGAAGTTAGGAAAATCCTGTCTAGACTGGGCTGCCTTGCCAGCACCATCTGCAGGGCTCTGTGCGGATGGAGCAGCACAGTCCCCACAGGGCATTTCGCAGGTGAGCTGTGCCAGAGCTCACCGGGATGGCAGGAACAGCCAGGCTGCCACTTCACACCCTCTTAAGGTGGGAAGCGAGGGCAGGTTCCTGATAGGCGTCATTATTTGGAAGCTCTGGGGCATCATACGTTTTCCTGCACAGCAACCTGCAGGTAACTCAGTGACACTAACCTGATTCTAGTCCAGCTGCTGACAGTTCTTACAAAGAAAATGTATTTGCCCTGAACTCCTAATTACTATAAAATTACATGTCTTTATTTTTTTCAGAACGAAGGCCTTTCATTGCCTTTTGCATCACCATTCAAATTCAGGAATAAAACGCACACATTGAGCCATGATGCATTCTTGACTGCAATATCTCAGCAGCTTACAACGTTTGATCTAAACACACTAAACACCTGAAAAACATCATTGCTCATGATGGAATAGCTCCATCTTCTGGAGTAAGTGTTATTTTCTTGACAACCACCTTTGTATTTCCAACATGGATTTATTGGTAAAAATTTCTATTTCGAAACTTGACTTGAATATTTTTACTGATACGGAAAGTGAATCTTGGGTAGAAAATGGGAGGAATTTAGGATAATAACGTGATTTCTGATAAACTTCAGGGAACAGTCATTATTTTCTAATGACACTGAAAACACGTCTGTTGTACAGCACACCATATTAAACACTGATCTTATTTAAGAAATAGCTGTGATCTGATTTTGAGAACAAGAATTTAATGTCTGTTTAAGACAAAACACTCAACACACACATACTTTATTCCTGATTTAGGGTACTTTAAGCTTCACGTTAAAAGTCTGTGGTTTTACAAAAGTGTGTTTGTAATTAAACACTGTCCTAAACAGGGAGTGATTAAAGCCTGAAGTTCTGAACTACAGAGAAGGGGCTACAAGTGATCCTTATTGCTATTTATCAAAAAAATAAAATGTATGTTTAAATGAAGTATTTGAAATTAAGCACATGATGCATTTTAGGCACGTAATTAGTAATGATGATTCCCACGTGTGAAATTTAATTTATGGTCAAGTCAGGTGTTCAACCAGAGAGGCCAGGACAAAACCATGATTACAGTTTCCAATTTCATCACTTTTACGTATCATGGGCACACTCTATGGCTGTTGCTTGAAAAAAACAAGTGTTAATGAACTAAGTTCTTATGTACTTACTCACAAAGGGAAAAGAGCATTGAAGCAGTTAGTTATCTACTGACTGGTGCTGCGTAGTATTTCTTGATTTCACAGGAAGGGTAGAGCCACCAGAAAAAAAATGAAAAATTAGACATGTACATCTCCATCTACTTTTGAAATAGTGGCAAATCTAAAGTTAATACATACTCACGGACACACAAGAATAGCAGAAATTTAAATAAACTTGCTTAACAAAACAAAGCAACTGAAGCTTTATTTCTCTATATAGAAAGAGGTGTCCTTTTGTGCATTCTTTTAAGTTAAGGAAACTGAAAAAGCCATGCAGCCCTTGCAAGAAATAAATCCTAAGGTGGTAATATATATACACAGAAAATTTCCCCTTCAGTAGATGATTCCTCTCAACAGATGCTTAATGTCATTTAGGAGAGCCAAACTTATGACTGCTTTATAGTAGAATATTCTACTACATTTTTTTCAGTACAATAGCAAAACCATTGCATGAACCACCATATTGCTCACATCAGTTAAACAAGAGCAAGTAACAAAACTTAAGCAGCTAAACGTATATCTGGAAATCAGACTCCTTATGCAAAGTAAGCACAATGAAAGGACATAGAACAAATGAAAGGACTTTTCTTCAAAAAAATTATCTTTCAACTTCCTGCAACTTCACGTCTCATATGGCTTTTGAATGGAGGCATTAAGTTAAAATAATTTTCCCACCCATAGTCAAGTATTGACTGTATTTAAATACAGCAACGCAAGGACAAACAAAAGTTAAAAATTTAGCATACCATATTACTTTATGTAATACAGCATTAAAATCCCTTTTTCTAAGGCTACAAAGGACAGATTTACAGTAATATGAGGTACCGGCATTTATGGTCAGAAAAGTAAAAGAGGAAAAGAATTATATAGCATTGTCATCAGACATTTCTTTTCTCTTTTTCTTTTTTTCCTTTTGTTTTTTTTGAGGGTTTTTTGGTTTTGGTTTTGTTTTTTACAAAATACATGTCTTGATGACCACATGCTTTAAGCTTATATTCTTTTTTTTTTTTATATATATATATATATATATATATTTTATTTGTAGGGGCAATTGAGAGAGAGTCACAAATAAGGAAAGGACACTAAGGTTTTAATAAGGGCAACAAAAAAATGTTTTCACCAGAATAGATTCACATTACAGTACACCAATATTGACAGCATTCTCTTTTGTCTATTTTTGGTACATAAGATGGAATCTCTCTACATAACCTTATAAGGCTTCAGTAACTAAAAAGTAAAAAACCTATTAGTTTACAATTTATTTAAAAATTCTGAAAGATACAGCAAGTTCTAAACTTTAGTAGTGCTACCCATACACAACCATCCGGTTTAGGAACCCATTAAGAGAGCCTCCTTTCAAGGGAACTTCCAACAGCAGAGTTGTGCAATATGGATGTCTCTAACTACAAGGCGGGGTGGGGGGTGGGGGGGAATTACACATGGCACATTCTCATTCATATTTTGCAATGTAAAAAGTTACAAACATACCTAATCAAATAAATAATAAAAAAAAGAATCTGAAATGTGTTTGTTATGTATCCTAAAACCACTACGCAGAATAATGGAAACTTTCACTCACAGACTATTTACATGGTAATACCCAGGTGAGGGTACACACTGCTACAAAACTCATAAAACAAAAGGTAAACTTGAAATGTTTTCCATAGTAAAGGTCTAGCAGCATGACTATATCTAATGCTGTTTGTTTTCTTGACGGTTTTTGGAAGTTTGTTTTAATCTATGTCTTCATCCAGTTCATAATTGTCTTTATCATAAATATCTTTTACTAAAAGAACCCGTACGAGCATATTTTCCAAGGTGTTGCGGTCCAGTGAAGTGGCAGTGTACCAGATGGGACTCTCCGCGGAGACCGAGCACTCTGGTTGCAGATAGAACATGTCCGTCCTCTGGTTCAGATTCTGTGGGCTACAAGGGGGGAAAACACGGGGGGGTTAGAAAAACAGCCTCACAGGACAAAACAG